>NW_026606255.1:1120000-1662601 GCF_029834395.1 Sorex fumeus | reverse complement strand
GCCTGACTTTTCCTGCAAATCTGTCTTCCTATAAATCTCCACTCACAGGGCAGGAGCCCGGGAACTCGAGGGCTGCAGAACCTGGCTTGCAATGCAGGAGGCCCAGGCTGAATCCAGCGGTGTCCTCCCCCACAGCAGTGCAAGAGCAGCCCCAGGTACCTCTGGACGTGCCCCCCCCCCCCCCCCGAATAGGAGAAGCTGGTTCCCAGTCCTTAGAGCCTTTCCTCGGCAGCTGGTTTAGTCACGGTTTTCACCTGCGGATGATCTCATCCAGAGCCGGTGATAGCACAGCAGGGAGCGGTTGCCTTGCTCGAGGCTGACCCCGATTAGCTCCCAGGTCCCCCTGAGTCCTGCCAGGAGTGATCCCTGAGCACAGACGCAGGAACAAGTCCTGAGCACCACCGGGGCGTGGGGGGGGACATCCAGGGAAATAGAAATAACAATAATTGAATCTGTAAACCGAAAAGGCATTCTGATGAGGCAGCATGGGCTAGTCCAGTCAGGACATCAATGCAAATGCCCTTGGCATTTTTTTATTGGGGGGGTGATGTTTTTGGGGTCAGCTGTGCCCAGCTGGGGGATCTTACATGTTGCCAGAAGGGATTAAATAGGAGCCGGTCACATGCAAGGCAAATGCCTGACCCCTTGTAACTGTCTCTGGCCTTTTCAAAACAGGGGGCACTCGTGTGTGTGTATGTGTGTGTGTGTGTGTGTGTGTGTGTGTATGTGTCTGGGGCAGCGTGGTGGGTTGTTGATCACCTAGAGGTCAGGGGCCACCAGGGCACCACCTGCAGTGTCCAGGGGCCCCCTGGTGGTATGGATGCCCACTTTGAATGAGAGCATAGAGGTAGGTACACTGCGGGGGGGGGGGGGGGGGGGGGGAGGGGGGGGGCGGACAGGGAGCCCAAGGGACCACCAGAGGCTCATTAGTGACCCGGGCCAAGCAGGAGGCAGAAGCAGGCACAGGCTGGGTTTGGTGGCTTGGAGGGACACACCCCAAGTCCACTTGGCCTGTGAGCAGGACAGGTCACGCTTTCTGAGGACAGGGGGATCCTGGTGGGTGGGCGTCCAGCTCGCAGGCCCGAAGGCGGGGGCGGCGGGGTGGGTGGGGGGCGGTCAGGAGAGGCGAAGGGCCTGTGGCAGGAGCCAGTTCCCCTCCAGAGGCGGGACCAGGGCCAGGGCCCCATCCAGGGAGGTCTGGGGAGGTGGCCCTCAGGCCTGGTTTGGGGAGGGAGGCCCCGCCCCTGCCCCGCCCCGCCGCACCCCTTCCTCCGAGGTGGCTGCCATCTAGCTAAGCCGCTGGATCCTGGGGGGGTTGATAGCATCTAATTGGTTGTGGCTGATCCCATATTAACTCTCCCCGCAGAGGCTCCTCGGGGGCGGGGGCGCCCCCCACTCCCAGGCAAGTCCCAGCCCCTACGGCTCCAGCGCCCTTATCGTGCTTATAAGCCTCCGCCTCCAGACAGGCACATTTGCATATAAATAACCTGCCTGCGAGGGAAGCGGCTCAGGCACCCGGTAACGACTCTGCCTCGCGGGGGGCGGCCCAGTGGGACCCTCAAGTGCAGAGAAGGAAGAAGCCCCCAGCCTCTCGGGGCCCTGCTCTCCGCACCCGGCACCCCAGAGCCCAGAGGTGGCTGGAAATACACCCCCGAGGGACCCTGCCCGGGACGAAAGGACAGGACTGGCCCAGATGGGGGGTACGTGGAGGGCTGTGCAGTCCTTCCAGGAGAGGGGGCCCTGGGGGAGGGGGGTCTTGGAGGAACAGACCAGGCAGCAGGAAATGAGGAGATGGGGGGTCCTCGGACGAGAGCACCCCAAGGATTCTTGTGGTTGACGTCCTCATGACCCCTTGCGCTGGCACAAAGCTCACTCTGAGTGGAAGTCTGGTTCCTCTGCTGCACGGGGGCCCCCCACCCCGTCACCCCGCTCCCCCTACACTGTCCTGCCTTTCTAGGGTCCCCTGAGCACCACCAGGAGTAATTCCTGAGTGCAGAGCCTGGATCTGCAGGGTCCCCCAGGGACACAGGAGGAACCCCAGTACCCAGTTCAAGCCTCACACTGCCTCTTCTCAGCCGGCTCCATAGCAGAAGGACCCCAGGGGTGCAGGATGGAGTGCTGTGAGCCCCAAGGCCCACAAACACTGACCTCAGTCAGGGTTTGGGGTTACAGCCCCGTCTCCCCAACCGGAAGTGGGGACATTCCCGCTGTGACCCCACGGCACACCCCTTTTAGACCTGCAGCCCAGCTGGGGCTGGCGAGGGGTCCACAGACTGCACCGTGGCACCAGCATCTTAGAGGCTTGAAAGAGAAGAGCCCAAAGGTGCTGGTCTGAGGGTGATGCCGTCAAGATTCATCCACTAAGACCTGAGGCCTGAGGGAGGCACGGTAGGGAGGGCGCTTGCCTCACCTGAGGCCACCCAGAGCCGGGTCAGGTAGACCCCCACCCCCACCCCACACCATCATGTCCTGAGCTCCACCAGGTGGTCTGGACCCAGCAAAGTGTGATCCCAAAACCGATCACTAAAGATTGTGTGGATGGGCCCCAGGTATTGATTCTTGGGTCAAGCTTGGCCTTTCGGACGTGGCTTCATGAGTTCAACCCCTGGCAAATGCCCTCCGCATCACTTGCCCGTATGGTCCCCTGTGTGTGACCCCTGGCCACCTAGGCTGACAGCTATAAATGCACCAGGCAGGTTCCTTTGAGAACAGCGCCCTGCCCTCTCCACACACATACACACACACACACACACACACACACACACACACACACACACACGCACACACACACACTCATACACA
This sequence comes from Sorex fumeus, assembly GCF_029834395.1. NCBI lineage: Eukaryota > Metazoa > Chordata > Mammalia > Eulipotyphla > Soricidae > Sorex > Sorex fumeus. The sequence goes on along the minus strand of NW_026606255.1, from coordinate 1,659,799 downwards.
CACTCACATATGCACACTCACATACACACATGCACCACACACACACACACACCCCGGGATGTCGAAGTGAGAAAGACGAAAGGTCCAGGTTAGACCCAGGCTATGGTTCTGGTGTGTCCTGCTGTCCCGGTCCCCCAGAGCCTGACCCTTCTCTGTGTTGCTTTGCAGAAGTCACTGGGCTGGAGTGATAGCACAGTGGGGAGGGCGTTTGCCTTGCACGTGGCTGACCAGGGTTCAATCCCCAGCATCCCAGAGGGTCCCCCAAGCACCACCAAGAGTAATTCCTGAGTGCAGAGCCAGGAGGAACTCCTGAACATCGCTGGCTGTGATCCAAAAATAACAGAAAAAGAAAAGATGGTGTCTTGGGGACCAGCCACAGGGGATCTTCCTCATCCTGGCACCCCCATCTTCTCCCCCTTCCTAACCTGCCCCGCCCTATCCAATCCCCCTTCTGTGACTGCAGAGATACCCCGGCTGTTCAGAGGATACGCACCCACTGCCTGCCGACCTGCAAGCTCATTCCCGAGGGGAATGGAGCAGGCACTGGCAGCCCAGGGAACACCCCAGCTCCACAGGGTCCCAGAGCACTGTGAGGGTGGCCACCAAGCCCAGAGCCTGGAGAGCCCCTGGCATACAGCCCTGGATAAAAAAACACGGGCCTGTTTACTGGGGGGGGGGGGGGGGGGAGGGGGGCCAGGAGAGAGACTGCACTGCTTTGCTGCTTCTGGAAGCCCTGGATTCCTTTAAAGCTCCGAACCCTCACCCCCCACGAAGGCAGTGGGGACAGCCGATGCCCCCAACCCAGCCTCAGGGAAGACCTTGCTGAGCTGAGACTGGGGATCTGCAGGGTGGGCAGGAAGGAGAGGCCCGCCCGGTTCCTCCTCAGGCAGCAGCTGGGAGCTGCCCCTGGAAATGAGAAAACCCAGAAGCACAGTTTGAATCAGGCACCGGCTTCCCAGAACAGGAAAAGGTGACCTAAGGCATCGCGGGTAAAGCCTCAGACCCCAGGCCAGACCCCTGCTCCCCAACTGGGTGATGCCACCCCGGGTGTGCTGGGGGGGGAGGGGGCAGCAAGGGGTCATAGCCTGGGGGACAATGCGGATGCTCTCTGTTCTTTAAAGGAGGTGAGGAGGTGGACTGAACACTACTGCGTGTTGATATTTTCTTTTCCTGAAGAGACAGTTGGCCGAATATGCTTGGGGACCTCCGGAGCGGGAGGAAGTCAGGAGGGGGAGTAAGTAAGGGGGGTCATTTCCAGAGGCGGAGGCTGCAGGTGGAAGTCCAGCCCCCCTTAAAGAAGAGCTGTCTTCTCCTCCTGCCCCGGGTGGAATCTTTTACACAAGGAAATCTCTGCCCTCAGTGGAAATGTCATTTACAGAGGGAAAAGGAGTCTCTTCCTTTTCCAGAGCTCTTACGGCCGGTGTAGACCCTCAGGGCCTATAAGCCCCACATACTCCGTCCGCCTGAGAGGTGAGTCTTGGGGGTGACCTACTTTGGTCCCCTTCAGTAGCCAATGGAGACAGCCTGTGCCGCTCTTGCCCACTGTTTAGACCGCCCTGGCAGATAGGAGCAGGGAGGAGGGGGGCACTGGGGAGGCGGGCGGAGAGGATGTGGGGGAGGTGCTTGCCTTGCATTCTGCTGACCCAGGTTCTACCTCTGGCACCCCGTGTGGACCCTCAGGAGTCCCCTGAGTGCAGAGCCAGGAGTAACCCCTGAGCATCACCAGGTGTGGCCCCAATCCAGGGGCTGGAGGGATAGCACAGCAGGTAGGGCGTTTTCCTTGCATGCGGCCACCCGGGTTCAATTCCCTGCATCCCATATGGTCCCCCGAGCACCACCAGGAGTAATTCCTGAGTGCATGAGCCAGGAGTAAACCCTGTGCATCACCAGTGTGACCCCCCCCCAAGAAAAAACAAGGAGCTCCCGGAGCTACTGGGGTCCCGCTGCGCCATCTCTGTCCCACGCTCCCACCCCCGGGCAGAGGCCCACCCACGAGCTCCCTCACTCCCAGGGGCGGGCGTCAGGTTCTTTCTTCCCCTTGAAATTTGTGTTTCAGCCCTGGAGGCTCCAGGGCCGCCAGGAAATGCCCACAGGTGCCACTGACAGGGACTGAGCCCGTGGGAGCAGGTCACACCTCTGAGCAGGCACAGGGCTGGGGGGCACCTGGGGAACCCGTGACGGAGGTGGGGCTGGCGGGGAGGCGGGGGAGAGGCTCCTTTGTGCCACAGGAAGCAAGTGAGCTTGGAAAATTCTCTGTGTGGGGTTGCCGCTGGACTCCGGGGGCAGCCCCAGCCCACACAGGGCCTGTGTCCAGGTGCGGCTGACCTTGGCCGCGTCCGTGCTCCACAGCGTCACGGCCCAGGGAGTTGAAGGGGAGGGCACCCTGCTCCGGCTCAGGCCGGGCAGTGAGTCTCCAGACCCTCAGTGGAGAGGGGACGTGGGTCTTTGCTCTGCGGCCGCTGTCGCCTCTTAGCCTTTCGTCCTGGCCTTTGGGCCTCCGGTTTCTGCAACGGGGGAGGCGGGGGCTTCCTTCCGGGTTCTCAGCAGCCTCTTCACGAGAAGGATTCATCCTCCAGGATGTATTTACTGGGGGGACGGGCCACATCCAGGGATGCTGGGGGGGGGTTGCTTCTTGGGGATGCTGCGAGGGGAGAGGGGATGGGGCAGGGCCTGCAGCGAGCAGGGCAAGTGCCTCTCCCCTGCACCAGCTCCCGGGCCCAAGCTTCTTTCTAGGGTCTCCCCCTCCCGGGAGCCCAGAGCAGCCACAGGCCCTGGAAGAGCATCAGCAGCACAACTCCGGGCCCTCATGTGAGTCCTGGCGGGGACCAGTGCCTCGGAACTGGGGCTCCTCTTCCTGGAAGGTAAACGAGGTCACCTGGCCAGGAGCCTCTGCAGGGAACTGCCAGAGGCCACACCCACGGCCCCGCCTCTGCCGCTGGGAGGAGAGGCCTGGCGGCCACCTGGGAGAAAACAGTGCTCTGAGCCTCTGGCAATCCCCTCAGGGCCCCCCTTTTCCTCACAGGGGCCCGCAGTCAGCACATACACAGAGGGGAAGGTCCCCCTGGCTACCCCGCCCCTTGGCGCCCCCAAGGCTGGCAGGGGTGACATGGGGACTTGACCCAGGCATCAACCCTAGGACAGGCCTGGCTGAGCCGCAGGGACGTAGCACGGGTTTAATTTTGAGGATAATTCTGCTATTTCTGTGCCTCTCACCCTATCCCCAAGCTCCCGGGGATAGCATGCTGGGTCTGCAGTAGAAACGGCCTCCCCCCGGGAAGGAGCCAGGAAGACCCTGCCCACCTGCTGGGCGCCTGGCACCCCTCCCCCCCAGCACAGGACCTGTCCCTCCCCTTTCCAGACTCACCCCTGCATCTGCAGGGGGCTTCCTGCAGCAATTGAGCTCCCAGTCTGAGCCCCACCTCCCCCCCCCCCCCCCCCCCGCTTCCCCCAGCGAGATGGCGAAGCCCCCCAGCTAAAAGGACCTGGAGTGGCAGTGACCCCTCCCTCCGTGGCCCTCCCTCAGGCACTGACACAGGGCAGGGGTCTAGAGGAGTGCAGGGAGGGGTGGTCCAAGGCCTGGGGTGGTCCCGGCTCGCTTGGGCAAGGCTGGTGCCCAGCACGGCCAGCAGCTGAGAGGGGAGGCTGAACGGAGGGGGGCGCCCCCCATGGTCCCACACCCCTTATTGGAGTCCTCTCTCTAGTCAGAAGGGGGGAGCCCGGAGGAGGGAGGGGAGGCTAAGGGTGGGATTGTGCAGGTAAGGGGTGGGGGGAGTGATGACAGACTGAGGTAGGAGGCGGGATAATAGCCCCCTGGGACCGCCGGGGCAGCTAAGGGGGCGCTGGGGGACGATGGAACGATGGAACGGCGGCTCAGGAGGAATTGAGACGAAGACAAAGGATTCACTGCAGAGCGGGCTGATGGAGCACCGGGCACGCTGGCGCGAATGGCGGGTGCGGGTGGCGAGCGGGGGTGATTTAGCACCTGGGAAGGCGGGCCAGGCAGGCCGGGGGCCCAGGGACCCGCTGAGCCCCCAAAGCCATCCATCCCCGTGATCGGGGTGGGTGTGCGCACTGCCGAGAGCTGATTTCACCCGCCACGTTCAGACAAATTCCAGGCCGGCGCTTCTCCGGGAAAAGGAAGTGTGGTTCAGAGAGAACATAATGAATTGGCTGAAATAAATAGCTAATTTGTTCCAGAGAGAGTCAGAAGCTCAGCGAGTGCAGATCTCCCGCTGCTGGGGGCCAGGACGGCCCAGAGGGCTGCTGCGTCAGTGGGCGCACGTGCCAATGTCCTGGGGCCTGGGGACACCGGGGAGAGGACAAGGACAAGACGAGGCCCACAGAAGCCGTGGCACATGGGGGCACCCGGCCCAGGCTGGAATCTGGAATCTCAAGTGACCCTCGAGGTCCCGTGGTCTCCAACACAGGACATGAACCGAACGTGACCAAGGATCTTCGGGGCCCAGCGGAGACCCAGTGGCCACCGAGCTGAGCTCAAGGGGGTGGGGGGCAGCCGGCTGTTTACCCTGGCCCCCTCTGAATGCTGTTCATGGATAGATGTGGGTGAAACCAATGGTCATCCACCAGGGAAGTGGAGGGGTGCGGCCCAGGGCTCGCACCTGTGACCTGGCGCTGGACGCAGCAGATGTGGGGGTGGCCAAGGTTTGAGCCTGACGGAGAGGCTCGGGGCTCAGAAACAGAGAGGGAGAGGCCAGGACACCTCACATCTGACCCACACCCCCAGGCCCGCTCACTCTCCCCTTGCTCACACGGCCCACCCTGCGGTCATGGCCATGAGCGGGTGACCCCAGCTTGGGGCAGAGGACGCGCCGATGTGTCACAGACACTTGGTCACTCTGAGTTCACAGGTTTCTCTGGGCCTCGAAGGGCCAATAGATTCTTCTTTCTAGTGTCTGGCCGGTGCTCCGAGGTCGAAGGCCAGAGCGCCCAAGTAGCAGGGGAGTGCAGGTCTGTGGAGCCAGGCACCCTGTTCTCTCTGGAGAGGGGCAGCCTGACCTGACCTCCCTGCTTGCTGGGACCCAGAAAGACCCCGGGGTTCACGGCCAGCTCAGCGCGGGAGCCCAAGGTTGGAGAAGCTGCAGGGGCGACCCCTCCTACCCCACCCGGGCTCCTTCTCCGCACATTGGGGGCCTCTAAGCACCAGGCCAGCCTCAGTGCCCTTCCCTGGGGAGGCCTCAGGAGTGGGTCCAGACATCCTGGCTGCTTCTTTCCGGAAGCAGCTCCCCCCACCCCACACACACACACACACACACACACACTTCTGAAGCTACCCCAGCAAACCAGCGTCATGGAATCTGCCCTGCAGGGTTTCCAAAGGACTCCGTGGGTCTGTGCCACGAAGTCTGGGGGACAGAGACCAGACACGCCTTTCTGTGATGCCCCAGAAGCCTAGAGGGAGAATTCAGCATGGACTGAGGGCTGCAGGCCACTGACCCTGACCTCAGCCCCACCCTCAGGAACAAACGAAATGACCGGGGCCACGAGGCGCTGACCCTACCCATCCCATGCAGTGCTGAAACAGGGAGGGAGGCTGAGCGCGGGGAAGGGGGGGTAAGCTCAGGGCTCCCAGTCCCCCTCTTTTACAGCTGCTCCTCCAGCGCATTAACCTACTGTTGCCTGGGCCGTGCGGTGCTAATGGGCTGGGGAGGACACAGGGTCCCCCTCTCTGCCGGGAAGGGGCCCCCACTCACTGTCAGCCCAGCATCAGCACAGGCATGGGGTCAGGCCCCGGGCTCCCAGGCAGGCACTGGCCCCACATATCCTGCCTGCAGGGAAGACCCTCGGCTGCCCCCGGAGGGAAGCCCTGTGGGTGAGCTTGTCCTGCTCTCTCTCTGCAGCTCTACAGTGCTCCCATGCCGGAGAGCTCCAAGCCAACTTTTCATTCCAGCCGTCCCGCTTCCATGTTGGATCTGGTGCTTGGAAGCTATGGGGAGCAGAACCAAGACTCTGCTGGGTGGGGGGGTGTGCAGCGTGGCCCCAGGCCTGAGCCCCCACCCCCATCCCGGTCTGTATGGTGCTGCCGGGCCTAATCCTGTTGCCTCATTCCGGGCCAGCGATTCCTTGCGTTTCTCAAGCCCGCCCTCAGGAAGGGGATCTAGCTGGTCTTGGGAACTGAGACCTGCTGGCCAGCCTCTGTTTAGTGCTGATGGGATGCTGGAGTGGGTAGTGGGGGGCAACATGGGCAGCTGTAGGCTCACAGACAATCAGGACGTAGCTGGCTCGGCCAATCAACTCTCCAAGGACGGGAGGGACCAAGGTCATGAGGGCTGAGATGTGAGAAGCGGCAAGGAAGAAGGCAAGTGACCAGTGGTTGGGGGAGTTGGAGACTGAGGCTAGACCAGGGGCGGGGGTCCCTGAGAGCCCCCTGGCTCTCCCTACCTCCTGCTTTTCTCTCTGAGCCCCAAGGCACAGCTCCAGACGCGGGGTGCTGGCGTGAGCATCCTTCCCATGTCCTGTCCAGGCTCTGTCCAGGCTGAGGTGGGGATGGGAAATCTTCCTCAGCGCAGCCACAAGAGGATCATAGTGAGGATCCAGCCCAGGCGCTTACGGAGATGGGAGAGTCCGGAGAAATGCATCAGCAGGTGAGATCCCCTCCCGAGAACTGTATCAGCAGGTAGGATCCCGCCCCGAGAACTGCATCTGATGCAGATGGGATCCCGGAGGCCCAAACTCCCACGGGAGCCACAGCATCCATGCCCAAGAGTTTGCCGAGCTTCTATTCAGAGGCTGACCAGAACCCTTGTCCTGTCTCTCTTCTGGTGGCTGGAAGGGGAAGGCGGGAGAGGGGGGGGTCAGCCTTCTGCAAGTCAGGGCTCCAAGCAGACTGGGCGAGATGCACCCAGAGGACGGGAGAGTCTGCAAATCTTCCCAGAACCACCCTCCCAGGCTGGGTGACAGTTCAGAGGGCATGTGGAGGACCTGGACACCAGCCCCCATGCCAGGTGGACATGCTGAGCCCAAGCAGTGACCTGGCCCAGTAGCACTGACCAGAGTGACCAGGACTGACCCTGGCCCAGTAGCACTGACCAGGGTGGGCAGGACTGACCCTGGCCCCTTAGCACTGACTGGGGTGCCAGGAGAGACCCTGGCCCAGTAGCACTGACCAGAGTGATCAGGAGTGACCCTGGCCCCATACACAGACTGGAGTGACCAGGAGTGACCCTGGCCTCATACACTGGCCAACGTGGCCAGGACTGACCCTGGCCCAGTAGCACTGACCAGGATAGTCAAGACTGCCCCTGGCCCCCCCAAAAAAATAAACAGCACAAGCACTTCCCTAAACACCTGGGCACAGTGGCCCAGGATACCTCGAATGGACCGTCACAGAGGCTGCAGCTGGCCTTGACAGAGCAGGGCTGAGGCTCTCGTGTCAGCTGGGTTGGGACATTTGAGTGACTTCAGTGTCTTCCTTCCCCACAGGACTCCGAGGCCACCTCTCCTGGCCCTTCTCACAGCTCAGCACACGGCCTATCCCCCACAGTCCTTGCTCTGGGGTCAGACCTCAGAACAACACTCCCTCCTTCCATGGGTTGCTGTCTGGCAAATTTTACCCTCCGAGAGGAACTTTTCAAAAATTCTCACTTCTTCTCAACAGTTATCTTAGCAACAGTCATGAAGTGAAAGAAATAATAATAGCGGCCAGAAAAGAAACACGCCCAGTGAAGACATCCCTTTCTTGACCTATGTCATCATACCGATAACACAGTACATAAGCCTCTAGCAATTAGTAAGTGAATTTTAGTTAAGTCACAACATTTGCAAGTTGCATCAGCTCGGCATCAAAATGGCATCAATTGTACCAGCAATAATGTACTTTAGCTTGGATTTATTCTTTAGTTTTGAAACAATGAACCATGCGTACTTATGAAAATTCTTATCTTTGAATGTAAAGGTATTGAAGTAAAACCATTTTTACAAGTGAACTAAAATTCACAGTCACCAAGCAAGAACATTGCCCCTCACAGTTCTTGACTGCCTTTATTTTCAGGGTTCTGGCTGCACCTGGCAGCCCCAAAGGGGGCCACACAGGTTCTGTGTTCAGGGGTCAGTGCTGGTGGTGCATGGCCACACTCGTGACAGGGCCTCCTCTCTGGCTGGCTCATGGTTTTCAATTTTATTCTTTGTTTGTTTCCTTTTATGGGTTTTGGGTCACACCCGGCAATGCTCAGGGCTTACTCCTGGCTCTGCATTCAAGGATCACTCCTGACTGTGCTCGGGGATCAAACCCAGGTCAGCTGCATGCAGGGCAAGTGCCCTCCCTGCGGTACGATGGCTCCTGCCCTTGGTTTTCTATTTTAAAGCTTGTTTTCGGCGCCTGAGAGATCAGAGCTAAACCAGCAGCTGAATTCGTGCTTTGCAGACAGGGGGCCGCCTCGGGCAGAGGTGGGGGCTGAGTCCCAGCAACTGTCCAGCTGCTTAGAAGGCCTGGTCGCCAGCCCTAGGCCCCTTCTGGCCATGGGTGCTGGCGTCCGAAACACCACGTACGTGTCTTTATCAGCACTTGATCCAGTGGACAGTCAGGGATGCAACACACAGTCGAACAGAGCTGAGAGGACGGGAGACAGGCTCTCTCCGAGCAGACACCATTGACTTCACGTGTGTGCTGATGGAAAGGGAAAGGGCAGGACCACGGGGGCAGCAGCCAGCCAAATCAGAACCTGCTTCCCCTTCTCAGGGCATCATTCATTGCTGGAAAACCCAGGAAATCCCAGCGCTGGGGACCCACGAAGAGCGGGAATCAACGGTGCCGTCTGCGCCCCGCATTCTGTGGAAAGCTAATCCCCGTGGGATGGTGTTAGGAGGGGGCAGTCACGGGGTGGCCTCGTGAAGGAGATTAGTGCCCTTGGACAGACCCCAGGGAGGTCCCGGGTGATGGATTAGGTAATAATGGGATTGCTGTGTGTGCGACAGCGGCACGAGTCTCACGGCGTGAACACTGGGGCACAGGGCCACTGACAGATAACTCAGCATGCTGTGTGTGCATGTGTGTGTGGGCAAGAGGGCAATCCGGAGGCTGTGTGTGTGTGTGTGTGTGTGTGTGTGTGTGTGTGTGTATGCAGGGGTTGCAGATCTTCCCTGGACTATTTTTAGCTTTGCAGCTCTTCCGAAGTCTCAAATGCTTTCCAAGGACAGCGTTCTCTCTCTCTCTCTCTCTCTCTCTCTCCCCCTCCCTCCCTCTCTCCCTCTCTATCCCCCTCTCTATCTCTCTTTCCACTCTCCCCCTTCTCTCTCTCCGTCTCTATCTCCCTCTCCCTCTCTCCCTCTCTATCTCTCTCTCCACTCTCTCCTCCTTCTCTCCCTCTCCCTCTCTCCCTCTCTTATCTCTCTCTCCACTCTCTCTCCCTCCCTCCCTCCCTCCCTCTCTCCCTCCCTCTCTCCCTCCCTCTCCCCATCTATCTCTCTTTCCACTCTCCCCTTCTCTCTCTCCCTCTCTATCTCTCCACTCTCTCCTTCTTCTCTCTCTCCCCCTCCCTGTCTCTCTCCCTCTCTCTCTCCCTATCTCTCCACTCTTCTCTCTCTCTCTCTCTCTCTCTCTCTCTCTCTCTCTCTCTGCCTTGCCCGATGCTTCTCAGCAACCCTCTTCCTTCCCGCGCCTGCTGGGACATAGAGCGGGTCTGCTCAGCCCTGCTCCCATTTATAGGTGTGGACAATGAGGCACACCACTTGCCTCTGCTCCCACCCAGCTCACAGAACCTCCCAGGTCCACACACGATGCCCACGCTGACCCTCTCGGGAGGTCATGCCCCCACTGCCTTCCCGTGAGATTATTGTGCAGCCTCAAAACCCAGCATGGGACGATGGGTCTGGGTGATACTTCAGCAGGGAAGCTGCTTGCCTTGTGCACGGTCGACCTGGGTTCGATCCCCACTTGGTCTCCCAAGCCCCACTACTCAGGGTGACCTCTGAGCACAGACAGAGCCGGGAGGCAACCCTGAGCACCACCATGTGTGTATGGCCACAAACAATAAAAGCCAACAAAATACGCCAGCATGGAACCTTCCTCTCCAAGTCCCCTCATTTGTGGCATATTCCTAGGGTCTAGCCACCCCTCCTTCATCAGCGGCACAGGAAGGACCCTTTGTCTGCACCATATTCTGGTCCTCTCCCGCCCTCTGTTTGTAACTGTTCTCCCTACAGGGCAGGGAGCATGCAGAGATCCTGCGACACCCCCTTCCGCCCCCACCCCTCCAGCACCCTGCTCTGTGCTGGCTCAGAGTGTCTGAAGAGCAGCTGACACAGGGCTGGAGAAGACCCCCATGTAACGTGGCTCACCTCCATCTGTCAAAGCAGCTTTTTTGCATCCTGGAAGTGGGACGAAGGGGGATAAAGGGAGCTCCAGCCTCTCCTTCCCCTCCTTCCCGGGCTCCAGGACGCAGAGGGGGCAGGTGATTCCCTCCCCTGACACAGGAAAGAAGAGCTTCCTATTGAAGTGGGGGGCTAGGGGGCAGGAGGGTTTGACCACAGCATGGGACCTAGTTTAGGACAGAGTCTCCTGCCCCCGTGCCTGGCTGTCCTCACCGAGGCCCCTCGGAGGAGGGCAGGTTGAGTTTCCCTCCCCGCCCCACCCCGAGCAGAGTCCCAGCAGCCGAAGACCTCCAGAACCAGCCACAGCCATGCTGAGACCACTCTCCACACGTCTGGACAAGCCTCATGCATGAAGGAACCGGTAGAGGAACCCAGACATGCGGGTCCTGGGGCTGGGATCTCCAAGCCTGCTCGGATCGGGACTGGGCTTTCTCCACCCAGATTCCCCATCTTCTAGTAGGTAGGCGTTACACCCACCAGCTGCTGCCGGCACCAGGTGGTCCCATCAACTGCCAAGACCCAGAGACTATAAAACCCAGCTCCCAGAAGCGCACGGCCGCATTTGTGGCCACGTGACATCTTATTATCTTGTTTTTACTTCGGAGAACCCGGCAGGCTATAGAAAGTATCCTGCCCGCATGGCACAGTCTGGCAAACTTCCCATGTCGTACTCAATATGCCAAATACCAGTAACAATGATAGGTCTCATTCTCCTAGCCCTGAAAGAGCATTGAATATGGCTCTTTTAATATCTCAGGGCTAGGAAGAAGGAGACGTTACTGGTACCTGCTCAAGGCAATCGATGAACAAGAGGACGATCGTGATTGTGGACAGAGGCAGGGCACCAGAGGGGCTCCCCATCAGTTTGGGGGCTCCCTTAGAGAGGGATCAACCCTGTAGAGTAACTTGGCCCATCTGGGGGAATGCTGTAGCCCCAAAAAGACCGCATGACTTTCCACACTCGGGCGCCAGGCAAGAGGGATAAGACGAACCCCTGAATTGGAGACGAGGCTGTGGTCTGATCTGGAGCTTGGCTCTCGATTTTGTGTCTTGGATGCATTTTTAATCACGAGCCTTTTTCATCAGCACATGGGGTCGGACGCCATGGGGAGCAGTGGGGTCTCACGGGCTGAGATTTGGACCCTTTGTCAGACCCACTCACTGCTGGGTGGGGGGACCCACAGGTGGGACAGCCCCAGGTGTGGGACACTCGGTAGGGAGGTCCCTGGGCACGAACTGACCTGGCTGGCCTCCTCCTGCAGGGCAGATTGCTGGTCAGGAGGCTGAACCCCAATACTCCTGCTTTTCCGGATCACTCAGGTTGGTGGTGGGAGAAGGTTCTGGGTCTCAGCCACACTACCAAGGAGAAGCCGGGGAGATGGCCACACGGGTCAGGGTGCAGACTCGGCATGCGGGAGGCCTGCCAGGGTTGGTCCCCAGCGCCTCCGGAGTGACCCCCACACACTGACTTGCCAGTGGGTCCCGTAGTTCCCTGGGGGCCAACACGCCTACACTGGTGCTCCATGGAGAGCCGCCTTTCCCTGAAGGCCTTCATGCAGGCAGGTTCCTTCTGGGTCCCCTCAGTGGCAGGCAGACTGAGACAGCCTTCCCTGTACCCGTGACCCTGGCCATAGGCTGTGTCCCCGAACAGCTCCGTGAGATTCCTAATCTCAGGACCTCTGCCAAGGCCAGTCTCCCGATCAGTGTCTAGACACCCCCGGACTAGGGCTAGGGTTAGGGTTAGCATTAGGGTTAGGGTTAGGGCTCGGGTTAAGGGTTGGGGTTAGGGTTAGTGTTAGGGTTGGGGTTGGGGCTAGGGCTAGGGTTAGGGTTAAGGTTAGCATTAGAGTTAGGGTTAGGGCTAGGGTTAGGGGTTAAGAGTAGGATTAGGTTTAGGGTTAGGACTAGGGTTAGGGTTAGAGTTAGAGATAGGGCATGGTTTGGGTTCAGGATTAGGGCTAGGGTTACAGTTACCGTTAAAGTTAGGGTTAGGGCTAGGGTTGGGGTTAGGGGTTTCTTGGAGCATCAAATACAATAGACACCCGGTGTCTCTCCTGAACCTTTCAAGGAGGCCCCTTAGCTGGAAAGACACAGCACAGCAGGTCTCATAGGGCCAGGCAGGATCTGGGTCCGATGGGGAGTGGCAAGCCAATCCACACCATCTAGATGGTGGAGTCCCCCTGGTCCCTGCGCCCCAAAGCCCCGCAGAGAAGTGACAAGGAAGAACAGCTCAGCCGAGCGCCGCTCACTGTTACTCCAGGTCACACTCGGTTGAAATGAGACACTTTCGAAAACAATTTCTGGGTAAGTGGTGGAGGAAATCGGATCAGCAGAGCACGCGGGGAGAGAAAGGAGCAGCGACCCTTCGGCATCCGTGGCACGGTGAGGACGGGTGCGGGTTGTCATGGCGATGAGACGGGGTGGGATAAACAACAGCCGCTCAGCCAGCAGCCTCACCTCGCGCTGACCTGTCCTCCGAGCTGCCGTGCGGGCACACTCAGAGGACGGGGCCTCCCCACACAGCTGCCCACCCCAAGCCAGTCGGTCCCTTCGGCCCTGGTGGAGCATCCGGGCTTACGGAGGGACCGTGGGTGCAGAAAGTGAAGCACCGGCTACCTCCAGCACAGCCGCAGAGAACACCAGGGGATGGACGTGACCTAAGTTCTAAACTGAGCCCCACTGCTTACGGGGGGTAACGGGGCGGAAGGCTCATCCTCCACGGGGCTCCTCGAGACCCCTCACCGACGGATTCGTACGAAATAGACTCACTGTTCCCCAGTGAGTCCTACAAGCTGTGACAAGGGGACAACATCCTCCTCCCCACCCCCCAGCCCAGCCCCTGGCTTCCTGGAGTCAGAGGGAAAGTGCAGGGCTGAGTCGGTGTTTGGCACGTGGGAACCTCAGCTGGGTCTTCAGCACCTCCTGGTCTCCGTCTGCTCCCCAGCGCCCGGCTGCAAGTAGCTCCCAGCACCGCCGGGAGTGTGGCCCCTCAGAAGTCAAAACCCAAAGAAAAGCAAAAATGTCCGGCTTTTGCAGACGAATGCAAGTAGCTCATGAGCCGCTGAGAGCCACCCTCCCTCCCCCACCCCCCACCCCCCACCCCGCCTCAGCCGCCCACTGAGCCCGTCCAGATCCACAGGAGCGGATCAGGAAGGAGAATAGAATATGCCCCAAAGGGCCCAACTTGGCTTTTAAAAAATATATTGTTATTTATATTTAATAGAGGCTTCAGGAAAAGCTGCAAATCCTAGTGCCTAGTAGAAATGTAAATGCTAACTGATTGTTATTCTTCCAGAAACTTAGAATTCAAAAGTTTAATCATTCTCATTAGCATAATTTGGGCACCTTCAGGCCATAGCCTTACCCCGGGGTTGATTATTTACGGCACCCTGAACAGAAGTCGAGAATTAACTTTGATTTAATGTAACCATTCCATCCCCAATATAATTCATAATGCAGATACGTTTGTCAAAAATAAATCAGGGTGGCGTGGCCCGTCTCAAAGCAGGAAACCCATAAAGAACTAGAAAGAGAATCCCTCATCTCCTGATTCCGAGTGGGTCCCCACCTGCCATCCGCCGCCTTGTGCAGGCCTGTTGGGGTCAGCCCAGGAGGCTGGAGGCATCAGACGATGCACAGCCAGTGGGGAGCAGGGGTCTCCGGGATGGACAGCCCCCACCCCCTGAGGGTCTGAGCCAGGAATACAGTTATCTAGGAAGAGGGACTGAGAGACAGCTCGGCTAGTGATGGGCTGGGCTTGGGGAGCAGCGTGAGGCACCTGGGCTTCTGGGGTGCACCGTGCTCCCTCCTGAAACCACCCAGACAAGCCCCTCAGCCACAGACAGGCCCAGGGAACCCAGCTTGCGGTCGGATGCCCTGGCTCCCCTGACCCCAGGCAGTGGAGAAATGAGACACCCAGAGCAGCACTCAAGCCCCTGGGCAGATAAGCAGGGCCCTCGCAGACCCCAACAAGGACCGCGGGATGGATGGGCCAGCTCCCAGCACTGTCAGGAGAAACCATTGGGATGTCAGCAGTCTCCCAGGCTCCAAGAGCACAGTAGTGGCTTTTATTCCCCCTGCAGGGGTTCCCCAGAGAGAGGGCCCAGAGCACCCCAAGGAACCTCCCCAGATGATGCGGTCCCAGTCATGCCTTATTCTCTGCAGACTCACACACACATGCACACATATTCACAAACACACACACACTGTCATACTCAAACACACTGACACGTGCACACACACTCATGCACACAGTCGTGCACACACATACACATACATGCATACACTCATGCACACGCCTACTCATACATGCATACACACTCACATACATGCACACACTCTCACATACACACATATACACACACTCATATGTACACACACTCACACCTGCATGCACACACATGCACACTCACACATGAACTCACATACATGCACACTCACAAACTCATGCATGCACACACTCAGACACACACATGCACTCATACATACACTCACACATGCACACATTCATACACATATGCACACACACGCTCATGCATGGACACATGCACACACACACACTCACGCACAGACTCTGGCGGAAGGAACCATGACCGAGTGCCAGCTGGGCGCGTCTCTTCAAGCTCTCGGTCTCAGTTGCTCAAGCCGCTCAGAGGTGCCAAGCTTCAGTGGCAACAGGTCTGCCTGCCAGTCATCGGCAGCTCCCGCCCCTCCTGCTGCCAGCACCTTCGGGCTGGGCAGTGCCAGCTCACCCCCATCCGTGCCAGGCAGAGCTGATCTCATGGCAGGCTGCAGTGTAGTGTGCCAGCAGCCAGCGCCTTGCCCAGTGGCGGGAAGGGAAGTTACCAAACTCAGGCGATGCCATTTGGCAGGTGGCTTCTGCTGTGAGCGGGCTGGCGGAGAAGAGGTGAAGGATTTGGCAGCGCAGAAAGTGTTTCCTCCAAGTCCCAGAGCGGGGATATTCATGTGTGCATGTGTGCGTGCATGCGAGAGCCAGGACAATCATGTGTGCATGTGCATACGTGCCAGAGCAGGGACAATCATGTGTGTGCGTGTGCATGTATACATGCCAGTCCTCACACCTCATTGCATGTATTTTTTTGGAGGGGCCACTGATGCTTGGGGCTTGCTCCTGACTCTGTGCTTTGGATCATTCCTGGTGGGACTTTGGGACCATCCGTGGTGCCAGGGATTGAACCAGGGTCAACCATGCACAAGGCAAGCGCCTTATCCACTGTACTATCTCTCTGCCCCTCCCCCACCCACTTCGTTGCAGTTTTAGTAGTTAAAAAATCAGGATGGAACCAGACCAAAAGCTTCCTTGTGAAGAAGAACACTCCTGGCCTGGGAGAAAGCTATGCCCAACCTTGGTCATGGGGAGCCCAGAACAATGAACTGAGTCATCCAATTAGAGCAGCCAATCAGTTCCTCCGGTTCCAACAAACGCCCAATCGCCACTGGGAGGGTCACGGCGGCCGCCACAGTCTGTTGATGACCAAGCACTCAGGGAGTTGGCTGGAACTGTGTTCTCCCTTGAGAAGGTCATTGGAACCGTGTTTTACCACCGGAAGTTCATTCCGAGATGGGCCACTTTCTAGGAGTAAGGCGCTGCCTCCATCCATCGCTGGACAGATATTACTCAGAAGGACAAGAAAATGTGCTCTGTGCACATTTGACTCTGTGACTCTCTGTGTGCTTCCTGGAATCCTCAGGGCCCTACTGAGTCAGCGCGATTCTCTGGAGGCTCAGTATCACGCTGATGTGAATTAGTATTAAAATGAGGTTCAGAGCAGTTGAGAAAACCACCAGGGTCATAGCCCATAAACAACAGGGGTCAGCCAAGAGCCGGAGAGTGACCATTTTCTTCTCTGGCCTTGCTCCTAAGGACACAGTCGTCTTCCCCAGGGCATCAGAGGGCACAGGATGGCTTTTTGTTCGTTTGGGAGCCACACCTGGTGATGCTCAGGGGTTCTGCACTCAGGCATCACATGTGGCCGTGATGATGGGGTGCTGGGGGTTGAACCCAGGTCCGTTTTGTGCAAGGCAAACCACCCCCTGGCAAGGAACCAGGATGTCTTCTCTGGAGCTGGATCCCCACATCCACAGGGAAACGTCGCCCCAGGGGACTTTCCGTGCATCCCTAAGGGCCCAGTGAAGCAGACCGGCAGGAATGAGGAACCTTCCCCACCCCAGGGGAGCTGAAGGGAAGTAACAGCCAGAGAAGGCCATGGGCGGGGCTGCCCGAGGGTGGTCACCTACTGAGGGCCTCTGGCCGCTGCAACCAGGCACTTCCCAGTTCCCAGGGAACTGGGAACCCACCTTCCCAGCTTTCCCGCCTATCACACGATGCCCCCAGCCTTTCCTGGGTAGGAACGCCCCGTCCTGCTGACACCCCTTACATCAGCCTGCCTGCTCCATCCTGTTCCACACAATCCGGCCTGACAGGTTTGCAGCAGGGCTGGGGCTCCGTGGTGACTGGGTCCTGACAAAGCCAGGAAGGGGTGCTGGGAAAAGACCTCCTCACCCATGACTCCCCGCCACGCCGCCCAGGGGCACCCACATTCCTGGCAGGACTTGGAAGAGTCCATCCACAAGCCTGTTCTTCACTGACCTGCAGACAGGGGGCGCCTCTGTTGGCTTTCAGTCCCTAGTTGCCCGAGATGGCCCTTGATCCTCCCCGGGATGGCTCGCAAGCTGCCTCTCAAGGCTGATCCTGAATGCTGGTCCCATTTGTGCTCTCCTCCTAGCCCCTCTTCCTGGAGGCTGAGTTGCAGAGAGAACGGGATGGGCTTCACCCTTCCCCGCGGGGTCTCACCCAGGCCAGGTGGGCGAGCGCTTGGGCCCGACGCCGGCTCAGCATCTCACGGTGCGTTTCCTCCCTCCCCCCCCCACCCCAAGCCCGGCAGCTGCTAGATGAATGAGGCTGTGTGATGTCCACGGCCCCTCTGAGAAAGAAGGGTCACCAAGAGGCCTGTACATCACCTCCCTTCTCCAATCTGCTCTGCCACAGGGAGTCCAGCTGTTTGGCCAGACATGATTTGGGGCATCTCTGTCTGGGTGCGATTTTCTGCGACCCGACAGAGCAGATGGTGCTCCCTGTGTGGGGATGGGCCACGCCCGACCAGCTGAAGGCCTGGCAAGGACCCGTGACAGCAGCCTGGAGCTGAGACCAGGGTTCTCCTGCCCTTGGATCAGAAGCACGAGGCAGGATCTTCCTGGGTCTCAGATCCACCCAGGTCCACTTCTCTCTCCACTCTCCAGAGCTGCCCCCTGGCTGGTCTCAGGAGACAAGTCCTTATCACAACTGTCTCCGTCAACCCGTCTACACCTCCATCTGACCCCAGGTGGATGAGCTGGTTCTGTGAGTCCTGCGCCATCCAGGGTCCGCTGGGATTGCAAAGCAGAGGCAGACACCCACTTCCCACGCCAACATGCACCCAGGAAAATTCCCTCATCCCTTAGACCGGAGCGATAATACAGCAGATAGGGCATTTGCCTTGGACACGGCCGACCTAGATTCGATTCCCACCATCCCATATGGTCTCCCGAGCACCGCCAGGAGTAATTCCTAAGTGCAGAGTCAGGAGGAATCCCTGAGCATTGATTGCCAGGTGTGGCCCCCTCCAAAAAATTCTCTCTTAGGAAGCTGCTTTGTCTGTTGCTGGAGCTCTGCTATCCAACAGACGCTAGCCTCTCATGACAGGGACCGGCTCTGTTTGTTTGTGGTTGCTTTGAGGGGCTACTTTTGTCGCTTTTGGACCATGCGGTGCCAGGGATGGAACCAAAGGATCCCGCAGGCTGCCCGACCCAGCACCTGTGGTCTCACTGCTCTGGAGGATGCGCTGTGTTTATTCCACAAACAGTTCCAAAGCACTCTAGATCCTCCCGTGCAAATCCGCACCGCCTGGGCGTCTGTTCCTCCTTCCCGGTGTGAGTGGTGGGTGTTTGCAGAAACCGGCCCGGGGCGGAAGCGGAGGGGGCAGAGGCGTCTGTCTCGGTTCCGTGCTGCCTAGGACCGTGAGAATCTGCCACCGCTGTGAGAATCCGTCTCCCTTCGCTGTGCTAGCGACACTGTCACAGACACTTTCCAGGCTAATTGGCACCATGAAGATTTGCTCCATCACCGCATCACTTTGAGTCTAAACAAATGATAATAAAACAAGGGATTCCTGTCTCCAGGCACTTGTGAGTGGGATCAGCGCTGGGATCCCCCAGCTGATAGATCTCAAACCCTCAGGTGCCCTGAGCAGGGGGTGGGGGTGGGGGTGGGACTGAGCCCTCAGAAGGTACTTCCAGGGTAATAGGCCATCGTGGATGGGCACGGGATCACGTGCCCTGGCCCCCTGGGTCACAGCACTGGTCTCCCTGTCCAAGAATACCTGGGAAAATCTCCCCAACCACTCCCTGTCTATTTTTTGCGGGGGAGAGACACACCCAGTGGTGCTCAGGGCTTACTCCTGGCTCTGCACTCAGGGATCATTCCTGCCGATGCTCAGGGGACCATATGGGATGCCAGGGATCAAACCTGGTTGGCTGTGTGCAAGGCAAGTGCCCTCCCCGCCATCCTATTGCTCTGGCCCCAGTTTCACACTTAGCCCTTGGAGGACCATGTGGCCTCCCCAAAGGCCATATCTCCCAGGCCCCTAGTCCAAGACTTTTTTGGGGGAGAGGGTCACACTCCTGGCTCTGCACTCAAGAATTACTCCTGGCGGTGCTCAGGGGACCATATGGGATGCTAGGGATCGAACCGGGGTTGGCCGCGTGCAAGGCAAACGCCCAACCCGCTGTACTATCCAAGACTTTCTCACCCCTCTGTCTTCTCCATCTGGACCCTGTGGCGGACCCCCCCCCCATCCTTCTGCCCCATCTCTGTGACTCTGGTTTGCACCTTGAGTGACCCACCATGCCCAGCACCTTCCCCAGTTTCCCAGGGGCCCTCTGGGAGAAAGGGGGTGCTGGCCCGAGTCTGGGTCATCCCAAGAGTGGGTGGGTAGCAGGAAGCTTTGTGTCAGCCAATCAGCAACAGGTGGGAGTCCTGGCCCTGCCCAGCTTCTGTGCTGGAGGCGCCGAGATTGGCTCAAACCCCGGGGTGGGCAGGAGAACCGGTCCCGAAGCATTTCTCAGGCCTTCCCAACCTCCTGAACTTACTTCCCTTCCAGGGTCCCCCGGTCTCATGCCCTGCCTCCCCGTTCGTACAGTGTTCACCCGTGACCCCCTTGAAATATTCTGGAGGCCCCCAGAAGTCTGTGTGGCCTCTGCTGACCCTCGCTGGCCCACATCCCTCTCTTCATGGGGGTGACAGTGCCTGGGAGGGGGCGGCTCGCCTGTCACTCACCCGCCACCAGACCTGGGGTGGGTCTCCGATTCCCATGGCAGTGGACAAGGAACCCCCAAAAGCAAGGCTAGTGGGTACTGGCTTCATGGAGAAGGACCTCCAAAGGGGATGGACAGAGACTTTCAACCCAAACTCGGATTCCCTGAATGTGGAGACCCCGAGTGGCAGCTCCCCGCGCCCAGAGCCGGGAAGGGCCAGGGGGCACGAGCTGAGCCCCCTTCCTTGGGGACTCCACAGAGCCCCAAACTGCATGGGGTGGGGGGAGTTGGTTCCTGTCTGCCAGGGAGGCAGCCCGGCCCCGGAGGTCTTGCTAGCGACTCCCCCTGCAAAGGGGCAGGGCTGGGAGCCGGCCCACAGCAGCAGTGGAACCTGGAAACTTCCAAGGCACCTGGGCCACGAGCACTGCACAAAGGATGGAATCGAGCCCAGGCACGCGCAGACGGGCCTTCCTCGCTCCCCAGCGCCCTCTAGCCGCCCTGGAACAAACAGCGCCCGCCTGTCCCTCATCAGAACCGCCACCTGCCACCTGGCTCAGCTCCTAGCACCTTGGGTCCCTCCTGAGAGGGGATCCCACCCCCACCCCATGCAAACACGCGTTCCTAAGCCTAGCTCTGCCCCTCAGGCCTTGGGGATTGCCGGGGGCAGTGGGGGCCAGCGGCTGGCGGGCGGGCGGGCGGGCGGGCGGGCAGGGAGACGCTCACTGTGGACTTCTGAGCAATCCCACGGTTGATTAACTTCCTGAGCGACACTGCCCCCGACCGACCCCTGTGCCCCCAAGGCTGACCCTGTCACAGGGCTGGCAACCTCATCTAGGGATGCATCTGGGGACAGCAGGTGACACTCTGCTGGCCCCAGCATCCCACTCCCTACATCCCTGTCCCCCACCCGGCCCCAGCATCTCAGGAGCTTCCCCTCCAGTGCCTGAAAAGCAGGCCAGGGTGAGTCCCCGGTTCAGCGGGCTGCGCTGCATGGGTGGGTCTGCTTGGTGCCCCGGATGGAGACCTTCACCACCCAGGGCCGGATGCTCGGGTGCAGGGGGAGCCCCCCCGGGCACCCCTCCACTAGCTCTGAGAGCCAGCACTGCGCAGAGCCCAGCCCCTGCCCCTGGGTGCTAGTCTGTGGGGCAGGAGCAGGCCGCAGCCTTGCTGGGCATTCCGGTCCCCGAGACCCCACAGCCCAGAGTCCAGTGCACTTGGAGACAGGGCCAAGGGCAAGGGGACAGGGTGGCGGGAAGCTACCTGTGGTGGACACTGCGAAACCTCTGGCTTTGCAAGGTGGTCATGGCAGGAGGGCAGGGCCTGAGCCGAGGGCATGGGGGACCCCCTGTTTATTCCCTTTGGGGGGGGTCAGACCCCATGCAGCCCCCTGAGCAGAGCCTGGCTGATAGAGCTGGCCCTCTGCTCTATCGCGGACACCTGTGAGTCTGCATGAGTCTCAGGTGGGCAGCTTCATTTCTTGCGGCCCGGGAAATCTCGGGGTCCTCCAGGACCTGCCCTGAGGTCCTGTCCCAGGCCTGGTCCCAGCTGCTCAGCAATCAGGGACACCAACAACCACACAAGGGAGAGCCACAGTGACCCCCAGTGAGTACCCCAGAGAGCACAGGGGCACCCCAGCTCAGAGTGGGGCTGAGACCCCACACACCCGGGGCCCTCGCCACAACGCCAGGGGCTTGGGGGACGGGATAAGGGTTTAATACTTCATAAAGGGGCCCACTCTGGGGTGTGAAGTGCGAGCTTTTGGGGGTCTCTGTCTTGCTCCTCAGACCCTGAGCATGACTCTGAGTCATGGGACCTGGGGTAGGGGGGCTTAGAGTAAGTTCCATATTTTGCTTTTTTTGTTTTGTCTTCCTACTGCCAAATCGCATCTTCAAGGAAACTAAAGACCCAGCAGGCCCGGCTCACTGCTCCCGGCCGGGGGCTCCAGGTCCCTGCTCTCTTGGGGTGCGTGGGGGGGGCATCTGTGAGGACCACAGAGCGAGGGGGCTGTGGGACGGGGGGCTTCCATGAGTGCGGGACAGCCGCCTTCTCCGACTGCACGCGGGAAATAGAGGCGGGGGCGTTTTCAATTTGAGTTTCCCTCGCTAATGCCCACGGGTGCCGGTAGATTACAGTGGATATTAAATCCTGCAGGATTTGGAGCCGGAACATCCAAGCGGAACCCCAGAGCCGGGGAGGAGCTGGGAGCCTCCCCAGGACAGGGACATGGTGGGAAGGAGCAGCTGACCCCGACTGGGGGCCTAGAGAGAGGTGGGGTGGCCCCAATGCGCCCCGGGGTCTGCAGTCAGCAGGGAATCCCGCTCCCCCTCACAGCCCTGACCCTGCTGGGGGAGGAGGGCCCCCTCACCCCCGTGGAGCGTCTGAGGTGCACCCCTTCCCCATCCGGGAGAAACTGAGCTTCCCCACCCCCACCCAGACCCCCAGGGACACCCACACTCGCACACCTGCCTTGCTGATTTGGGGACACTGACTGTGGCAGGAAGGGGATGCATCCCAGTGACACAGAGGTGAGGGAGGGAGGGACCCAGCAGGAAGCCTCTTGCCCGCCCCTACCACGACTCAGCCCAGGCTTCCCCTCTCCCCCGCCCCCAAGCACCCGCACCACCTCCACTCCGCGCCCTGCGAGCCCCCACACACAACGGGGGTCTTCATGCCCTGGGAGTGGGGATGCAGGAGCTCCCCCTCCCCTTTCCCTCCTGTGACGTTAGGCCCATGGGGCAGCTGGGGTGACCTCAGAGACCAGCCCGAGCTCCAGGGGCCCAGGCAACAGCGAAGGCGGCATCCCCGCGGTCCAGCGGAGGACGCCTCTGGCAGGCCCAGCATGAGCCGGCCCCGTGGAGAAGGCGGCCAGAGGAGCCGGTTAGTTTAAGCAGAATGAAATGTGTAAATTAATTACCCCGGCCACCCGTGCATGGAGTGCCAGCCGGGCCCGCGGGGAGAGGCATTAGCCTCCCTCCCTCTGATCTGGCTTCTCTGCCAGACTCAGCCTCAGGGGTGAAGACCGCGGCATCTGCCCACTCCGGAACGAGTGGCGTTGGAGCCGGCAGAGTGGGGGAGGAGAGAAGGTTCCCCCTCCCCCGCACACCTGCGTCCATTCCCAGAGTACCTGGGCCTGGTGGGTTCTTAGTGCGGCCTCGCAGTGCCCCTCTGCCTGCTGCCTCTCACCCCCTGTACCCCGCTTTGCAGAGGTGACTTGGGGAGGGGGCGCAGGAAGGACGTGGGAGAAGTCCTACGCTCCGTGGCCCCGAGGACAAGTCAGGCCCCCACACGGCCCCGAGCAGGGGCTTGTCCTGACCCCAGGCCCCGTCCCAGACACCACCCTCCACAGCCGCCCGCCCCCAGCTCCCCCGTGACTCTCAGCTCACCCCTCTGCCCCCACTTCCAGGCTGCTTGCTCCTGCACCCTGGCCCCTCCCGCCCCCACCGCGCCAGGCTTCTCCCCAGAGCTTGCAGCTGGGCCCTGCACAGAGGGACCCCCAACTCCTTCAGTAGCCCTGGGACCCTCCCTGGGGGGGCGGGGGGGGAGAGGACCCTCCACTGATCCCCTGTGCCCTAAGGGGGGCAGGGCTCAGAGGAGCAAGCCGCGAGCACCTGGTTGCCTGTCATCTTCCACGTCTCCGTCTCGGTTTCCCCGGGCTGAAGGGGCTTTCTGGAGTGCAAAGACTGGGGGTCTCCAGTCCCCCCCGCCCACCTGCAGAAGGTCGGCTCAGGGCCCAATAACTGCGGTGGGATGCTGCCACCTGCCGGCCATATTCAGAACTGCAGGGCGCCCGGGTGCAGGGGACCGGAAAGGTGGGGACGGTCCAGCGGCCCCCACACCTTCCTGTGCAAAGGCCCCAGGCTCCGGAGGACGAGAAAATCAGGCTGTGTCCCACGCGGGGACATTGTTGCTGCGGCTGCTGCCAGTTCAACAACAATAATATTTTCCTGTCCCAATTAGGGAGCACGTGCCCTGCCAGGTGTGCGGCTGTTTATTTCCCAGGAGGCCCGGGCCTGGCGGAGGCTCCAGAGGCTGGAGCTGGGCCGAGGTCACAGCTGGGCCGGGGCGGCCGGACCAGCCGGCTCCACAGCATGGCCCTCGGCCGTGGACGTCCCACGCCCCCCGCAGGGACAATTTGCTCCCTGCAGCCTTTGCTCACTCCGTGCCCCCTCCGACGCCTGTCCACAGGAGCCCGGTCTGGGGGTCCCGGCACCACAGACGGGGGTGGACCCGCGGGCCAGACCAGAGAGCACAGGCAGTGTGGGGATCCCGCAACCTTTCTGATGGGGTCCCGGGCCCGTGGGACGGGGCCTCAGGAATGGGGGGTCCCCACCACCCCTGTACGGAGCCCTGAGCTGTCCGGTTCCTTCCATCCACACCAGCTCGGGAAGGCCAGGAGAAGTGTCCAGGGAGATGGGGCGGTCAGCCCAGAGACAGCAGGAACCAGCTGGGGGTGGGGGACACAGCTGATGGGGCAAGGAAGAGCGCCCTGAGCTCCCACCTCCAGGAGGCACCCTGGCTCCCTCCATCCTGGCCAAGCTTCTTCCCTGCTTGCTCACCTCCTCCAGGAAGCCGTCTCTGACTGCCCTACAGGCTGCTCCAGGTTCATGGGACAGGAGGCCTCACCTGCTTCTTTGGACTCTCAAACCAGGAGGGCTGGGCTGGAGTGATAGCACGCGGGTAAGGCGTTTGCCTTGCACGCAGCCGACCCGGGTTCGATCCCCAGCATCCCAGATGGTCCCCCTGAGCACCGCCAGGAGTAATTCCTGAGTGCAGAGCCAGGAGTAACCCCTGGGCATTGCCGGGTGTGACCCAAAATGGGAAAAAAAACAGGAGGGCTGCTCCCCCGGATCCCATCATTGGCCGAGACCCTCAGTGGGAGCCTTGGTCAGCCTGCACTCAGACTGGGAGAGCGGCTCCCTTGGGGAGGCCGACCTGGGGGCCCGCTGCTCCCCACCCCCCTCCTCCCTCTGCTGCTCATCTCTGGCCAAGGCCTGGCAACCATGCACCCCTGCACTCAGCGGGAAATGAGGATGTGGGGGTCCCCAGGCATCACTGGGGGAGGGCAAGGGGGCACGCTCTCCTGGGCCCAGGAAGACACAGGTCACACACGACAGGGAGTGATAAACAGTTTATTCCGGAGGGGGGTGCCAAGCAGAACGCCCTTCCCTGCCCCCTCACCCCTGCAAGCTGGCCACCGCCCCCCACAGCCCTGCATCTGGTCTCTTCCCCAGGCCTGGGGCCACGAAGGGGCAGTGAGAGGAAGGAGGAGGCTGGGGAGACCCTCAGCTCCGGGGCCAGCACCGGGCCCCCCCGGAAAGTCGGGGTGACTCGGAGGAGGGAGACACAGTGAGTCCCCAGGCCCGGCAGTGCAATGTGGACCCACGGGGACTCCCCGCAGAGGGGGGGCAGCTCCGCCAGGCGGGCACTGGGGCCCCCAATTCTGAATCCTCTCGATGGGCAGCTGGGGGAGGGGCGGCCCACTGGAAGGTGACGGGCTCCACTCGCCCCGCAGTGACCCGCAGGCCTGGGCACCCGGTACCCAGCCTGCCAGCAAGCAGAGGGGGGCCCAGCAGGAGGTGGCCCGCCCCTGGCCAGGGACGACCAGTGTCCAGCGTAGAGCAGGCCCGAGAGCAGGAGCTGAGCAGGCGAGAGCGGGGGGCAGGCTGGGGCCGGGTGCGGGCACGGCTGCTCAAGGCGCCTCGTTGGAGCCGATGCCGTTGCCTTTGTTCACGTAGAACGGCCGGTAGTGAGACTGCGGGGGGACAGAAGCGTCAGGGCACCCCAGACGGCGCTCCCACACCCCTGAGCCCTGCGCTCTAACCCCTGGGCTCTCTGCCCAGGGTTGGTCCCGGGTTCAAGCCCGACCTAGACTCCATCCAGCCAGTCGCGGGCATGACCTGAGCCTCATCCAAGTGGTTTCTTCACAGAAGCCCCCACACCCCCTAGTGC
This sequence comes from Sorex fumeus, assembly GCF_029834395.1. Lineage (NCBI taxonomy): Eukaryota > Metazoa > Chordata > Mammalia > Eulipotyphla > Soricidae > Sorex > Sorex fumeus. The sequence goes on along the minus strand of NW_026606255.1, from coordinate 1,634,212 downwards.
CCCCCTTCCTGCTCTGCAGGAAACCCACTCAGGGCACACCAGGACCCTCGCCTGAGGGGTTCTTATGTCCACGTTTACACAGATGGACAAACCCGGCTCTCACTGGGCCCCCACAGCCTGGCCCCGGTCTCTCCAGCACCCTTGGCTGAATGCAGGTGCTCAGGCCAGACCCATCCTTGGCTGAATGCAGGTGCTGAGGTCAGGCCCACCCTTGGCTGAATGCAGGTGCTCAGGTCAGGCCCATCTTGGCTGAATGCTCAGGCCCTTTCATCCCAGCTCCTCGCTCCATCCTCCCACGGGCCCTACACAAGAAGGAACAGTGGGGGTGGGGAGGGCCATGCCTGTCCCAGTGGGCTCTCGCGGGGCCCCTCACTCACCAGCATGGTGTGCTTGCCAGATTTCCAAGTCTGGGGCTGGGCCTTGGGGCTCTGGCTCCGCAGGAGGGAGGGGTAGCCTGAGGGGTGAGAGTCAGGGGTGAGAGTCGGGGGTGAGGGGGGCAGGGCTGCTGCCCCACGCAGGCACCAGGCAGCTCACATCCTTCTCCAAAGAGCCACCAAGCTCCACGGCCCCTCAAGAGCCAGGGGCACCACAGGAAATCCTGGGGGTGCCGACCAAAGGGAGGAGGCAGTCAGACAGACAGAAGGAGGAGGAGCAGGCCAGGGGGACTGGGAGCAGGTCACCCTAGCTCAGGTTGAGAACCCCCCGGCCCTGCTACCGAGCTTCCTCTGCCTCCCTGCAGATAGCATAGCGCCCCCAGCACCCCTGCTCGGGCCCCCAGCACCCCTGCCCAGACCCCCAGCACCCCCGCCCCAGCCCCTAGCTGCCCGTGCATGAGGCCACGCCCAGCCAGCACCCACATGATGCCAGCCCCCCTCCTGGGGACCCTGCTCAGCTCGCTGGAGCCTGCATGGGGTTGGGGTTCAGGCAGCCGCCAAGGGGGGCTCCATGTCAGAAGATATAGGTGTGGGGTTGGGGGTCAGGGGAGTATGAGGGGCTCCTTCCCATGTCCCCACAGCTGGGGGGATGGGAGGACAGATACAGGACGCGGATGAGAAACCAGTGGATCTCACCCGCTGCTCCGGAGAGGGCCCAGGGGTCCTGGGGAGCCGCAGGAAGGGGTGGGCAGCCTAGCTCAGCGGGCAGGGTTCTGGAGGGTAGCAGTGCGGCAGCACCCTTCAGCCAGGGGGGTCTGGGGGCCACGAGCCCCGGGAGCAAGGGTCAGGCAGGTACCCGTGTGGTCTCTGAGCGGCCCACCGCGCTCCCGAGGGTTGGACACCTCCGCGGTGGCCCGGCCCAGGGTGCTGAGCTGATAGGGGCCCTTCCCGCTGCCTGCGGGAGAGAGGGGCCGTCAGCAACCTGGGGGCGCCTGGCCCAGGGGCCGCTGCCTCCTCCGGGGGCTCCCCCAGGGGGACGCTGGGTGTGCAGGCGCCCCTGGCCACACTGGGGACTGTCTCCTGTCCCGCTTCCTGGGACTGCTGGAGTGGCCGTCGGGCTGCCATGCTGGCAGCCGGGTGGTAGCCCCTTCCCCCTCCCCTGGCCCCTGTTATGAGAGCCCTCGGTCTGCAGCCTGAGTGCCCCTTGGGGGGCTGCGTGTCCCCCAGCTGCCCACTCCAGCCTGCTCAGCCTCTCTCTTTTTTTTACTTTTTTTGGGGGGTCACACCCAGTGATGCTCAGGGGTTACTCCTGGCTCTGCACTCAGGGATCACTCCTGGCATGCTTGGTGGGGGGCATATGGGATACCAGGGATTGAACCCGGGTCAACCCTCCCCACCTTCTGTCGCTCGACCCATTTACCCTTCCTTTGGGCCTGAATCTGGGACCCCACGGGCAGGCCGACTGAGCCCCAGCCCAGGGCACCTCGGTTTTCCAAGGAGACATGAGTCCCCTGGGGTCTGGCTCCAGCCTGCTCCCATCACCCAGCCCAGGGCACAGGAGACCAACCCTCTGAGTCACTGGCCTGTCTCAGAGTTTGGGGGACAGGTGGCCCCCGGGAGCCTGAGACCACCTGCCCCCACCACCCCCAGCAGCCCTGGCATTGTGGGAGCTGAGGTGGAGGAGTGTGGGGGTGAGGCTGAAGAGCCTCTGTGGCAGGGAGGGAGGGGGTGCACCCCAGGCTCGGATGCAGGGGCTCACCTTTCAGGGAGAAGGAGGAGTTCCCCTGGACGGGGGGTGAGTCCTCAGAGCTCTGGATGGTGGAGGAGAATTCCCACACGCGCGATGTGTAGTTCCCTACGGACCAGAGTGTCAGCAAGGGGCCCCGACACCCCAGGGGCTGCCGCGGGGCCCCCCAGACCGCCTGCTTGCTATCCATGCAGACACACAGTGGTGGGGCCCTGCCCAGCCCGCTGGCCCTTGTGTCCATACACACACACAATGGTGGGGCCCCCGCAGGACCCCTGTCCCCGCTACCAGGCTGAGCCACCCACACGGCTGGACCCCTGTCTGGGGGCTGCCCCCTTAGCTGACTCAGGTGCTGGGAGGCTGATGCTGCGTCACCTCTGGCTGCCTGTCGTGAATTGGGGGGACGGGGCACTGTTGCTCCTCAGGAACCTGATCTCACAGGGAGGATCCTCACAAGCCCCCCATGTCCTTCCCGTCCTCATGGTGGGTCCGGTGCTAGGTCTCACCACGGGACTAGCAGGGCAATGCCACGCCCACAGGCGGGCCTAGGGGCACAGGCCACGCCCATGGGCAGGACTCTGGGCATAGACCACGCCCACGGGCGGGGCTCGGGCACTGGCCACGCCCACAGGCAGGTTCAGGGGCACAGACCACGCCCAGGCCCCCTGTTTCTGGCCGTAGGTACATGTGGTCCAACCCCAGTGGCCTGGTCCAACTCAGCACTGGACTGTCAGGGAGATCCCGAGCCTCCGTACTTGCTGAGCCCTGGGGAGAACAGGGGCTGAGGCGCATCCCACTGCCCTGCCCGTGGGTGACGTCACACATGCACATTCCTACGCAGAATGCACACTAGCACCTCCACGCATACTCCTCCCACACGCACCCGCACAGTCACATACGTGTGAGTGCTTGCACCCACCCCAGCGCCCACCTTTGGTGCCGTAGAGGTTGTTGAAGTTCTTCTGGTTGGTCTCCTTGGAGAGGCGGCTGGGCGACCCGGGCTGGTAGGACGTCCGGGCTCCGGCTGTGGGGCAGAAATGGGGCTACTCGAGGCCAGGGCCCTCCGGCTCCTGCCCAGTCTGCCCCGCACCTCCCGGGGCCTGGCTGCTGGCTCTGAGAAGCACCTTACGGTCCAGTGCAAGACCTGAGTCATCCCGGGTCCCCCTCCGAGAGGCGGGACCCCTATCCCCCGGACGCAGTCCTGGAGACCTAGGATGGTGGGCACCCACAGCAGCCACGAGGGTCACCAGTGCACGGGCCAGGGGTGCCAGTCAGGGCGGGGGCCAGCAGGGGCAGCGGTGTGGGGACCCCCCGAGGCCTGTGTCTCCCTTAGGTGCCGCCCCCCCAGACTCCCAGGACAGGCACCTTCACTCTCCTGGCCCCTCCTGGCCTGCCTTCAGCCCCTTCTCAGGGCAGGGACCCCTCCTGACACCAGCACAGGGGGCATTGCAGAAACCTGTCCCTTCACCCCACCGTCCCGCCTGACCCAGGCCAGCCCAGGGCACCCCAGCTGTCTGCACCCGTGCAGGGTGTTGACTCCCACAGGCAGAGTGGGGGGAGGGTCCCTGTCTGCCCGGACTCCCCCAGTAGCCCAACCTGAGTGGGGCAGAGTTTCCTGTCTCCTGAGCTCACCTCTGGGGCCCCTCAGTCCCTCCCACCATTTGCACACACCCATGTCTCTGTGTGTGCTTGCATATGTGTGTATGTACACACGTCTGTGCATATATAAACGTGTGCATATGTGTCTGAGGGCAGGCAGACCCACCCCAAGCCCCCCAGCCGAGGGCAGGCTGACTCACCCTTGGGTGTCAGGTACATCGAGTACCTCTTCATGGTCTCTGGGGCACTCCATTCACTGCTGTAGCTGTTGTAACTGTTCATGTAGCGGTGGTCACTCCCTGGGGACACAGCCAAGTGAGGGGACTGCTCCAAGGCATACTGGCTCTCCCTTTCCCAACCCAGGGATTGGCCCCCTCAGAGGAAGGGCTCAGGGCCCACATCTGGGCCCTGGGGTGTCTGCACCTCGGTTGGCCCCTGTGAGGTCCGCTCTTATTTCTCTGTTCAGCAGCCTCTGGGGTCGCCGAGACAGACAGGGGACTGGGGCCGCTTTCCTAGGTCCCACAGGCAGAGCTGGGGTTCAAGTCCTGAACCAGCTGCATCCTCGGGGGGAAGGGCAGATTCCAAGTTGGGCTGGTTGGCTGGGAAGGGTTGTGGGAGGTGGTGCTCTCATGGGCTGGGGGGTCTTCCATGGGTGGGTCCCAGTGCCCCTCAGGCTTCAACCTTGCCCAGCGCAGCCAAGACAGGCCAGCACCACCCCATCCTCTCAAGACGCCACCCCCCCATGGGAATCTGAGCTTCCGTGGGACTCTGTGGAGCTTTACCCGAGGCTGACCCATGGCACACACCACGCGGGGAGGCCTCAGAGCCAGTGAGGTGTGGGGGCTCCATCCCTGCCAACGGCAAGCCCAGGGCGGGGGCAGGGGGCAGGGACTGAGCATCTGAACTGGGCAGTCCTGAACTACCCTTCTCTGGGCCCCAATACCCCTCTCTGGCCCCTAATACCCTCATCCGGGCCCTAATATCCTCCTGTGGGGCACCCAATACCCTCTCCGGGCCCCATTACCTTTCTCTGGGCCCCCAATACTTTCTCTGGACCCCCAGTACACTTCTCTGGGGTCCCAGTAACCTCCTTCAGGCCCCTAATACCCACCTCTGGGTTCCAATACCCTTCTCCAGGCCCTAGTACCTTCCTTCGGGCTCCCAGTACCCTCCACCGGGCCCCAGTACCCTCCTCTGGGCCCCAATACCCTCCTCTAGGTCCCAATACCCTCTTCCGGTTCCCAATGCCCTCCTCTGGCCCCCAGTACCCTTCTCTGACCCTCAGTACTCTCCTCTAGGCCCCAGTTCCCTCCTCTGGATCCCCAGTACCTTCCTCCTGGCCCAAATACACTCCTCTGGTCCCCAATACTCTCTTTGGGCCCCAATACCTTTCTTTGGGGCCCCCAATACCCTCCTCTTGGCCCCAATACCCTCCTCCGGACCCCAATACCCTCCTCCGGGCCCCAATACCCTCCTCTGAGCCCCCAATACCCTTCTCTGGGCCCCAATACCCTTCTTTGGGCTCCAGTACTCTCCTCCGGAACCCAGTACCCTCCTCTGGGCCCCAATACCCTCCTCTGAGGCCCAGTATCCTCCTCCAGGGCCCCAGTACCTTCTTCCGGGCCCCAGTACCCTCCTCAGGGCCCCAATACCCTCCTCTGGGCCCCAATACCCTCCTCTGAGGCCCAGTACCCTCCTCAGGGCCCCAGAACCTTCCTGCGGGCCCCAGTCCCCTCCTCAGGGCCCCAGTCCTCTCCCCATCCCCAGTCCCCTCCCCGGCCCACTACCGTTCTCCATGTGGCTCCTCTCGATGAAGCTGCGGCTGACGTCGGCCTTGCACATCTTCTCCACGTGCCGCATGCACACGTTGAGCAGGTCATCCTTGAAGTTGCCCAGCGACTGACCCAGCCCCTCACCCTCCAGCAGGACGTGGTAGGTGGGCAGGGGCGGTGGGAGCGAGTAGTTGCTCATCAGTGCTCCAAATTCCTGCAGCCAGAGGAGACCAGCCGTCACCTGCCTGGGAACCCCCGCCCCCCCCCCCCCCCCAGTGCATCTCGCACACCCCAAGGCTCAGGGGAGGGTCCTAAGACCCGGGGAACCTGGGCTGGGACTGTGAGGGAAGATGACTCGTCTGGGTCCCTCTGGAGGTAGCTCCGTCCTCCCCCTCCTCCTTGGACCTTGCTCTGCCCTTCCCCTCACTGGTGCACCCCGCCTCCTGCTCAGGGCCCACCAGGCCTCAGGTCCACTGAACTCCTCTTCCCCTCCTTCTCCTCCTCCCCGGGTGGCCCAGGCCCCAGCCTGCTGCCCTTCCGAGCTCCTGCCCTTATCTCCCCAGCCAGACGCTTTATCATTTAATTACACACCCTCCTCCATTGTCCTCTAATTGCCTATGCCTTATCTTCCCTCTGGATTGCTGCTCCTTGGGGGCAAAAAACATGTTTCCTATTTCTCTATTCTCCACGGCACCTAGGAGAGCACCGGGCATGCATGAATACCCCCAAACACCCGAGCAGGTAGAAGCAGGGAGGGATGGAAAGACAGACAAGATCCAGGATAAGAACCACCCGGCAGACACCCAGGTTACAGCACTCCCCCCCCCAAGTCTGACACTGTGGGGGACAGCGCAACTATTGATGCTGGTACAAGGTGACATGCCAGCTTCCAAGGAGGGAGGGAGATGACTCGGAGGGATGGCTCGGCGCACTGAGTAGGTGGACGCGCTTAGGTGAGTAGGTGAGAGATGGATGGGTGGATGGCGGAGAGCTGGGTCACCGGGCGCAGGAGTGGATGGAGCGGATGGATGACATCAGTGGGGAGATGTTTGGGTAGGTGGCTGATGCGTGAAGAGTTTCATAGGCGGATGGGTGGGTGGGTGGAAGAAGGGACGGAGGGAGGGAAGGAGGAAAGGAGGGTAAAAAGAAGGAAAGGAGGAAGGAATGATGATTGGATGGATGGATGGAAATAAGGAAGAAAGGAAGAAAGGAGAAAAAGGGAAGGTGGGAGGGAGGGAGGGAGGGAGAGATGGAGGGAGGGAGGGAGAGATGGAGGGAGGGAGGGAGAAAGGAAAGAAGAGTGGAAGGAAGGAAGAAGGAAGGGAGGGAGGAAGGAAGAAAGGGAGGGAGGAAAGAAGGTAGAGTGGAAGGAAAAGTGGAATGAAGAGAGGAAGGAAGGAAGGAAGGAAGGAAGGGTGGAAGGAAGGAAGGAAGGAAGGAAGGGTGGAAGGAAGGAAGGAAGGAAGGAAGGGTGGAAGGAAGAAAGGAGGGAGGGAGGGAGGGAGGGAGGGAGGAGGAAGAAAGGAAAAGAAGAAGGAAGGAGGGAGGGAAGGAAGAAAGGGAGGGAGGAAGGAAGGAAGGAAGAAGATAGGTAGGTAGGAAAGGTGGAAAGAGGGAGGGAGGGAGGGAGGGAGGAAGGGAGGGAGGGAGGAAGGGAGGGAGGAAGGAAGGAAGGAAGGAAGGAAGGAAGGAAGGAAGGAGGAGGGAGGAGGGAGGGAGGATAGGAGGGAGGAAGGAAGAAAGGAAAGAAGGAAGGAAGGAAGAGTTGAAGGAAGGAAGGGAGGGAGGGAGAGGGAGGAGAGAAAGGAAATAGGGAAGGAAGGTCAAAAGAAGAAAGGGTGAAGCAAGGAAGGCGGCAGAAGGGGGCGGCAGGACGACAAGGGGCTGCGGGCGGGTACCTGCAGGAACAGCACGGAGTCGCTGATGCCGTGCAGCTGCTCGCGCGTCTGCTTGTCCTCGTGCAGCAGCTTGGCCCGCTCGTCCAGCGCGTCCACGATGACCTTCACCTGGTCCACGGCGTCCTGCTCGCGCTGCTCCAGCGCCGCCCGCACCTCCTCCTTCTGCTTCTCCAGGTCGCGCACCAGGTCGCGGAAGTTCTGCTCCAGGATGGCCTTCTCGTTGGTGGTGAAGCTCTGGGGACAGCGCGGGACCCTCTTAGCGCGGCGCCACCCCAGACCCCGTCCTGCCGCGCCACCTCAGGGCCCCCTGGGACTGCGCCCGCAGGAGCAGCGGCAGGACAGTGGGTTCAGCGCTCAGACTGAGGGACCCGGCCTAGCGCGTGGGGCTGGGCCCGCGACGGGGCGGGCACAGGGCCTCTCGGGTCTCACGAGCGGATCTGCGGGCCCAGGGGCAGCGCCAGGGCGGGGAGGAGGACGCGGGCTGCGGGAAGCCCACCTTGATGCGGTCCTTCTCCTTCTGCCACTTCTCGGCCTCGTCCTCTGTCTCGATGATCTTGAGCTGCAGCTGCTCCTTCTGCAGGGACAGCTCCGTCTGCGGGAAGGGTGGGCGCTCAGGGTGGGCGCTCAGGGTGGGCTGGGCCCCTCTGCACGGGGAGCCCCAGAGCCGAGCCCCAGAGCCGCCCCACGCTGGACGTCCAGACGCCCCTTATGTGGCTGAAGCCTCTGTCTGCTCCCCGCCCCAGGGAGAAAAGCTCTCTCCCTTATGGACTCCCTCCTTTCCCTCGTCCTGGGGGTGAGCATGGGGGGGGGGTGCTCTTTTAAGCTCAGGGAGGGAGGGGGCAGCTCCACCCCGGGCGTGTCCCCAGCAGTAACTGTGCCACGTTTCTCGGGCATGACGTGGGCCGGTGTGGCACGCAGGAGCGGGTGCTGCCGCCGAGCTCTGTCTGGGCAGGCATGGCCATAAACCTGTTTGTGGGAAGGGAACGGGCTGCAGGCCCCGGGGAGGACTTCCAGGCGAGGGAGGGGAGCGGAGAAGGGGGGAGGGGACAGGGTAAAGAAGAGGAGGGGTGAAGAGAGGAGGGGAGAGAAGGCAGAGGGGAGGGGAGGGAGAGGAGAACGGAGGGGAGAGGGAAGAGAGAAGAGAAGGAAGGGGGAGGGGAGAGGGGAGAAGGAAGGGGGAGGGGAGAGGGGAGGGAGGGTGGAGGGAAGGGGAGGAGAGAGAGGGGAGGGCAGGGTAGAGGGGAGGGAAAGGCAGGGGAGAGGGGAGGAGAGAGAGGGAAAGGAGGAGGGAGGGGAGGGGAAGGGAAGAGGGAGGGAAGGGGAAGGGGAGGAAGGAGGGGGAGGGTAGAGGGGAAGAGAGGAGGGGAGAGGGGAGGGCAGGGGTGAGGGGAGGGGAAGGCGAGGGGAGAGGAGAGGAGAGGGGTGAGGGAAGGGGAGAGGGGAGGGGAGGGGTGAGGGAAGGGAGAGGGGAGGGGAGGGGAGAGGGGAGGGGAGGCAGGGGTTCACTGCGGGGCCTGGGCAGGGTGGGCACATCAGGCTCACATCCACACTTTCCTCCCCAGAAAAACAGCTGCCACAGAGGCAGGAGCAGGCCCGAGGCCCAGGAGCTCCCCAGCTCTGCTGCTGGCGCCCGGCTCACTGGGACACTCCAGAACCTTCCAGCATGGAGGACACACAAGCCCGATCTTGTGAGGCCGGAACAGCCAAGTCTGCAGGAAAGGCCTGGGGAGCTCTGGCCGGACGTTGGCTGCGGGCAGTGCTGCGCTGACCTTTCCTTCATCAGAGCGGCAGGCGGGTCCAGGAGCCCCTAGCAGGGGCCCCCGGGGGGCTGCAGACGCAGGGCTGGAGAGGAGGAGGCCCAAGCAGCCCAGCCCGGGGCGCGGAGGGGAGGGGGCCTCCGCTGCGCACCAGGACCCTAACGGGGCTGGAGGAGGAGCACTGGTCACCCCCACCAGCATCCCAAGACGGCCTGGTCAGCCCCAGGAGCAAGCTAGATGGAGAGAAGAGACTCAGGCCTGGGGAGCAGGACGGGGAGGATGCCCCCACAGGGATGGGATCCAGGCAGCAGCCCACCCAGAGCACCCCGGATCACCTAGAGCCCACAGGTGTAGGTCTAACTTCCCTACGGGAGGACCACCTCTTGGGGCAGCTGAGTGGGGCAGGGCTGGGGGGGAGGGACGGAGAGAGGGAGGGAGGGAGGGAGGAAGGAAGGAAGGAAGGAAGGAAGGAAGGAAGGAAGGAGGGGAGGGGAGGGAGGGAAGGAAGGAGGGATGGAGGGAGGGAAGGAGGGAGAGAGGGAGATAGGAAGAAAGGAAGAAGGAAGGAAGGAAGGAAGGAAGGAAGGAAGGAAGGAAGAATGAAAGGGAGGGAGGGAAAGAGGAAGGAAGGAAGGAAGGAAGGAAGGAAGGAAGGAAGGAAGGAAGAAAGGGAGGGAGGGAAAGAGGAAGGAAGGAAGGAAGGAAGGAAGGAAGGAAGGAAGGAAGGATGAAAGGGAGGGAGGGAAAAAGGAAGGAAGGAAGGATGAAAGGGAGGGAGGGAAAGACAGAGGGAGGGAGGGAGGGAGGGAGATAGGAAGGAAGGAAGGAAGGAAGGAAGGAAGGAAGGAAGGAGGGAGGGAGGGAGGGGAGGGAGGAGGGGAGGAGGGGGTGGTGGGGGCGGTGGGTGGGCTGGACAGGGAGTGGGAAGACCGAGTGGGGACCGCTCTCAGGGTGGGGGAGCAGGCAGAGGAGGGAGAGCACCAAGGAAGGGGTGAAGGGGGCCCAGAGCCGGGACGGAGGGTCAGCCGCTGACCCCGCACAGGTCAGGGAGGGGTGCGGCTGTCTGCCGCGCAGGGCAGGGTGAGCGTGGAGCCGGGCTGTCTGTGGCGTGGGCGGATAAGCCGGGAGGTCAGAGCCAGGCTGGGAGGGGCCCCCGAAACCAGACCCACGGGACCCAGCGGGATGGGGGGCTGCTGAGGGGCCCCTCTGTCTGCCAGACGCGCTGCTGGTCAGGGACGAGGGAGACGGGGAGACGTGGGTGGGGCACTCTCACCCCCAGAAAGCAGACAGGGTGGGGCCGCCAGGCTCCTGGCCCCCCTTAGCAGCCTCTGAAACTGGAGTGCACTAGGACACTGACCATTGCACTACCCTGCCTTCCCGCCCTCCGTCTCTCCCTGCCAGGCTGGCTGGGGGTCTGTGGGCCTCAGCTCCATCTCCCCTCCACCCTGCCCAGGCCTGTCCTTCAACACTTCCTTTACCTCCTCTCCCACACTCTTCTCTGGGACTGGGCCCCTTATCGGCCCCCTGCCTTGAGATCCTCCTTCTCTGAGGGGAAGAGGGGAACCCCCAGGTGAGACAGACGCACCTGAGACCTCACAGGAAGGAGGCACCCATGAACACACACACTCATATACACACACACACACACAAACTCTCACACACATTCACACACATACACTCACACATACACTCACACATGCACACACTCACACATTCATAAACGCTCACACTCACACACACACATAAACATACACACACACACACACACACACACACACACACACACCACTCCACACACCTGCCTGTCCGTCCACTTGCTAGGATCTTTGCAGCCCAAGTACCCACAGGGGCCCTTGGCTGTGGGCGACATTTGCCAAATGAGGCCGTTAATTGTCAAATTTGTACTCTCAGCCTGACAGCGATTATCCGGATAAGAATCAGAGCTGCAGGAGTTCCCGATCCCAGGAGATGTCAGAGAGACCTCAGGCAGCGGTACAGGCTGGTGAGAGAGAACGTCTCCTCCCTGGGCCTCAGTTTACCCCTGAACCACATCTCTGGTCACCCCTGAAATCTCCAGAGGACGTGGAAATAAACCTGGAATCAGACCCCGTCCTCCCTCTCATTTGGGGCTTGGGGTGTTCAGAGGCTCCTTCCCACAGTGCTCGGGGATCAAGCCCGGGGCCTCCTGCAGGCAAGCCTGGCCTTGAGCCTGTGACCCTGCACCACATCCCAGAACCTTTGTTAAAGCAACCACCAGGCAAGACAGGTCTGCAGGTGGCCCTGGGACGCCCCTGGGAGCAGAGAGCACTGTGGGGCGGGTGGATGCTGGGGGCAGCCTCAGCCCTGGCCACCCGCTGCTTCTCCTCCTGAGCTACTTGGCCTCTGGGGGCTGCGGCTTCCTGGGAACTAACTCCCCGGTGCCAAGGCCGGCACTGAGCGCACAGCCCTGGTCCCCAGCAGCCCCCAGCCCCACCCGGCTAGGCAGGCCCAGGGCGGTGACACGGGGAACTGCTGGAAGCCGGCGGCTCGGAGGGTTGCCACACCCAGGACCTTTCTCCCACAAGCCTCTGCTCAGAGACTCCAGGTGGAGGCAAGGTCGGGGCTGCGCTGTCACCGCCACCGAGAGGGCCACGGGATTGCCTCACCTGCCCGCCTACAACCTGGTCCCAGCCGGCTCCTCGCAAACAACTGTGGGCTGTGGGCGCTGACGCTCACCTTGAGCTGCCTGCCGCCCACGGGCCGGATGGCTGCTTCTCACCAGCCCTGTACCCGCACAGCCAGCCTCCTGAACGCTCCGTGTTGCACACACACACACACACACACACACACACACACACACACACACACGTGCATATCCCCACACACAGACACCTGCAAGCACACAGCACAGCCATGCACACACACACATCTCCCACCGAGGTCTCCCCATCACACACACACACACACACACACACACACACACACACACACACACACGGCACCCCTGAAAGCCTCGCCAAGCTCACTCAGGCAGGACTCGGCAGGATAGCTGAGGCTCCTGGGGCAGCAGAAATAGCAGAGAACCGTTTTACAGTGTTGCTTTGTGGGGGTCCCCCAGCGGGGGGGGCTGCCCTCCTTGGCAGCAGGCGGAGAGGGGGAGGGGCTGTGACCCTCCACCTGGACCCTGCTCCATTTGCTCCACTGCACCCTTGAGAAGGGGGCGTCCTGGGCCGTTGTCCCGTCTCCATCCTCCAGGATAAACTTCAAGCAAGGTGGGGCTGGGTACGAGAGAGAGTCTCCTCCCTGGACCTCAGTTTACCCCTAGGGAGCTTGAACCACATCTCTGGTCACCCCTGAAATCTCCGGAGGACACAAAAATAAGCCTGGAATCAGACCCCGTCCTCCTTCTCATTTGGAGTTTGGGGTGTTCAGAGGCTCCCGGGTATGAGGTGCTCTGAGAACCTTCCCCCCACTCCCTTCCCTGGAACTCATCCCTCTGTGCTGTGAGGTGCAACCACCAGGGAGGGGAGTGACAGGAAAGCCCCTGGCACGAAGGCAGGGCACCCCACTGTCCCCTTCTGAGAAGGGGTGCCACCAGCCCTCGCCCACAAGCCTCCACACGTCCCTAATCACAGGACAGAGCTCGGCAGACAGCTGACGTAGCCCAGACCCAAACACACAAACGCCCACCTGTGGCTCAGACACCCCCGTGTCTACCCAGTCCCCGCCCCCGCCCCCGGGGTCCTCCCACAGGCCCAAGCCTGTCCCCCCAAAGCCACGCGAGCATACGGGTCCCTCTGGGGGGTTCCCGAGACAGGCAGTTAGAACCAAGAAACCCTTAGCCTGGAAAGGCCATTCCACGCTCCCTGAGCCTCCTCCTGGCCCGCGACTCCTGCCCCAAGACCAGCCCACTAGGGTGGAAAGAAATCTCCCCCCAAAGGAGGAGCAGAGGGTGGGATGGGGGAGATGGGGGGTGGGAGGGATACTGGGATCCGTGGTGGTGGAAAATGGGCATTGGTGGAGGGATGGGTACTCGATCATTGTATAACTGAAACCCAAGCACAAAAATTTGGAAGTCTACAACTGTACCTCATGGTGATTCACTAATAAAAATCAAAAATAAAATAAAAAACAAAGGAGGAGCAGAGGAAGCCCCCCCCCCACCCCAGCCCGGCCTCGAGTCCCGGACCTCCGTCCAGCCCTGAACTCTCCTGACCTCTGTGATCAGTCCCCCAGAAAACACCCTAGGGACGAAACCCAGGCACGCGGGAGGGCGAGACGGATCTCAGAGTCGGTGAGAGTGTTGGGGGGAGGGGGCTGCGGACCCTCGGGGCCGGGGCGGGTGGCTACCTCCTTCTCGGCCTTGGCCTCCTCCACGGTCACGGTGCTGTGGTTCTTGTGCTCCTGGAACATGCACAGGTAGCAGATGCACGTCTGGTCCGTCTGGCAGAACAGCTCCATGGTCTTGCCGTGCAGCGGGCACTTGCGGGCCTCGAAGTCGCGGATGGGCTCGAGCAGCTGGTGGTCGCGGAAGGCGGCGCCCTCCAGGTGGGGCTTGAGGTGCAGCTCGCAGAAGGAGGCCTGGCACACCAGGCACGACTTCACGGCCTTCTGCTTGTTGCCGATGCACGAGTCGCACAGCACGTCCTCGCCGGCCGCCTTGGCGCGCAGGCCGGGGCCCGCGTCCGGCCGCGGGTAGCTGTGACGCCGCGTCTCGCCGGGCTCCACGATGGTCACCGACGGCTTCCGCGGCTCCGAGAAGAGGCTCTTGCGCAGCTCGCCCTTGTCGGCGAAGGTGACCCCCGGCTTCTTGGCGGCGCCCAGCTGCAGGCCGGCGTAGGGCGAGCGCCGGCCCTCCCCCGAGTCCATGCTGAAGTAGCTGGACGCCTTGTCGTCCACCGACTCCACGAACTGGACGATGGGCCGGCGCCAGTCACCGCCCGAGAACAGGGCGCTCTTGCCCTCACCGGCCTTGGGGCCGCCGCTGCCCAGGCTCTTGGCCTCGGTCGCCTCCCCGCCGCCGTGCCCGTTGGGCGTCTTGGCGTCCTTGCCCTCGGCCTTGGCCGCGCTCTCGGGGCTGCTGCTGGGGCCCGGCGGGCTGCGCGCCTCGCGGGCCTCCGGGCTGGCCCCGTTGCTCCTGGTGGCATCGGCAGCGGCGGCGGTGTCCATGGCCGGTCAGTGGAGTGGACTGCGGGGCGGGTGACCTGTCGGGCGGGCGTCTCTCCGGGGAGTGGGGAACACCGCTGGGAGCCCCAAGACACACCTCCGGGCCCGGGTGGCGGGAGGAGGAGAGAGAGGAGGGGCCCCGGCGGGCCCAGAGCCAGCAGTCGGCTCAGAGCCGCAGGCCGCGCCCAGGCATTCAGACCCAACCTGATTTTTGAAAGAAGTGTTTTTTTCCTCCCCTCTCCTGCCCCCCTTCCCCCCCACCTCACACACACACCCGCTTAATTATTCTCCACGGCTCAGCAACCTGTCCAGCTGCACCCGTCAGCCTGACGCACTCGCTTCAGAGCTTCTGTCCTCCCTGCTGGCCCCCCCACCCCCCAGGGCAAAAGGTGAGGTGTCCCTGGCCCACAGGACAGACCGGCAGCTGTGAACCGGGTCACACCGGCCGGGGTCCCAGATTTCAGATCAGCGGGTCCCCAGCCTGAGTCAGGGGCGTGCGTGAGCAGGTGGATTTGGAGCCAAATGGTTTGGAAGCAACCGGGTCTCCGAGCGTCACACCCGCCCGTGACAGTCCAGAGGAAACGGCCCCGTGTGGGCTCCGGGACCGACAGGTGGTGGCAGAGGGGAAAGCCAAAGGATCTCCAGACAGGCCGGACACTGGGAGGTGCCAGCAGTCCCGATGGACACACATGTACACACGCGTCCCTCCGACCCGGGCGGAACCAGGGACGGGAACGGAGAGGAGTGGCACAGAGCCAGGCAGGAGGCCGGGTTGGGCCATCCCCGCCGCGCTCTCTCAGTCTCCCTCGTTCTCCCTCTGTGCCAGGCCAGACCCTCCCCCATCCCCTCCCTCCCCAGAGGCCCAGTGAGGTGTGGGGCTCCAGGAAACATTCAGGGAAAGACCCCGGCAGAGGAGCCAAGGGCTGCCGGGAGCCCCAGAGCCCGCGTGTGCAAACATGCCTCCCCTTGGGCAGGGCCAGGCTGGCCGGGCACAGCAGGAGGTGGGCGTAGCCGGGGCGGCAGGTTCTGGGCCCCCGTGCCGGGAAGGGGTTTTCCCTGCCTGTTCCCCCAATCCAAGTCAGGCTCTAATGCCCCCCAAACCATGGCTTCCCTGGCTGACCTTGGCGTGAGCAGTCCCCACAAGCAGGACAGGGATCAGCCAGAGCACAGGGCAGTGGGGGTGTCAGCGGAGGGGCTTCGTGGTGGGGAGTCCCTCTCTTAGCCGTCTCTCTCCCCAGCCCCCACACCAGGCCCCCCTCTTGCTTAAACATGCTGTTTGAAGAGCCTAGGCATGCTAGGGTGGGCCCCCTCTTTTTTTTTTTTTTTTTGCTTTTTGGGTCACACCCGGCAATGCTCAGGGGTTGCTCCTGGCTCATGCACTCAGGAATTACTCCTGGCGGTGCTCGGGGGACCATATGGGATGCTGGGAATTGAACCTGGGTCGGCCGTGTTGATTGCGTGCAAGGCAAACGCCCTACTCGCTGTGCTATTGCTCCAGCCCCTGGGCCCCCTCTTTGCACAAGTCAGACGCAACTTCTCAGGCTCTTACCTGCAGGGGAGAAAGAGGGGCCGTACCCTAGGCAGCTGGGCAGAGACAGGCCCCCTTCCCCTCCCCCTGACCCCTGACCCCTGCCCTGTGCACTCAGGTGTGAGAGGAAGAGTGCAGGGGGCCCAAAAGGGGTAGCAGGGGACAGTCACGGGGCTCCGGACATGGACCTAGCAGCGAAGCTGGCCAAGCCAGGGGGCTACACTAGAAGCCTGGTGAGGTCATGTCCTAGGGGCCAGAGGTCACGCTCCTGAGCCCCCAGAGTCTGGGAAAAACGCTGAATCTTAGGAGAGGCCAGCACAGAGCAAACGCACAGAAGGGAACATTTGTGGGTCGGTGGGTGGATAGACGGATGATGGGTGGATGGATGGATGGTAGGTGGACGGGAATGGGTTGATGGAAGGACGGAGGAAAGAATGGATGGATGGATGGATGATGGATGGATGGATAGATGGGTGGATGGATGATGCATAGGGAATGGGTGGGTGGGTGGATGGATGGACGATAGGTAGGGGATGGGTGGGTGGGTGGGGAGCACATGAATGGATGACGGATGGATGAATACATAGATAATTGATGGACAAACGAACAGATGAGCAGATGGAAGGACAAATCATGGCAGAATCCAAGGCCACATTGCTCTGCTTCTGGCCAGCAGACTCTGGGGCCAAGTGAGGGTCCCACAGGCTGGGCTGAGACCTGGGTGGGCACCGGCTCCGTCTAGAGGAAAGCATCTGCTCCCAGAGCCCCCCAGGCCTCTCTCTCCACTCTGCATAGGCGCTCCCCCTCAAAGGGTCCACGGACACTGCCCCCTTGCATCCCAAGACCTATTGAACCAGCTCCACCAAAGAGCATTTCTGGACCGCCCCCTCCCCACTGCGTCCCTTCCTCGCAGGCCAGCCCCCAGCCCAGAGCCTGTCCCAGGCTTGTCCAGACCGCAAAGCCCCGCTTGGCAGGACCGCCACCGCCTGCTGGGACCTGCTTGCACCTCCTCCTTTCAGCTCTTCAGATGAAGGAGGAATCCTCAGAGGGAGAAAATCCCAAGCCGAAGATCTCTAGAGAAACCCTTCAACAGAAAGGGATTCGCCCAGGTGGGCTTGCCTCTGCCCCAGGAAGTTCTTTGTGAGTGAGGAGGGTGGATGCTGGGGGCGGGGTGGAGGGAGTGGGGAGGGGGGACCAGGCCAGGGGCAAGAGTTGGGGTGCCGGGTGCAGCAGCCCCGCCCCAGGGCTCCCTGGAATTCTGAATCAGTTTCATAACTTCCTGGCATCTCTGTTCTGTTGTGGTTCTGGTTCCAGAGGCATCGAGAGGGATGAGAAGATGGAAACCCTGGCGGGAGCATGACCATGCCCTGCCCCGCCTGGCATGCTCCTCCCTGCCAGAGCTCTCCCTGAAGGGGTTGGTGCTCCGCTCTGCGCTCTCTGGCCTGGGATGGCACAGCAGATGGGGCACTTGCCTGCATGCAACTGGACATGCTGTATGGTCCCCTTAGCCCCCCACCCCCCCGGAGTGATCCCTGAGCACAGAGCCAGGAGTAAGCCCTGAGCACAGCCAGGTGTGGTCCAGAAACAGAAAGAAATGGAGAAAGAAAGAAAGAAAGAAAGAAAGAAAGAAAGAAAGAAAGAAAGAAAGAAGGAAGGAAGGAAGGAAGGAAGGAAGGAAGGAGTAAAGAAAGAGATGGAGGGGGACGGAGAGATAGTCCAGCGGGTAGGGCACTTGCCTTGCACACGGCCGACCCAGGTTCAATTCCTGGAATCTCATACGGTTCCCCAAGTACTGTCAGGAGTAATTCCTGAGTGCAGAGTGAGGAGTAACCCCCGTGAATCGCTGGGTGTGACCTGAAAAGCAAATAAATAAATAAAATTTAAAAAAAGAGAAAGAGAGAGAGCGGAGCTGGAGTGATAGTACAGTGGGTAGGGCGTTTGCCTTGCACACGGATGACCTGGGTCCAATTTTCAGCATCCCATATGGTCCCCTGAGCACCTCCAGAAGTAATTCCTGAGGAGTGTAGAGTCAGGAGTAACACCTGAGCATCCCTGGGTATGACCTAAAAAGAAAAAAAAAAAGAAAGAGAGAAAGAAAGAAAGAAAGAAAGAAAGAAAGAAGTCTTCAGAGCGACATGCTCTTCCTTCCATCATAAATTTCCTTCTTGGAAGAACTTTAAAAGCAGGAGCGATTTCTATCTGCCTTGACTGATCTGGGACCACCTGGGAGGGTCAGGGCAGGGAAGGACCCATGTATCAGACAGCTCTTCCTGTGGGCCAAGGAGTGTCCATGCTCGATGACTCTCCATCAACTGCATCCTGTAGGACTCAAGCCACAGTGCTCTCCCGCCTACTTCATGATAGTTCTCTGCTCCACCCAAGCTGTGTCTGTTTGTTTGTTCTGTTGGGGGCTACAGCCAGCAGAGCTCAGGGATAACTCCTGGCAGGCTCGGGGAACGTAATGGGGAGCTGGGGACTGAACCTGGCTAGCCACATGCAAGGCCAGTGCCCTCCCTGCTGTACTGCCGATCGCCCCAGCCCCTCTGCCCAAGTCCGAAGACCTTCCGAAAAAGTCTGGGCTCTGCACTGTAGCACCCAGGAAAGCAGCAGGCAGGTGGGGTCTCCCGAGGAGCTGGGAGGTCAGGCCTGGATCTGGAGGGGTCATCACGACCAGGGGCACCTTCAGGGCATGGGGGGGGGGGTGACCCAGAAGTCTCTTCCACCCCTGCATTCCCGGACCTCCGGCTCCGGGAAAAAAAATCACTGGACTCAGAGGCTGCCAACCACGCCCAGGCAGAAGGTGGAACGGTCGGTTCCAAAACAGCCGGTGTGGCGGTGCCCAGGTTTGTAACTGGGCTGAGCGTCTGCGTCAGTCACACTGTCACCCTCTGAGCCAGGCGGGGCCTCGCTGAGCCCTCGGGGAGAAAACGGGGTTCCCTGAGCCCATGAAGTCCTGCCTCCCAACTGTCCCCTCCCTCTGCCAGTGCCACCTGCCAACCTGAGCCTGGAGCTTTCGGGCAGCCCCACCCCCAGCCCAGGCCCAGCTCCCCAGAGTCACCCTTTGTGGCCCAGCCTGGCCTCGTGGGGGTGCCGGTACCGGTGGGAACGGTTCTGGCGGGTGCAGCTGGGGAGGTCCAGGGGAGCCCCAGACTGTCCTGGCTGGTCCCCTCCTCTCTCCGGGCACTGACTTCCTGCTGCGGACATAGAGAGATGGGGCCCTGCGGACAGGAAGACCCTGGAACACTGGTGGCCCGCTCACAGGCAAAGCCGGCTTGTTGGACTACGGGGCATGGAGGGGGGCTGGAGGAAGGGAGATCTGGGGCCTCTTTCACACTTTGCCCAGGTGCTTTCCAAGCCCCCATGTCTGCGAGAAGCTTCTGGAAGGGTTGCACCGGGTAAGACAGAGCCGGGAGGTGGGAATCCTGGAAGTTCGGAGGGCAGGGTGGAAGCCCCGGGTTCTCCAGCCTGCAGGAGGGCTGGGCCGATGATAGGCTTCCTGAGCCCGGCAATAATTGGGGTGTCCTCCAGTTTCTCAGCCTCCGCAGGGCAGGCTCCACAGCCAGCACCCCGCACTGGGCAGGGCGTCTGTCCAGATACCCTCTCTGCCCCTGGACACCCACGGCTGGGGTGGGGGTGTGCATCGTGACCTCTGGGCAGGCTCTCTGCTGTCCTAGAAATGGATTTCTCCAGAACTGTGGAAGGGGAAAAAGCGCATAGCCAGGTGGGGTGGGGTTGGCTGGGGGGGCTCCATGCTCGGTCCTACTCTGCCCCCAGGAGGGAAGGAGGAGCCCCCAGAGTCAGCACTCAGCCGGGGGCTTGGTCCTGGGACCTCCCTCCCTGGTCCTCGGCCCAGCTGTTTGGGAGCTCCCCCAGGCCCGGGTGAGTCATAAGGAACAGGCTCTGCCTGAGTCACCCCCAGCCCAGGGGGGCCAGGGGAGAGGAGGGAGGGAGGGACGGAGGAGCCCTTGACACCTGCTCAGCCCCTCCCTCCCCCTCCCCAGCCCCTGGCTACACGGGGTGGGCCCGGCATCCAATAGCGGCACCCCCGGGGTGCAGCTGGAGTGACTTCACATTGCCGGGCTGGCCCCTGAGTTCCTTGTTCCCACCCCCCAACCCCCAGGCAGCGCCCTGCCCTGCGTTCACACGCTGCCCTGGGCCACTCCACCCACTCTGGGTCTTAGTTGGCACTTTGTGGGTCCAAGAGCTGCTTCTTCACCCACACCCTGTCCAGGTGGACGAGCCCTCCCAGTCCCCCAGCTACTGCCAGATCCCAGCAGCCACCCTGGTCACACCACAGGGATAACCATCGTCACTGTGTGGCCCCAGCCAGGCCCGAGTACAGGGTCATCTGTCAGGTGGGCTCCCATTAATAGCCGCTGAGGGATTGGATGGTTGAAACAGAACTAGAGGGCACACAGACGTGGGCAGCTCGTGGCCCGGCACCCAGCGGGCTTTGGGAAGCATGGATCAGCGAGTGAGACAGAGGGGCCAGCTCCGGTGTCCCTCAAGTGGACAGTTTTCAGGGATTTCAGGCAGGTGGACACATCAGGGCCGATGTAGGCGCTGC
This sequence comes from Sorex fumeus, assembly GCF_029834395.1. Taxonomy (NCBI): domain Eukaryota; kingdom Metazoa; phylum Chordata; class Mammalia; order Eulipotyphla; family Soricidae; genus Sorex; species Sorex fumeus. The sequence goes on along the minus strand of NW_026606255.1, from coordinate 1,613,825 downwards.
AGTGGGCCGCCTTGGTGTGGAGGCATGGGAGGCCGAAGCAGGGAGACCCCCAGAGAGGAGGCCACTGCCTGTGTCACCAAAGCTTCCTGGCACCCCCAGCCCAGAGGACAAATGAGCAGCCAACATGGCCGGGGCCAGGGGCAGGAGGAAGCAGAAATGAAGACGGCCCAGGAAACAGGGTGAGCCCCCCAAAAAACAGGGTGAATGAGAGACTGCAAAGCAAGGAGAGGAAGAAAGTGAGGGAAAGGGCCCCAGTATCCCAGCTGCAGACCCCGGCCCCCACACAGACCCGGGGGGACGCACCCCACACCAGCCACCACACATCCCGGGAGGACATACCTCACATAGTCCTGGAGGGGGGGACATGCACCACACACAGCCTCATGGGGACCCCCCTAGGTCCCCCCCCAGCACCTGTTCCCAGCACAGCCCCAGGAGGTCTAATGACCCTTTCCTTGCTTTGCTTTCCTTTCACCTGCTGTTCCATGAAACTTCAAAACTCCACAGACTAGACACAATGGCACCGTCTGAGCCCCCAAGTGCCCGCAACCGCCTCCTGCCCCCCGCCCCTGCCAGCCGCCTGGGCTCCCTTCCCACCCACTCCAGCTATATCCGACATGGCTGTGTGTTAGGGAAACGTACATATGTTTCAATGTACCAATCTGCGCTGTGGGGTGTTGATAAATGTTTACATCCCAGTCACCCACATGCCTCTGCAAACGAGGAACCCTCTCCCGCCCCCACCTGTGCCCCAAACAAATCATTTTTCCCTGCTAGGGCTGCCTGTTGCCTAATCCAGCACCTTGCAGAAGTCGAAGGCTGCCACGCGGCACGAGTGCCGAGCCCCTGTGCCGGCTGCGTCTCGGGATTGCCGGGAGCCTCCGTCGACCTTCCATCAGCAGATTCTGACACCGCTGACTCACGTCCACTGAGCGGATGACTCGGCGCTTCTCCTGCCCAGCCATATCTGGCCCGTTCCCCTCGGCTGACCTTCATAAATAAAGCTTCTGGGAACGTCTGTTTCCCAGGACCTCTGTCCATTTCTTTTTTTTTTTTTTTGCCACACCCAGTGGTGCTCAGGGCTTACTCCTGGCTCTGTGCTCAGAGGTGACTCCTGGCAGTGCTCAGGGGACCAGCCGGGATGAGAACTCCAGGATGGCTGGAGTTCTGTCTGCTCTGTCTGTCCATCCTCGGTTCCTTCCTTTGGCTCAAATACCAACGGAGGGGAACTGCAGGGAAAACGGAGTCAAAGAGAGGCTTTTGCTTCTCGGGACGCTGGGCATCTTCTGCGGACTGGTGGCGCTGGTGGCATCTTGCCCAGCCTGTGTGGCCCAGGTGCTCTTTCTGTCCTGTCAATATTTGCTTGTTGTCAGGCACTTAAAATGTGGCCATTCAAGAGCAGGGCAAGGGGTTGTGATCCGGCCGCTCGGGTGACTAATGTGGTCAGGCCCGCATGAGGTGCTCCCCGGCCACTCCACGCTCAGCAGTGGGTACTTACATCCCGATTTTCACGGAAGCACTGGTCTTTTTGTCATTGACTCAGTGGAGCTCTGTAGGCTGAGAACTCGTCCTTTGTCAAATGTTTTCTGAGTTTTCCGAGCTGGTGGTCATCAATCACATTTTTCTAAACGGAGTCTTGTCTGATTCCGGAGGGCGCGCACCATGGAAGACCCCCATTTCCAGAAGGCAGGTCAGTGGGTTTCTGGCAAATGCTGACAGTTGCAAAACCAGCATGGCACGGAATATTTCTATCACCACAAAGTTTCCCGTGTGGTCCTGGTAGGACCCCATCGCCCGAGCCCCCGGAAATCCCTGTGCTCTTTGCTGACTCTGGAAATTTGCCCTTTCTCACATTTTCACATAAATTGAAGCCTCTGTATAATCGCTTTCTCCCACTTAGCATTCGGCTTTTGCAACTCGCTCCTGCTTTTCTGGCCGCGCGTTTTTCTTCTCATGGTTAAAGTGCAACATTCCATTGTGTAGCCTTGATGGATTATTTCTCACTTTCTCCACTGCACTGTGGATGGCCCTTTCGGTTTGCAGCTGTTGTGGGTAAAGTGATTGTGAATATTCCGGTGAATATCTTGACTTTTATTCCCCTTGAGTAAATATCCAGTAGTGTCTTGGCCGTAATAAGATATTCAGCTTTCTAAGTCCCTCTGCAAATGTTTCCAAAGTGTGTAAGTTCGGAACTGTAACATTCTCATCAGCAACTACAGTGACTTTGAGCTGTTTTTCCTCCTGCCCACAAACGGTCTAATCAGTCATTTAGAATCTGGTCCCCTGGGCTAGGGGTATGGCTCCGAGGCAGAGTGCTCACCTGTCATGCATGAGGACCCAGATTCCAGCCTCCGCACTGCCAACCCAAGCAGCAAAATTAGAGGCCGGATCTCTGAGTGACCCATTCTGGAAGCCGGACAAAGAAGAATGGGTCGTAAATCACAAAGGCACAAGAACAGAGCAAGGGAACAAGCCCGGTCAGGCTGTGGGAACAGGAACGGGCCACAGAAACAATAAGCAAATGTCTGTGTGGAATGAAGCAAATTGTTTTCGTCGCTAATTGTATATGTTAGCAGCTGTTTAGCAACCGCTGTCTATGTTAAATAAAAGCCCCCTGAGCCCCACCAGGAGTGACCCCTGAGCACAGAGCCAGGAGTCAGCCCTGAGCACAACAAGACGAGCTGCTGTAAGAGACTGTCCAGTCCACATGTGTGAAGGAACTGGGCTCTTCCTCTCATCTCTCCAGGTGCTTGGGATTCTGTTACAAAACAACAAACAAACAAGTCCATCGGCCCTTCCTGGCCGTGTGACGTGCCCGGTATCCGGGTGGGGTTTTTTTTGTATTTACCTAGTGACCAAAGATGCTGAGTTGCTTTTTTGTGCCTTGCTCCTTATTTAACCTTCACCGGAGAAATGTCTGAATCTGTGGCCACTTTCTTATCAGTCTCTTTGTCTTCTTCTTCTTCTTCTTCTTTTGTGTGTGTGTGTGTGTGTGTGTGTGTGTGTGTGTGTGTGTGTGCTTTTTGGCTCACACCCGGCGATGCTCAGGGGTTACTCCTGGGAATCACTCCTGGCGGTGCTCAGGGGACCATATGGGACACTGGGAATCGAACCCGGGTTGGCCACATGCAAGGCAAACGCCCCACCCGCTGTGCTATCGCTCCAGCCCCAGGCTCTTTGTCTCCTTGAGAGAGAGTCGGTTGGTTTAGTTGTAGTTTCCATATTCTGGGTCCAGGATCAAGGAGAGGGTTCGGAGGGCTGGAAAGTGTGCACTTGGGTTTTTTATTCTCAAGGGGGTCTTGTTGTTTGTAAGCGGAGGGGAGGGGTGCAGATGGGTTTGGGTCACAACCAGCAGTTGCTCAGGGGTCACTCCTGGCAAAGATCAGGGGACCGTATGGGGGACTGGGGATCAAACGTGGCTCAGCGGTGTGCAAGGCCAGTGCCTCCCCTGTTCTGCCTCCCCAGGCCTGGAGTTCGTTCTGTGCACGGGGACCCTGGTTTGATTCCCAGCACCACAGACCCCCACCCCAGCCTCCACCAGGAGAGGCCCGGGAAATAAAGAAATGGGTAAAGATTCTGGCTTCACGCCCTTTGGTTTGCTCCCCTCGAGATCCCCACTGCGGCTTGCCTTTTCATTGCCACTTAACCACGTGCTTTTAAAAGCAAAAGGCATTCATTTGGATCAAGTTCCATTTATTGATTTTTTTTTTTTCTTCTAAGGCCTGTGCTGCCTGTGTCTTCCCAAGACATTCTGACTAACCCGAGGCCACAGATATCCGATTGTTCCCTGTTTCAGATCATGGTTGTTGATGGCGTAAGGCAGAATGTTGTCCCCACTGTGCGCTGGACACCCAACCGTCCCCAACGGTCAGTTGAGGGAACCACCACTTCTCCCACCTTTGTGAAAAACCACTTCACCATAAATGTGTGAGTCTCCTTCTGGGTTCAGTCCTACTCCACGGATCCAAATGTCCACTCCAGCCCCCAACCCAGCATCTGAATTACGGCAAAAGCTTTAGGTCGCCAAAGTCACTCTCTACGCCTCTCTCACCCTCTTTGGCTCTGCAGAATTTTTCAGTTTGATCATCTTTCCCATGAGATTCAGATTCATGTCCTGTGAATTTTATTTACAGTCAACACACCAAGGGGTCATGAGCACATCAGCATCCAAACATACACACCCGCACGCCTGGCTGTCAGGGTGTGGTCACGGCCACCAGTGACCCAGCCTCTTCCCACTAAGACGCAGGGTGTCTGCACCCTAGGACCGAGCCACTAGGGAGTCCCGGAGTCACGCCTGGTTTCCCTCCTCTCCACTCACCTCTTTGCCCCCCCACAGCCTGCCAGACCCACTCCCACTCCACTTTCTACCCAGCCCAAATGCCCCATGCTCAGGCCGGGCCCGGTGTAGACCATAGGGCAGGGGCCACTTTCAAACCCGCTCAGGTGGGCGACACTGGCCCAGAGCCCAGCGGGCCCGCGTGGACATGTGTGAGTGCCTTTGAGCCACAAAACCCTGCCTTGAGGGAGCAAGGAGGGGCTGAGTCCCCACATGGCCTTGATGTGGCCTTGTCCTGAGCACCGCCCGGATTTCTCGGGACTCCCTGTGGCTGGTCCTGTAGTCCTCCTCCAAACCCGCTCGTTCTAAACCCCAGATTAAGGGGCCAGAGTGGGATCCGGTGTCATAGTACAGCGGGTAAGGCGTTTGCCTTGCACGCGGCTAACCTGGGTTCAATCCCCGGCATTTTATATGGTTAAAATATAACCAGGAGTAATTCCTGAGTGCAGAGCCAGGAGTAACCCCTGAGCATCACTGGGTGTGACTCAAAAATCAAAAACAAGGGGGGGGGGAGCGAAGGAAGCCAGCGGGATAGTAGAGGTAGGGCATTTGCCCTGTGGCGTTGCACACGGCTGACCTGGGTTCAATCCCTGGGTTCAAAATAAAACTTTGATCCCCTGCGATTGGCCCTGGAGGCATGCCCGCACTCGGAGAGAGGCTCACTCTCCCGTGCTCCGGCCCCCGCCTGCCGGCTGGGCTACCTACCCCATCCCGCGGGCCGCCCTGGCAGATGCTGCGGGATGCGGCGCGGCGCGGCGGGCGCCCCCGTGCGGCGGGCGGCGGCGCGGCGGGCGCGGCCGTGGGCGCGGTGGGAAGCCCGGGCCGCCCGCGCTCCCAGAGGCCGGGCCTGCCCGGGCCCGCTGCGCTTTGATGCTCGCTCCCGCCCCCCACAAAGGCCTGTGTCAGGCCCCACGCCGGGGCGCGCTTGGTGTCTGTCCTCAGCTTCCCCGCCGCCCGCGAGTGGAGGGGGCGAGTCTGATGCTTAAGTGAGCGTCTCTGGGGGTGGCTGAGACACGACTTCTAGAAAGTTCTGTCTGGCAGGGGGGTGGGGCTGAGGGCGGAGGGCTGTGGTGGTGTCCACCTCCCAAGGCGGGTGTCGCCGCCCTGTGCTCTGCACCCCCTTTTCTCTGCAGGTGACAGGTCTGCCTGGGGCTCCTATTAGCTCATTGCCCCGCCCGAGTGCCAGCCTCTGCCTGGCAGCTGGCAAGAAGGCAGAGGCTGGCAGAGCAACCAGGGGGCACACCCGTGTGCCAGTGCCTGTCCGTGGGCACAGGGGAGCGCTAGAGCCAGGGTCCCTGCCCAGGACGGACAGGCAGTGTGGAGCAGGTAGGGGGCGGGGCGGGGGGGGGACGACTGCCCACTCTGCAGACACCCCACGCCCCTTTGTGGCTCTGTGTCACACCCTGCGTCACAGCCCCGGTGAAAGGGGCAGGTCAGAGCGGAGGTGACACCACAGCCAAGGGTGGGGGGCATGGGGCCCCTGGGGCCCCCCACCATAGAAGAGACTTGCCCCAGGTGCTCAGGGCTCATCCTGGAGGGGCTCGGGGACCTTACGTGGTGCCTGGGACAAGGATGCCGTGAGTTGGCTGGCTGCCTCAGAATCTCAACCTCAGTTTCCCGCCTCAGCTCCCCCGCATGCCCCCACCCCCTGGGTGTCTACCTCAGCTCCCCCATGTATCCCCCTGGCCCCTGGGTGTCCACCTCAGCTTCCCCGCATGTCCCCCACCCCTGGGTGTCCATCTCAGTTCCCCCATGTACCCCCCTGACCCTCGGGCGTCTGCAGAGTTACACTGTACGACTTCTGGCCCCTCTGGCCAGTGTCCCTTCGCTCAGGGTCACGCCTGGTTTCCTCCTCTCCACCTTCGCTGCCCATGCTCAGGCCCAGCCCAGTGTAGACCTTGGAGCCACTTCCAGACCCGCTCAGGTGGGCAACACAGGCCCAGAGTTCGACAGGGCCTGCCCCAGGGGCCCCTGGACACATGTGAGAGCCTGGCTGGACACTCGCCTCAGCCTGGTCTCGGGGCTCGGAACTCCAGCCCAGCAGGTGGGAATCAGAGCGGGCCTGGCCCCGTGTGGGTGGGCCGCCCGCGGGAGCTGCCAGCAGGCTCAGAGGGGCGCCTCTTCCTGCCCCTGCCGACAGAGCCGGGAGGCAGCTGGCGACTTCTCCAGGCCGGGACAGAGTAGGGGACATGGCTCTTCTCTTGGGAGGTGGCTGGGCCAGGGTCTCTCCAGCTGTGGGGGGCCCAGCACTGTGCGGCCGGGCAGGGGTGACCCAGCAGCAGGCCACGCTGGGTGCTCTGCCCACCTCCACGGCCCTGAGGAGCCCGCCCACAGATCTAGACATGGGTTCAGAAGGCCCAACACGGGGTCACACCGGGTCACAACGCTCCGACACAGGGTCACAGCAGGTCCGACATGGGTTTGGCTGTGGCCGCTCCTAGAGCCCCAGCTGTGTTTCCGCCTCTGGCCACAGGGTGTCCCCACATCCCCGTGCAAACAGCTCCCCAGGCCCCCAGGAGCCTCCCGGATCTGGCGCTGCTTCCCTGCCCTGGCCCTGAGCACCATATGGTCACCCTCCCCCTTCCAAACCGCCCCCCAAGACCCCAGGCGGGGGAGCCTCTCCTCAGGAGGGGCCATGCAGCCCCCTGGTGGCCCTGGAGTCAGGAGACCCCGCAGCCTCCCCTAGCGCCTGGGCTGCTCTGTCCCCCTCCCCGATTATGACCCCCCCGCCACACCCCTCCCCGAGGGGGACCTAATGACCTCGTGGAGGGCCACAAGCTTCAAGCGAGTTTTGGTCATTAGAAATGTTGGTTCTGAAGTGAAGAGTCGAGCCCCACGACTGGGCCACACTCAGGAGAGACCCTTTGCCCAGCAGCCCATGGGGCGGGGGTGAGGGCCGTGCTGGGGAGAGGGCAGGGAAGAAGGGGTTAAAGGGCTGCGGTGGAACCAGTGGCTGACGGTGATGGTGATGCTGCCGGTGATTAAGAGGGCAGGATGCCCCCCTCCAGGGTCTGGCTGTGATGGGCCATCTGGAGGCTGATTGGTTTTATGGGGTGCAGGTGGCATGAATTATTATGGAGCCGCTCCCCACAAAGGTGCCTTTGAAACAGGTGGGAGTGGGGTGAGTCCCCACCCAGCACCCAGCCCACCCTCAGCCTTGCTGCGCCTCTGCCCCTCTCCCAGGGCTCAGGGAGGAGGCGGATCCCTTCCCCTCCCCCATCTCCAGAGACCAGGTCAGGGTGGGGCCCCAGGCTGGAGCCAGCAGGTAAAGGACTCCGGCTCCTGAGCGGCCAGTCTGCTGGGCATGGCGCCCCTCGTGCTCTCGTGCCCCCAAGCAGGCAATGGCAGCGTGGACGCCACGTGTCAGATCCTATCCACAGTGGTCTGTGTGGGTGGGACATGGGTCCCCGGTGCCCCCTTACAGCCTCCAGGCCCACCCAGCATGGCCTGGCTGCAGGGCGTCATCCCCCAGAGCTGGCCAGCTCAGGCTCTCAGGGACCCCCAGATGCCTTGGCTCTGAGCTGCATCCAGCAGGGGCGCAGGAGGGAGTCAGGAGGAGCCTCTGTGAAAGCAGAAACACAGCAGGGTCAGAGGGAGTGCGGGGAGGGCGCCTGCCAGCTGGGATTCAAGCCCCCGCACCCCGGATGGTCCCCTGAGCACAGTCAGGAGGGACCTCTGAGCACCGCTGGGTGTGACTCCAAAACCTCACAAAGCAGACAACAAAACCCAACAGAGGCCCCGGGGCGACCCTACGTGGCTGATCTGGGTTTGTTCCCTATATGGTCCCCCCGAGCACCACCAGGAATGGTTCCAGAGTGTAGAGCCACGAGTAACCCCTAGGCATGGCTGGGTGTGACCCCGAAACAAAAAAAAACAACCACACACAACAGAAACCCTCTTCTTGCCGCATCCCTGCGCCAGGGAGCAGAGCCTCATGGTCCTCCCAGCTGAGTCCCCTCCCGGGGGTCCCCTCCCTAGCCGGGGAGGAGGGAGACTAGCAGGCCCCAGGAGGAGGCTTGGCCACCGCCCCTGCCTCATCTGCACCAGCTCACAGACCAGGAAGTGAGGGAAGTTTCCTCCCTCCCTCATGGCACTTCCCCTTCTAGAAACTTCCACACGCACAGGAAGCTTGTCCGTTGTTGTGCTGTTGGCCACAACGAAAGGCCATGCTGTCTCCATGCTGGAGAAATCAAGTCACCCAGGTACAGCCCATGGGGCAAAGTCATGTGGGTGTAAATGCCACAGTGAGTGAATTCAGGTGCAGCAAACACCCTCCGGGGACCGCTTTGGGCCAAGAACGCTAAGGTGTGCCTGCAGAAAGGCCAGGCCTGTCCCTGAGCACCGCCAGGTGTGACCCGAGCCAAACCCAGAACTCCACGTTGCTAAGAGCAACCTACAGGCGGAAGAGGCCCAATAATATCACCTGTTGGTGGCGAAGAGAGGCGAGGGGTGCAGAGAGGAAACATTTCTGACTGGGACCCCAAAGCCTGTTCAGGGGGAGGGTTTGGAGGGAGCCAGAGGCAAATAAGGAAGAGGGGGCTGAGGGAGAGGGAGGGGGCTGGGGACCCATTTCTCTGTGTACCCCTAACGACACCGGATGCTACTTCCCCAGTTAAAGAAAGCAAAATCAGCCCGTGGAGGCCCAGAACCTCTGGGCCCAGCATGTTTCTCTCCCGCCCAGCTCTGCTTCCTTCCTGCCGTTTTGACCCCCTCTGGCCTGTGTGTCTGTTTCTGCCCCTGCGGTGGGTCCCCAGCCCCAGGCTCCTTCCAGCCTGCAGGAAACTCTGGGGGTCCCAGTGCCGGGCGGAGTGCACCAGAGCAGTGACCGGGGACGGGACGGGGCTGCATCTCACTCAATGGCCGTTACAGAGCAGGTGTCAAAGTCTCGAAACTCACGTTGGGGCTCATTGCAGGCTTTTTGGTTTTGTTTGTTTGTTTTAGATCACACCTGGCGATGCTCAGGGGTTGCTCCTGGCTCTGTGCTCAGGACTCACTCCCGGCAGGGTTCAGTGGCTTATATAGGATGCCGGGGATGGAACTCGGGTCAGCCGCACGGTCCTAACTCCTGCACCCTCAGGTAGCATCTGGATGAATCATTCTGGAACCTTCCGAACAGCTCCCTTTTCTGCCCCGCTCCTGCCAGCCCCCCACTTGCCCGGCTTTGATGCGTCCAGAAAGGCCAGAATTCAAAGGAAATTCCACTCGCAGCTCCTCAACCCACCTCCCCCTCTGTCTCTTTCTAGAAGAGGATCCAAAGGAAGCAGGTGGGAGGCACGAGGCAGGGCGGGACAGAGGCCAGAAGGCCACCCCAGCTGACCGCTCCTGCGGCCCATGTGAGGGGCCCCGGGGGCTCCCCCGGCTGGGACGGAACCTCGCGTGCCAACTCCCTTCGGATCTTGCTCTGGTGTTCTGGGATCCTTAGAAGGAGCGGGGAGCTTCGGTCTGTCCAAATATGGAGCCGGCTTGACGATGCCTTTAGCGCTGGCTAATTTCCCAGTCCTGGAAGGCGTGAGTGAAGGCGGGCGGGACGTCAGAAGCAGGGCGGCTTCTGCTAGCACTCGGCGGCGGCATGATAAACGTGTGGGTTCAGCCTTGCAGTGAGGGACGGGCTGTTGGCCTTCCTCCTCATCCCCAGCACACAGACACCGGCCCCGTCCGTGGGGGCTGGGCGTAGGCATTAGATGACATCAGACATGGAACAACTCACGTTGGCAAGGAAGTAGAACTCTGCTTACTCTGCTTTGGCTTTGGGGTCATACCCAGCAGTGCTCAGGGCTTATTCCTGGCTCTGTGCTCAGGGATCGCTCCTGAAGGTACTTGGGGGACCATATGTGGTACCAAGGATTGAACCTGGGTCAGCTGTGTGCAAGGCAAGTGCCCCACCTGCTGTGCTCTCTCTGGCCCCTATACCATGATTTTTTGTTGTTGTTTTTTGGGTCACACCCGGCAATGCACAAGGCTTACTCCTGGCTCTGCACTCTGGAATTACTCCTGGCGGTGCTCAGGGGACCATATGGGATGCTGGGAATCGAACCCGGGTTGGCCACGTGCAAGGCAAACGCCCTACCCGCTGTGCTATCTCTCCAGCCCCTATACCATGATTTTGTTGTTGCTTATTTGCTTTGGGGACACACCCACCAATGCTCAGGAGTTATTCCTAGCTCAGTACTCAGGGATCATTCCTGGTGCGGTGCTCAGGGGAACATAAGGGAGTACCAGGGATCGAACCCAGGTTAGCTGCATACAAGGCAAGTGCTCTACCCGCTATACTATTGCTCCAGCCCCTATATCATGAAGTTTAAAAGGTAAAGATCCTCGTTTTATCCATCCTTCAATGAATGATGGAAGGGTGTATGCCTGGATGGATAGATGGTCGGACGCACAAGAGGACAGACGATGAGTAGAAGAATATAATTTCAGGATCCTGGGAGAGTTAAAAGAATAGTAAGACAACCATATGCCCAAAATCTAGTCAGTTTGCCCAAGGCAGGAAGAAATACCCCAAAGACTGACTTCTGAGCCTGATTCCCCTGGGTGGGAGGCAGGGGGGCCCCAGGGTCGCCCCAAAAGGTGGAGGGTATGTCCCTCGGGTGGAGGGTACACAGACTCTTCTGCTCATTCTCCTGCTCGCCCCCAAGACACTGGGGGATGGCATCCAACATGCCTCAATCCCCCACTGGACATTTTATGAACAACTCGGGCCCCGGTGGGGTGCAGGCAAGGTAACGCCCGCTGTGTTTCCTGACCCAGTTCAGGGCCCAGGCCCAGAGACGCGTCCCAGGTTCTGGGAGGAAAGGCCGAGCCCACCTAAAGCCCAGCCTGCCCAGCCAGCCTCACTCCATGGCCCTCATCTGGAGGCTGCAGGGACCAGCCTCAGGGAGACTCTGAGCCTGGAAGGAAAACACAGGGGTGACATCCTGCTGGGGGGGGTCTCGGAGCGGGGAGGTCAGCAGTGTCCTCAAGGTCTGCGGGAAATCATAGACACACACTTGCACACATGCACACACATGCACATGTGCACGCACACACGCACACAAAGACACATGCACACACATATACTCACACACACACACTTACATTCACACACATAGATACACACACATACACATTGGCCTACACACATGTTGACTCACACATACATGCACTCAAGGACATACAATTTCTCACATACACTCACACAATACACACACTCTCGCATATAGACACACATTCATACACATGCACTCGCACACACACATAGATACACACAGACACACACACATAGACACACATGCACTCACACATAGACACTCACACACAATACACTTACATATACATTCCCGTGCACACAGACACACATACACTGAGAAACATACGCTCACTCCCGGCTCTGTGCTCAGGAAACAGACAGACAGAAACACACACACACACACACACACACACACACACACACACACACACAAATGCACACACGTGCACCCCCCGATGAGGGCGGGATGGCAGGAGCACAGCTGGGAGCCAGGGGCCCTGCTCCATGTCCCTGGGCTGACGTCACTGCCCGAGCGTTTCTAAGTCAGTTACCAGACCTTTCCAGTGTGCAAAAAGAGGGAATTCTGCCAAAACCCCTGCAGACTGGAAGAGCTGGGGGGAGGCGGGGCCGAGGCCCTCAGACAGGGTGCCCAGGACCACAGTCCCCGAGAAAGCTCAAGTCCCCTCCTCGCGAGGATCCAGGTTGATATTGGCAACCCCACTGCCCCTAAGGCCCCTTTCCTCCTCCCAGCCCCAATGTCCCCCCCCCCACCGCCTCTCCTGGGCCCACAGACGCCCCCCACCAGGCAGAGACCCAGGCCCACACAGGGGTGGCCCGGGAGGAAGTTCTCAGGCCCGGGCTTCTGTTTGCGCCTGCACCGACGACGGCAGAAACCAGGCGGCTTCGAAACCAGGTGGCTCCGAAGGCCACTGCTGAGTCGGGGCCAGACCCAAGGGGTTGAAAGTGCTGAGGTGGAAAGTGCCACGGACCAGGGTGGGGAGCGTGGCCTGGACGCCGGGCTCGAGGGAGCCACGGGCACTGAGTCAGCCCCCAAGCTGGAGGCGAGCAGAGGGCCACGGGGAGCTTCAGAACCCTGCGGGGGCGGGGGCACGAGGGAGCCACTGGGCCTGGCGGGCCGCGCGGGTCTGTTCCCAGGGCACGATGCCCAGGGTGGCTTTGATCCCCGCGGCCCACAGCCGCTTCCCGGGGGCGGCAGCCTCTGCCCAGCCGGCCAGCCCCTGTCCTCTGGCTGCCTCATTAAAGTGGACGTCCCTCCCCTCCATCCTTGTGCAACGTCCCCAGCCCCCGGCTTCCCCACGGCACCCCACCCTCAGGGCTGGGTTCCACGTGAGTCAGCCCCAGAGCCGAGCTGGGGCCTCGAGGCCAGGCCCAGGGCGGCCTGGGCACTGACCACCCCTCCGTGCACTGACCTGCAGGGCAGGGAACCAGCTTCCCACCCGCTCTGCATGCAATCTCCCTCACCGTACTGGGGCACGGGGTATGCCTGCCTTCGGGGACCTGAGTTCCAGGGTCCGCAAGGCCTGAGTGGATCAAGGGACAGACCCCCTTCCAAAGACCACCTGGGGCTCGGAAGTCTGAGACCCTCAGCCAAGGCTGGTCGGTTTCACTGAGCACCAACAGGGGCAAAGAGGCCCAGTGGGGTCCGTAGGCTGAGGAGAGATTGCCCCCGGCGCTCCAGCTGGCCAAGCTGGTTCTCAGAGCCCAGTGGCTGCCCTCATTCCACCCCCCATTGTGCTGTGGGAGCCCCCCTAATACCGCCCCCCCTACACACACACACACACACACACTGTACAGCTTTCTGGAAAATTCCAGTTTCCAGTTCTGCAAACTCAATCACCCATGGTCCCGGCCTCAGGACAATCCCCAGAATTCATTCGTAGGCTCTGCAGCCCAGGGCTGGGTCCAAGCGAGGGTCTTGGGAGCCCTGAACCCTGGTCGGCACTGGGCCTTCCTAGGAGAAAGTCCTCGAGGCCGGCCAGTTTTCTCCTGTTAATTGAGATAATGAGGCCCCAGCTCCAGAGCTGCTGGGCTTGAAAGGGCCTTTGAGAGCCCCATGAAAGGCACTGGGATTACAAGGCACAGCCAAGCTGGCTGGGGAGGGGGGCCTGGCGGGGGCCCCCCAAGCTCTGCTGAGTCACTTCCTCCAGCCAGCTCCCTCCTCCCGAATCCAGAGAGCGGGGGGGCTCCCCTGAGCCCGAGAGCAGGACCCTGCTGGGTAGACCCCAACTTACCATCACCAGGCAGTGCTCCGGGGGAGGGTTGAGGGGCCTCCTTCCGGGACATGTGAGAAACTGAGGAACAAGCAGGGAGGAGCTGGCCCCAGGCCTCCCCATGCATCTGAGAAGGCGGGAGGCCCACAGGGCTCCCCGCGCGCACGCCCGCACAGGAACCCCCAGACCCTAGAGCGAGTTTCGGCACAGCGGTCCATGTCGGGCTGGTGGCACTGGCCGTGCACGCCCAGGGGTGTCCCGCTCCCCACTCTGCCTTGAAGGAACTTTTTCTCTCCAGCTCAGCGAGTACCTCCGGAGCCCTCTGGAAGATTCCCGTTGATATTCCAGGGGGGTGAGGGGGAACCCGGGAGGTCAAGCAAAGCCATGAGGCCTCAGGTGAGGCCAGAGGGGCCTGTTGAGGGGACTTGAACCCCAATTCCTGTGGGCCTGTGGGTGGACTTGAATCCCAATTCCTTCCAGAAGTTTCCTCCAACCCCCATGGCCCTCAGTGAGCCTCAGCTCCCCCAAACCAGCCGCTGTGATCCCTTGCCCCTGAGGGTCTCCAGGTCACGGGTTCCTGCGTGGTCAGGGCCTGGCTGTGGACAGAACAGCAGGCCCTGGGCGTGGGGGTGGCGGTGGGGGGAAGGAACGGGGTGAAGCTGAAGGCGGGCAGAGAGCACTGGAGGCTACTGGGACTTGGAACCAGCCCCCCGCCCACCCCAGTTCAGGGCCCACCTGAATTCCTTGCCCCAGCCAGACCCTGCAGTGTCTTCCCTGGGAGCCCCAGACCTGGGTTCCGGGGGTGATATCCGGGACGTGCCCCTTCGGCCCTGCGCCTCCCCCTCCTCCTGGTCACCCCCTCTTGTTAGAAAGCGATGGGGAGAGTGTGAATCAGAGACTTCAGAAGCAGGAGTGCCTCCCACAGGCCAGGCGCTGGGTGGGGGCTTTATGGGACACCCCCAAGCGCCTCCATTGTTTGAGGTGCCGGGTGGAGTCAGGCCTGCCTGAGGCAGGGGGAATGACCTCGCTCTGTCCCAGGCTGCAGGTCAGGAGCACCCCCAGGGGGTGAGTCCCCCACTTCTCCGGCTGCTCCTGGCACTGGCCTGGCCTTCCCGCCCCGGCTCCAGCTTGTTAGTTTTAACTGGAACAATTTCCTTTGAACCCGGCTTGAATTAGCATCACCATGGCGATGGTGATGGAGCCTTTTTTTTTTTCTCAACTCGACCTGGTCTTCACCCCGCAAGCAATTAGTCGGAAGGAGGAAGAAAGAGGAGGAGGAGGAGAAGGAAGAGGAGGGAAGGGGATGAAAGAACTGGGGGACCGGGAAAGGAGGAGGAAGGAAAGTTGAAGAGGGGTCACACACGAGTCTCAGGAGAGTCTGGCGGGGAAAGCGCTTTCCTTGCACACGGCTGGTCCAGGTTCGATCCCCCGCACCATCGGTGGTTCCCTGGAGCCCTGCCAGGAGCGATCCCTGAGCCCTGCCAGATGTGGCCCCCAAACAAATCAAAATAGAGGAGGGTTTCGATGAGCATGGCAGGAAGGGGACTCAGCTGGGACAAGGTGCCAGGGACAGCCCCCGTCACGCCATCACCTTCCCAGCTCAGCTGGGTCCCTCCAGGGTGGGGGTGGGGCTGCTGTCTTCCAGGGACCTGGCAGTCCCGTCCTAACAGACACCCCGGAGCCAGCCCCTTCCTCCAGCTGGGGACCAGGGTGCAGAGCCTGGGTGCCGAGTGCCGGTACTCCCCTTCCAGGCTCCGCGTGCAAAGGAGGGTCGAGAGAAGACTGCAGCTCTGGGGGTCACGGCCTGTCCAGGAAGACAGGGACCCTGGGTATCACTGACTCCTCTAACAGTGCTCACACACACCCAGCACATGAGCATGATTTCTCCACCTCCAAATACACGCATTGCTGCTCTCCCATCCCCCGTGCTCCGCCTTGGGCTGAAGGACAACAGCGATCGGAAACCTCGGGAATTTAATGGTGCTGAGCAGCTCTCTAGCTCGGAGCTATCTTCTCACACCTCCTCTGGGAAGGCCTCAGGGATGTGCTCCCCAGGCTCCTCCTCACTGTGCTCCTGCAGTTCTCTCTATCACCAGTTGGTGTCAGCCCTGAGTCAATCCTCCAGATCCCGGCCAGGGCTCCCAGGAACAAGGACTGGGAGTCCCGAGTCGGGGCTGCACTTGTGTGAGAAGACTCGAAGCCGAGAGTCTAGGGACCACCTGGGCCATCATGCAGCCCCAAGTCAGCTCTCCAAGGCCAGCAAAGGTGGCCCCTGGGGAAGTAAATGTGGTCCAGGGCCACTTTAAAGTGGGGGCACCCTGGGGGGCTGGAGTGATGGTACAGCAGGTAGGTAGGGCATTTGTCTTGCACGCAGCTGACCCAGGTTCAATCCCCAGCACCCCATATGGTTCCCCCAAGCACCGCCAGGAGTAATTCCTGAGTGCAGAGCCAGGAGGAACCCCTGAGCATTGCTGGCTGTAACCCAAAAAAGCGAAAAAATAAAATAAAATAATTCTGGGACCAGAGCAATAGCACAGAGGGTAGGACATTTGCCTTGCACGCAGCCAACCTGGGTTCGACCGCTGGCATCCCATATGGTCCCCCAAGCAACACCAGGAGTGATTCCTGAGTGCAGAGCCAGGAGGAACCCCTGAGCATCTCCGGGTGTGACCCAAAAAGCAAAACAAATAAAAAATAAAACGGAGGTGCCAGTCCCGCCTTTGTGCTGATGGTCAAAGCCAGCGCACCCACATGGGGTCCCTGCGCCCTTCCTAGACTTGCCGTCACCAAGAGGGAGGAACCCCCTTTGTCAGCAGCTCAGCCCATCCCCCCACCCGCACCCCAAAATAAGTGGCCCCGGCCCCCCAAGACCCCTTCTTTCGCTCCCTCTCCAGGTCCTGCCCCAATCCCTGTTCTCTAACCCCCCTCTCTTCCCCCCCCCCCCCGCCACGGCCCCACAGGCCCCCGCTGCTCCCTGCTCTGTTCCCAGGCCCAGCCTTTGGCCTCCGGTCTGTGGCTCATTATAAAAAAGCAACCTCGCCAAATACGCCAAAAATGCACTCATCCCCCCCACCCCCCGCCCGGCTCACAAAGGGCTGCTTCTTCCCGTGCTCCCTCTCCAGCCACTGCCCACCGCTGAGAACCGGCCGTTCACAGGCTCCAAAGGCCACTGGGGGACCTTCCCATGAGGCTGTGGCGAGGGGGAGGGGGCATCGGTGGGGGGCCGGGTGCTGTTTGGCTTGTCCAGGGAGCAGGGGGAGAAGGGTGCTGGCTGGACATCAGGAGACTCTCCTGGACTCTCAAGCCTTCTTCGGTCAGCTCGGGGGGCGGAGGGAGGAAGGTCCAATGTGGGGGCTGGCGCCAGGAAGGTCCCTACTGTCTGAAGGGCTGTCCGGGGCGGAGGGGTGGGAGGGACACTGGGCCGGCCTCCCCCTGCGAGGTCTGGAAGGCTGACAGGTCCCTGATGGGAGCACTGTGCTCCCTCCACCCGGGCTGCCCCTATCTGGGGGCTCAGGAACCCTAAAACCTCAAAGACGCATGCTCAGACCCCTCCACACCAGGACCTCCTTGCAGCCCTCCAGCAGCCAAGGGCAGACGGGGCGGGGGAGTCACCAGGATTTTCTACCCCAGAGTTCCCAGGCCCCTTGGAGTCCTGGGGTGGGGACATACGGCAGCCTGAGCAGGGTGGGGGGAAACTGGGGACCCCAGTCCCGGATCTCTGCACCTCTCATGCTCAGTCTGGGTTCCCCACCCCCACCTCGGGCTGGGCCCCTGGACTCGGGGTGAGTTAATCAGAAACCCCGTACTTTGCCCGCCAGAGAGGCCGAGCCTAGGTACAGAGTCAGCCTGTCCAAGGGCCAGAAAGTGTTGAAGGGTCCAAGGCACAGTGAGGACGGGGGGGGGGGGGGGATGTCTCAGCTCACAGATGCCCACCGACCACTATCCTGCTGGCGACAGGCATGATGCAGGGTGGGCCTGTGTCACTTAGAAAGTTAGAGGAAGGCCCGGATCAGAGTGAGATGGAGCATGCACCGTTCCCAGAAGCTCCCGGGGTCAGAGAGCGCAGGACTAGAATGTTCCGTGCTGTCAGGGGGATGAGCAGAGCCAGAAAAGCCAGTGGCAGGGCGAGGTTGGGGGTGGGGTAGGGCATTAGGGGCTCCAGGCAGAGAAGGCTCCTGGAGCTGGGGTGGTGGGATACTCTCGGGGATCTGGAGGCCAGCAGGACCCAGAGCAGAGAGGCTGGGAGGAGCCCCCATGCCAGGCCTCACCCCTTCCTGAACCCCAGGGAATTCTGGCCAGACTGGAGAAGATGAGACACCTGGGGGTCCTGGCCGGAGACACCAAGTTCACAGGTCTCATCCCACTGTGGGCCAGGTGGGGCCTGGAAGGGGATGCTGGGCCAAGGAAGTGGGGCTGGGGGCCCTTCTCCAGCCCCTCCACACCTACCCCAGCATCACCCGCTCACGGGGGCCCTGCGCTGGCCAAGCTCAGGCCCTTGGGCTTCCTTCCGTTTCTGCTCCCACCTGCCCGCTGCTCCCTCCGGCCTGGCCTGGCCACCCACCACCCCCACTGGCCTAGAGAGCAAATTCCTCTGAAACCGGAATCTGGGGGGCCTGTCTGGCTCCAAAGGCGGTCCCAGGGCAGAGGCAGGGGGAGGGGAGGGGAGGCGGGGTGGGGGTCCTAGGCATTGGGGGAGAGCACCAGTGTCGAGTGGCTTCAGAGCACGGGTGGGGAGGGGCCACGGGTACCCTGCCCAGCCTCCAGAGGACTCCCCAGACGGCCTGTCCCCCACCCAGAGTCCCAAGCTGCTGGGTGAGGTGGACGGAGCCGAGGCATGAGGGGCCCACCCGGGGGAGCCCCCACCAGCAGCTCAGCCGCCAGCCTGGGTGGAACCAGCGACTCCCAGGGGCTCCGGGCTCCAGGCCTGCTTCTGGGCCTGAGCTGAACTACCGCCCACTCCCCGGTTAACCCTTGCGCGGCCGCCGGCCTGGGCAGCCCTCCCAGCCCCTCAACAGGCTCCACAGGCAGCGGGAGCCCCTCCCTGACCGTGCCCACAGGCCCTCCCCACCCCCACATGGGCCAGAGTGTGCTGGGGGGGAGGAGGGGGGGACTGTCCCAGCCCAGCCAGCTCCAGAGAAACCATGTAAAGTCCAGATCATTCGAGAATGGGCTTAACCAGCCCAAGGCCAGAGGCAGTTGCGATCTGGTCACTGTTGTGGCTCAGGGCCATGGGGTGCGGGGGAGAGGAAGGGACGGGGCCGGGAGGGGCAGTGGGCGGGGCCTGTAGGGCGGGGCCGGTGGGGCGGGGCTCGAGGGCGGGGCTAGGAGGGGCAGGGGAGGACCTGGGTGACTTCCCACCGAGTCCTGGCCTGGCCTGGGGGCTGGGCCTGTCCCGGGGTGCCCAGGTGGCGCCCCCGGTGGGTTCCTGGGGGTGGCTGACAGTGAGCCCGGCCTCCCGCGGCCTCGTCCTTCAGGTCCTTGTCTCTGGGCCTCTCTCCAGGTGCCCCATGAGCTGGACACGCTGACCGGCTCCTGCCAGGGCAGCGGTGCAGCTCAGGGCTCCTCCCGGACCCCACTCAGGGGCTCCCTCCCACTCCAGCTCCCGCTCCTGAGTTTCCAGCCGTCCCCTAACCCGACCCAGATGTGCGGCCATCCGCAGACCTCCCAGATCTTTCCAACAAAGAGAGATGTGTCACTCTGGCAGTTGGCGAGAGGATGCAGATGGGGTCACACTTCAAAGAGGAGCTGAAGGGCAAGACTGCCCCGAAGGCCAGCAAAGAGGGGAGTCCAGTTGTGGGGTGCAGCTGCTCTCTCCCTGAGGGGTTCAGCATTCCAGACCCAGCCCGCTGCCTCCTAGATCACATCACACCCCCAAATCGTCCACCCCACACAGACACACGCTCCCCAGTCCCATCTCCTGTCACTCACCCAGGCAGCACCCAAACATACACAGTGTCACCCACACACACGGACTTACATACGGATACGCAGAGTAAGCACCACATTCACACACACACACACACACTTCACACACTGATAGACGTTCACACATGTACAGTACCACCCCCCACACACTCACAATGCATGCCACATTCACACACACAGACACATACCATCACACACACACACTGTTAGCACCACACTCACACATACAGAAGCATGCCATCTCTCTCTCTCTCTCACACACACACACACACACAAACACACACTGTTAGTACCACAGTCACACATACAGAAGCATGTCATCACTAACACACACACACTGTTATTACCACATTCACACACACAAAAATATGCCAATACTCACACACACATAAAGAACATACCATTGCTACATACACAGTATGCCCGCCACATTCACATGCACAAACACACACACACACAAACACATACATGCTACCATCACCAACACAACACATTCTGTTAGTGCCACATTCACACACACAGAACCACACTATCCCCACCACACATAGGAACTCTGGTCACCCCGAGGCCACCCATGGGTGTTGTGCTCCCCTCCAGCGCCCTTGCACCCCGTGTGTTCCTCCTCTCCTGGGTATTCATGTGCCTCCTGTCAGCCCCCGATAGGGGTCAGAGCGTCTCCCTATTCCTTCAGAGGATCCCTGGAGGGGTTGATCCCAGTGCCGGGGATGGAGTAGTGGTGGGCGAGTCTCGGGTTCGATCCCGGCCCTTCATGCAGCCTCCACACCTGTAAGAAAGACGGATCCCAGCTTGGTCAAACGTGATTGGTCTGGACGGAACACGGCTTCTTTAACTCAGCAACAAATGATGCCAGTGTCTTTCCACACCACCAGCCCCATGGGGAGCTCTGGGGTGCCTAGCAGCGATATTGGACCCTGACCCCAGAGGGCTGGACCTTGCACCCCACAGAAAGCTGGATGCAAGTTCCCTGTCTCCACAATCAGGAGGGGCATCTCTGGGCATGCAGGGGGGCTCCTGGCAGCTGAGATCAGTTCCCAGGCGCCACCCCCACCCAGGCCAGGGCAGCAATGTGGACCTCCTTCAGTGGGAGCTCATGCCCCGCCAACAGCTGCCTATCCCTCCTTCCACCAAGCCCAGTTACCAAGAAGTGAGGACAGTGGCCTGTCGTGGCCCATTTAGTGGCTGTGACGAGAGGTTCTTGTTACCAGTTGGCTCGGCTTCCTGAGACATGCAGCTTTGGACAAGTTCTGCCATGCTTCACCCCCTCCGGTCCCTCGCTTTTGTTTCAGGGAACAGGATTAACTTTAGTGCTGCATCTCGTGGCAAATCACTCTCTAGCCCCCGCCCCATTATTATTAAAATCAAATCTCCAAGGACCGAGGACTCAGCAAGAGCTCAGGGGCGAGCCCCTCTGCCTGGAAAGAATATGGTAACGAGTTCAAGTTCCATGTCACCACATGGGCTGAGCGTGAGGGGGTGCCCCTGCTGGCTGTGATCCCGACCCTACATGCAACTTCCAGCCACACCACACCACGCCGCCAGGCATGTGTGAGCACCACAAAGAGGGGTGGGTGTGAGCCGGGGAGGGCGCCCCAACTGTGCCCTGTGGGCCCCAGCGAGTTGGCCGGAGCAGAAGGGGCCCAAAGCTCCGTGAGCACTGTGGCCGAGCATGTGCCCGCAAGGCACCCTCCACACCGCCCCCCACTCTGCGGGGAGCGGGTAATAGATCAAACAAGACGTGGGAAGTGAAGCAGCTTTCAAAATAAGAACAGGGACCAGAGAGACAGAGTGACGGGGAAGGCTCTTGCCTTGCACGTGGCCATCCCAGATCCCTGGCACCTTTTATGGTCCCCCTGAGACCTGGCAGGAGTGATCCCCGAGCGCAGAGCCAGAAGTTAGTCCTGAGCACTGCAGGCCCCCAAACAGAACCAAACAAAGCAAAGAATAAAACAGGGCAGGATGTGGCCCAGTGGCTGCACCTGCCTCGCCTATATGAGGGTCTGGCTCCGTCCCTGTGCTCCTTATATTATAATACATACTTTTAAAATGGGCTGGAGCGATAGCACAGCGGTAGGGCGTTTGCCTTGCACGCAGCCGGCCCAGCCGAGCCTGGTTCGATTCCTCCACCCCTCTCAGAGAGCCCGGCAAGCTATCGAGAGTATCTCACCCACACGGCAAAGCCTGGCAAGCTACCCGTGACGTATTCGATATGCCAAACACAGTAACAACAATTCTCATGATGGAGACGTTACTGGGCCCACTCGAGCAAATCGATGAACAGCAGGAGGACAGTGACTATTAAAATGTTGCTGTGTTTGGCATATAGAATATGTCACAGGGAGCTTGCCAGGCTTTGCCATGCGGGTAAGATACTCTCGGTAGCTCACCAGGCTCTCCGAGAGGGGCGGAGGAATTGAATTCAGGTTGGCCTCGAGGGCTGTGTTTAAGGCAAACGCCCTACCTGCTGTGCTATTGCTCCAGCCCAGTAACAAGTCTCATGATGGAGATGTTACTGGGCCCGCTTGAGCAAATCGATGAACAACGGGAGGACAGTGCTACAGTGCTACTATTAAAATACGATTTTAATTAATCATTAATATGATAACAATGTTTCTGCTGCTCATGATAAGGCTCCCGGCAAGCTACCGAGAGTATCTCGCCCGCACGGCAAGCTACCCGTGACGTATTCAATATGCCAAACACAGTAACAAGTCTCACGGTGGAGACATTACTGGGCCCGCTCGAGCAAATCAATGAACAACGGGAGGACCGTGACCGTGATGATAAGGCTCAGTGTGTGCACAAGTGGTCACACAGGCCCAGAGTGGGCAGAGGCACCCTGAGGGCGGGGGAACTCGGTGCTGGGGGCAGGGGGGACAGAGGCTGTGGTGTCCTCAGGGTCAGAAGGACAGTGTGCCATCAGCTCCCGACCACGGATAACCAGCTCAGCCGTGCTGCCTCGGGTAACCCCAACATGGCTCTCTGACCCCGTGGAAAAGTCAGGGAAGGGTCTCTGGCCTACTTCCGACAGCAACTTGGCCTGCCACGCCCAGCACAGCCTGTCTCTACACAGTCGCCCACTCGCAGGAAGGGGACACCCGGGGACTCCATCAGCCCTCAGGGCTGCCTCTGCCCACTCTGGGCCTGTGTGACCACTTGTGCACACACTGAGCCTCAGAGCTTGAAGGGTTTGTCGCCTCCTCCCCTTCCCCCACCTCCATCCCCGCCCGCGGTGCTGGGCTGCTCCGCTTCTACCCCCTCCTCCTGCCCCCAGTTCCCACTCTCCTCTCTCCTCAGCTGCTGTTCCTCTTGACCCTGCTGAGGGCTGAAGGGAGCCCCCAAGCAGCTGGCTTTGCGGCAGGAGAGCCCTCAGTCTCGGCAGCCCCGCCATGAAGGGTGCATGTTACCAGCAGACCCAGACCTAGGGGCTCAGGACCAGGCAGGCTTGGGGCCCCCGTGAGCCCTGGCATCTGAGGGGAGGGGGACGTGGTGGGTCCACTCTGCGGGAGGCCCAAGTACTGGCCAGACCAGGCAAGAAAGCAGTCCCCTGAGACCGAGGCCCCGTGGAACCCTGCTGAGATCATCCTGGTGTGTGTGTGTGTGGGGGGGGGGGGGGTTCACCCTCTGTCCTCAGTGACCATTCTGCAGCCACTCCTTGTCCACTCTTGAGCCCTTTAGGGCCCGCTGGGCCACACTAGGCTGGTGACCTCAGCTCAGAGGAGGCCGTGAGAGTTAGAAGGATTCCAGAGGAAGGTTCACAGGGCCCTAGAAGCTCCCCACGGCAAAGCACGGCTGTTTCTCTTATTCCATCACCTCCCCATGTCGACGTCCTTCAATGTGACTCTGGAGAGGCCAGGCCTGGGTAACCCAGCTGCCCCCGACTCCATGCAGAGGGGTCTGTTCCTAAGGCAATCTCTCCTGGGGCTCCTTCATGCCCAACCTTCTCCAGGAGACTCACAGCCCTCTGAGGGTTAAGGCAGGGCCCCCAGGAAAAGCTCCAACCCAGGACTCCTGAAACCACGATAAGCTGAGTGGCTCCTTCCACGGAAGGAACCATGCCCTGTGCGCCTCTCAAGCCTGGGGACAGCCAGACGCCCCGAAGCCCCACAGAGACTCCAGCCCACTCCCCTCCAAGCACAAGCCCAGCTCAGAATTTGCTGGAAGGGCAGCGAACCAGCTGGAGAGATGGTCTAGGAGCCTCAGCTTGAGGAAGGCCCGGGTTCAAGCCGCACAGTTGATGGCACCCCTCCACCCAGCACCTCCAGGAGAGACCATCAAGCACTGCTGGGTGTGACCCCAAATCTAGAAAATAATTTAAAAAAAAAAACAAAGAAAGAAAGGAGAAGGAGAACCAGCTCAGAAGATGGAGCAGTGGAGATCCTAGCACCTACTCGGACCCACCCCTCCTTCCCTGTAGCCCCGCCCCACCAACCCGGTAGCTCCACCCTAAGCGCTGTGGCCCCGCCCCCCACGACGCTGTGGCCCCGCACACTAGCCCCATGTAGCCCCGCCCCTCTGATCTGTAGCCCCGCCTATTAGCCCTATAGCCCCGCCCAACTTTGCACCCCACCCCTTCAACACAGTAGCCCCCCCACTGTAGCCCCGCCTACCGGTCCTGTATCCCCACCCCTCCTGTCCTGTGGCCGTCCCTGTCCCCATTCGGGGTGTCTAGGGGCCAGGTGGGCATTGGCTGATGCTGACCTCTGAGGTTCTCCCTGCACAAAAGCCCCTTTCCCAGGACTCTGGCATCCAGGCACTCCAGCTCACTTTAAGGAGTCCTGGCACCCTGCCTAAGGGGAGGATGGAAAATGTCTCCTCCCAGGCCCTGGAGATCCCAACCCTCAGAGTTTGGGATGGATTCTAAGCAACGGGAACCCAAGAAGAAAGAAATGAAGCTGAGGCCCCGACAGATAGCACGGTGCGGAGGGTGTTTGCCTGGCACATTGCCTGGCATGCCCGAGTGCAATCCTGAGCATCCTTGAGAGTCCCCCAGGCACCATCAGGAGTGATTCCTCAGTGCAGAGCCAGGAGCATCGCCTGTATGACCCAAAAAGCAAAAGAAAGAAAGAAAGAAAGAAAGAAAGGAAGGAAGGAAGGAAGGAAGGAAGGAAGGAAGGAAGGAAGGAAAGAAAGAAAGAAAGAAAGAAAGAAAGAAAGAAAGAAAGAAAGAAAGAAAGAAAGAAAGGGCTGGGGGTTTGGGGACAGAGAACTGGGGCCTGCAGCTCCCGCCCCTGAGAGCCTGTTCTGAGCTAGAGAGCAGCAGGACAGGGAGGAGGGGCGCCCACGGAATGCGCGGTTGTTCCCTAGTTGAATCCAGATGTGGCCTTGGTGGGGAGGGAGGGCGGGCGGGTGGGGGGGAGCAGAGATGTGGCTGCAGGGAGGAGGGGAGAGGAGGAGGGAGCCTGGGAACCCTCAGCTCCCTCCGGAGAGGCAGAGCTGCCCTGAATCGCGGCAGGATTTCAGCAGTGGTGGGGCTGGTGTGAAGTGATGTGGGCCCCACGCACCGGCCTTCACCTCCTGGCAACCCCTTCCTGGGCACCAACAGACACCCCCACACACAAGCTGACTCTGCTGGGGAAGCCCAGGGCATGGAGCAACTTTCACTTTGCACATGGGCTCAACACCCCGACCCCCATTCCCCCATGAAGAGTCCACATCTCAGCGGCTCCCAGCCCAGCCCCCTCCCAACCCGCCATCTCGCCATCTCGGAGTGACTGCCTCTGCCCAGGTGGAAACACGTCCAACATTGGGGTGGCCGGCTGGTGCCTTCAGATGACCAGAGACACCCCAAGTCCTGGAAACCAGGCAGCCAGCTGGGGCGGGTGGACAGCGAGCTTCGGGTTTGCTTGACGTCTCCCCGTGCCAGTGCCCTCCTGGGAGACAGGAGACAGGGGTGTCTCGGGGCGACAGGGAAGCTGGCTGTCCAGGAGGGCATCGCAATCCACTGTTCTAGAGGCCCCTGACCTCCCCACCCCTTGCTGCCTCGCCCTGCCAGGAACAGAAAGTCCACGGTCAGGTCCAGTGACCCCACTGGGAGCAAGGGTCACGGAGGTGTGGTGTGAACCTCTCTGTGGGTCCATGCCAGGGGCATGGCTGGAGTTGGACCCAGAGCTGGGGACCCCAGGAGTTGGGGTGAGGTAGAGGGTCCTAGGGGGCACAAAAAGGACTCAGCCCTCAGAGGCAGCGGGCACAGGTGGCCCTGGCTGGGTCTCAGACTCTGTCCCTCAGGGCCGGCCGTTCAGCTGGAAGCCTTGGGCTCCTCGGTCCAGGAGCTCAGGGGCCACCCAGTGGGGTGCTGTCTTGAGATCTGGCTTCTTCCTGCCATGTCATGAGACCAGAGAGGTGTCAGCCACTCCTGGCTTCTGGTTCGTCTTTGCCAGGGCACGATGGCCTCGGTCTCCTTGTGGATGAGACCATTCTGCTTCCCTAGGTCTCCCCAAGCCTCTCATTCCCTCACCCCGGGACCAGAGAGGCATTAATTAGCGGAGCTTCAGGACAGGCCCAGACGGTGCCAGGATGCCTTGTTGAGAGTAATTGGCACCATCAGATCTCTGCCTGGTCAGGAGGGAGCGTGCAGGCTGCCACGGCGTCCCTGCCCTTGGGGTTCACAATCTCCCCCAGACTAACCTCCCCCATCCCCCGCGCGGCTCCTCCCTGCCCTCCTCCCTCAGTCTCTACTGTGAGCAGGACAGGGGTGAGGGCAGGAAGGGGAGAGATGGGGCCAGCGCCCCCTACAAAAGGGCTGGGCTCGAATTCCCCTGCCCCCCGACCAAAGACCACTACCAGGCCAGCACTACATTGCCCTCTCATGCCCACCCAGGGTCCGAAACACTGAACCCCATCTGCAACTAGAACCCCAGCTCGTCTCTTGAGACCAGGGATCTGCTTAAGATGCATAAGAGGGGCTGGAGAGATAGTACAGAGGGGAGGGTGCTTGCCTTACACGCGGCCCACCCAGGTCTGTCCCCCAGCATTCCATAGGGTCCCCCAGAATCACCAGGAGTGATCCCTGAGTATTGAGTCCAGTGTAAGCCTTAAACACCACGGGGTGTAGACCCTCAAACAAACAAACAAACAGACAAAAAGCATAATCCCTGGCAATGCCACGGCAATCGATCGAGTGTGTGAGTGAGTGTGTGTTTGGGTGTGTGTTTGCAGGGGATTGAACTCACACATAAAAGGCAAGTGTTCTGCAACTGAACTACTACCCTGGCCTGACCTGTGTTTTTGACCTGCACTCCAAGATTCTAATCTGGATGTTCTACACCTGGATTTGGGGCTAGGGTTCACATTTATTATTATTATTAATAATAATAATAATAACTGTCCTCCCTTGTTCATCAATTTTCTCAAGCGGGCACCAGTAACGTCTCCCTTGTGAGACTTGTTGTTACTGTGTTTGGCATATCGAATAGGTCACGGGTAGTTTGCCAGAGCCGAGCAAGCTACCAAGAGTATCTCACATTTTATTATTTTTTTAAAATTTTTTATTTTTGGGGGGGTCATACCCGGTGATGCTCAGGGGTAACTTCTGGCTCATGCACTCAGGAATTACTCATGGCGGTGCTCAGGGGACCCTATGGGATTCTGGGAATCTAGCCCGGGTTGGTCTTGTGCAAGGCAAACGCCCTACCCGCTGTGCTATTGCTCTAGCCCCAAGGGGGCTCACATTTTAAAGAACAAAGATCAGTACTTGGCCAGTCATACAGTAGGAAAACAAACTCTGATGAGAGAAAGATCCAGGAGATGATAAATGCTGATTGGTGGGAATCCAAGAGAAAATAAGCATGGATTGGTAGGTCCAGGACATAATAAATGATGATTAATAGAAATCCAGGAGACACTAAGCACCAATGGGTGGGGTCCAGGAGACAATAAATGCTGCCTGGGGGGGATGGGAAAAGCAGGATGAGAATGGGGGTGGCCTCATAGTATCCAAGCTGAAGCTGGATCTCCTCGGAAATCCCTTTTGGAGAGCGGGTATCATCCACCCTTCCCTCTGGGGTTGGGACCAGTCTTTTCCTCCTGGACATACAAGCTGCTTCTGTGTTCACAGGGCAGTTCCAGTCCACACAGAAGAAGCCCCCAAGTCCCTCTCCCACCTCAAAGCTGAGGTGGCTGTACTTCCAGGAAATGACCTACGGACACTAATGTCTGCCAGTTGTTTTTGGAGTTCTGGACCTGAACCATCTGCTTCTTTTTTGCTTTTTTTGGGGGGGTCACACCAGGGGATGCACAGGAGTCACTCCTGGCTCTGCACTCAGGAATTACTCCTGGCGGTGCTCAAGGGACCATATGGGATGCTGGGAATCAAACCCAGGTTGGCCGCATGCAAGGCAAACGCCCTACTGGCTGTGCTATCGCTCCTGCCCCCATGAACCACCTGCTTCTAAAGATCCTGTCTGAGCTGCCCTTGACCTTGAGGTCCCTCCTCAGGGCACGGGTCACTGAACAAAGGCCCAGGAGGGTTTGGGGTGTCGCCTCTTCTGTCCTATAAGGACTGCGTGTGGCCCACACTCTGGCCCCAGCTGACTGCTGACTTTCCTTTCTAACGAAGACCCACCCGGACCTTCCCAGATGCCTCCATGAGCACCCAGCGATACCATCAGCCCGAGACTCTGATCTGCAGGGGCCTCTGGGCTGTGACAGGAAAGGCTGGTGGCTCTGGTCAAAAGTGGCCCCCAGCCAGCCCGGCATGCTGGCACTCAGCTCTCTCGCCCTCTCAAGCCGTGACATGCACCTTCCTTCTGGAAGAGCTGTGAAAAGCTGAGCTGAAAATCCAGCGTATTGTTTGCTCTGCACTGAGGCCAGGACGGTCACCCCTGAAATGCCTACCAGCACAGGGGCACAGTCCTGCCCGCTCCCCTCCTTCCTGCTGCGGGGGCACTGGGGTCTCTGCAGGGGCCGGGGTCATGGCTTCCCCCAGAACAAGGATAAGGCCTCTCCGTTGCTGAAGAACGTGCAGAGATGAGAGGCCCAGACACCAGGGCGAGGGGGTGGGTCTTTTTCTGTGTCCTGCACCATCTCCCAGGGGTTACCTGCAGACATCAGCAGGTAATAGAAACAAGGCAACTGGCCCCATCCCAGAGGGCAGACCTCGAAGGCCACATGGTCAGGGAGATTCGGGGGATGTGGGACTGGGCTTCCTTCTGCCCGCAGTGGTCCGGGTACCAGGCCTGCAAGTACTTCCCTCCCTGCTAAGTCCACTTGCGTCCGGGGTGCTGGGATACAGACAGGCCCATCCAGCGCCCCTGCTCACACAGACTCCAGTGAACCCTCTAGGGGTGCCTCAAGAATCCAGTGTGGGGTCTCAGAAGGCCAGGCTGCCCCGCTGAGCACAACCACCAGCGCTGACCTCCCTGGTGCAAGTACAGATGCTGGGAAGTCGGCCCAAGGAAGGGCAGAGCGAGCCCCATAGTAACCCACCACTGCCAGCCCCGTTCCAGGCGCCCAAGTTCAGGCCCAGGGCGTGGCCTTGATCCCGGCCTCCCAAGGCAAAGACGAGCCTTGGAAGCTCCCCGGATGCTGCAGAAACCAAGTGACCCCCAGGTCCCGGGGCTGCCACCAGCACCCAGCCACCAAGGTCCCCGCATCTATCATAGAGCCTCAGCAGTCCAGCCCCTCAGGGGTCATGGTGACCACTTGCTCAGACCTGCCTTCCCTGTGCCCTGATGGCTGGCCCTGGCCAAACCCACCCACACAGCGTCACTGCCGGCAAGGCAGGACCTGACCCCTGCCCCACTCCCCGCCCTGTGCCTGCAGCTCTCTGCCCTCGGCTTGCCCGCCTGCCCGCCCAGGACCTCGAGGAAGTTTCTGGAGAGCTCAGCCGCTGATTCAGACCTGGATGCCAGCTGGCCCCTCGACCTGCTACTTTGTCTTTGCGATCAAGCCTGCCTGGTTTCTGTTGTTTTCTGAGAGGGTGTTGGAGAGGCCATTTCTCACAGTGCTGATCAGGGCGAGGGCCAGAGGATGGGGGGCTGCCGGTTACCCAGGACCCCATCTCCCGTGTTGTGGTGCAAGGGGTCCTCCGGGGTTGTACCCGGTGTTGCTCAGGAAGCGATGCAGTGGCAGGGATGGAGCTCTGAGTCGAGCACGGCCCTCAGTCCCTTGTGCAGTGACCCACCCCCCAGACACCTTAGCATCTTCTAGAACTTTTCTGCATCTGAGCGCCCCCCCCCCATGCATGTACGTGCATGCGTGTGTGTACACACACACACACACACACACACACACACACACACACACACACACACACACCAGCTAGGGTAGAGTCTCCGCTGATCCTCCAAACAAGTTGGCATTTCAATACTTGTTTTTCCTTTCCTTAAAATGTTATTTGGGGGAGGGATTGGGCAACAGCCGGCAGGCCTGCGGCTCTGTGCCCAGAGGTCACCAGCTGTGCTCAGGGGACCGGGCAGTGCTGAGGACCCAGCCTGGGCCTCCCACTGAGGGCAAAGCCCTCATTCAGACTTTTCAACTACCCCTCAGGCCCATGCACTGCATTTTTGTTTTGTTTTGTTTGGGGGCCACACCTGGCAGTGCTCAGGGGTCACTCCTGGGGGCTGGGGGAAAATACGAGGGAATGGGAATGAAATCTGACTCGGCCATATGATGTGCAAGGCAAGCGCCCTACCCACTGTACTATCTTTCCGGCCCCCACACATGGATCTTTATGAATGGCAGCTTCCACCCCAAGGCTAAGCATCGCTGTGTCCACTTCCTAGCACTGCCCTAGCCACAGCCCCGAGTGCAATGCCCAGCTGCAGATCAGGCCACTGCTTTGCCATCACGTGGCCTGTGACTGACGCAGGTGTGCAGGAATGTCTTGTGGGTTGGTGGGGACAGTCATCGCTGCCCAGGACCAGGTGCTCCTGGTATATCCGGCCCTGGCGGTGGCGCTACTGTGAGCAGTCGTGTGCAAATATTGATCTGCTAGGAGTCTTCTAAATTGTGGCTTTTACGTCTGGCTTGGGCTGGCGCGATAACACAGTGGTAGGGTGTTTGCCTTGCGTGCAGCCAGCCCGGCCGAGCTGGGTTCGATTCCTTTGCCCCTCTTGGAGAGCCCGGCAAGCTACCGAGAGTATCTCGCTCGCGCGGCAAAGCCTGGCAAGCTCCCCGTGACGTGTTCAATATGCCAAACACGGTAACAACAAGTCTCAAAATGGAGACGTTACTGGGCCCACTCCAGCAAATCGATGAAAAACGGGAGGACAGTGACAGTGACTTCTCCTCTTTCTGCCGGTCCACAGGAATAGTAAGACTGCCCAGGGGCCTGGAGAGATGGCACAGCGGGGAGGGTGTTTGCCCTGCAGGCAACCAACCCAGGTTCAATTCCCTGAACCACACACGGTCCCCCTGAACACTGCCAGGAATGAACCCTGAGCACACAGCCGGGAGTCAGCCCTGAGCACTGCCCGTTGTGGCCCCAAAGCCAAAATCTAAAAACACAAACAAAACCGGTTGCACTCTGCTCTGGATGATGAGTGAATAAATAAACAAATTAATGAGGACTTGGGGGCCAGAGAGATGGTACACTGGGGAGGGTGTTTGCCTTGCACGTGGCTGACCCAGGTTCGATCCCCCGCATCCCATATGGTTCCCCCACACCCACCCCCCTCAAGACCCGCCAGGAGTAATTCCTGAGTGCAGAGCCAGGAGTGATCAATCCCTCGGTCCTCAGTATCCCTGGGTGTAACCCAAAGAGCAAAAACAAACAAACAAAAAAGAATGAGGACTCAGGACTAGAAAGGAGGAGGGGCGGGTTGAGGAGGGTTGTGTTACCCCTTCCCTGCACACCTGCACACCGCTCATCTCCGCTGCCTTTTCCGCAAGGGTGTCAGACCCGCCCACTCTCCGGCCCCAAGGAGCAGGCTCTTCTGGCCCCTCTTCCGAAGCCCTGCCTCCCCACCCCTCTCCCCAGGCCCCTGCCTCCGCCTTCTCTCCCCAGGCCCCTGTTCCCCTCTCTCCCCAGGCCCGCTGTCTCTGCAATCCACTTTCCCACCCCACCCCGGGTTTATGTAACTGAGTAATTGCGTGATGCTGTAAAACTAATTTGCACTTGTGCTTAGGAAGCCAGGGAACTAGCGTTTTGCTGTTGGCCTGGAGAGACCAAGGAAAGAAAAGAAAAAAAGAATTCTGCTGCAACTCCCCTCAGACTGGACTTGAAGACCAAAGGCCAGTAACCCCGATCCAGTGCAAAACAAACAGGCTTGGCTCCTTCTGTCCTGACCGAGGGGGCTGGGATAGCAGCTGTCCCGACCCTTCCACTTCCCATGGGACTCAGAGGAACTGCCAACTGTGATGAGATCCAGGAGGGGCGTGGACATGCGGGGGGCTGGGGTCCATATCTGACCCCCGACTCCTCAGGAGCAGTTCTACTACGTATTGGGCAGTGTTATGTGCCAGCCCAGTTGTACAGTACTTTCCGGGCAACGCCCTGAGAGCTGCATGTATGTACCCATTTCACAGGTGGAGATGCAGCCTGCCCAGCTTGTGCATGGCCAAGCTCCAGGTTGCCGATGGGCTTGCTCTGGGCTATCACTGGCCAGTGCTTTCCCAAGGCTGGCCGGGGGTGGCGGAGAAGACCCAGATCTCCAGAACGTTTCTGATAAGAGGCCTGTGGGTGACAGGCTGCAGGGGAAGAGGTGTGGGTCTCCCAAGCAAGACTGTTGGGGCCAGGGAGGAGACTGCACATTAGGGCTGGCTTGTTTGAACTGTTTGAATTAAGAATCTTGCTGGGTTCTAAGCATGCCCCACCAGAAGCCAGGAGATTTGGGGAGAAGATAGCTCAGGGGTTAACCCCAGGGGTCAGGTGATGTCCCTGGGGTCTACGCAGGTACGCTGGGGCTTGAGACTTGGGGCACATCCTTCTGCGTGGCCTGGGGGTGATGACCTCGGTGAGCCTTGGATTCAAAGTCAGCCCAAAGGGCCAAGAATAGCAGTTCCTCTGGAGAAGTGCCAAGGACATTAAATAAGATGATACATGTCTAGGGCTTGGCACCGGCGTGGACCGGATGAGGCTCCAGTGAGCAGGTTAGGGTGGGACGCAGGAGCCAAGCCCGCCAGGTCAGCAGCCCAGAAACTCAGGTTTGGGCCTCAAACTGGGGATTCCGTTAGGCCCAGTCAAGGAGGCCACAGGCCCGAGGCAGGGTGCCCAGCGGGGCTGCAAATCCACCCCCTTAGGTTGAAAACTCTAGCTGTACCTGTGGTCAAAGCAGGAAGGAAGTGGATGGTGGGGAAGAGGGGGTGTGGAATGGAGGTCACGCCAGACTTTGGCGAAGGACGAAGACTGCAGCAAACCCGTGAAAAGGTAACTGGCCCCACTGGGCCTCGCGACTGCTTGGTGCTTCTGGGACATTATGGGGGTGTGCTGGGACCCGAGGGCGGGGAGTCGATGGCCTATGGGAAGCAGGGGGAGGAGGAAACGTTAGTGACCCGCTCAGTTGCAGAGGCCAGACACGCTGGTCACCTTTTCTCCGTTAGTTCTTCCAGCTCAGACTGGGAATGCAGGGTGCAGCCTTGGGGAGCGAATCACCCTAGCCAGCCTCTGTCCTGTGTGAAGATGAGGGGCCCAGGAAACACAGTGCTGTTCTAAGTCTCCCTCTGTAACCCTCTGACTAGCACCAGCAGCCAAGCCTTTACCCTGACTGCTGCCCTCCCACAAATATCAATGTCCAGGGGAACAGGGGCTGGAGCTGGGCTTTCCAGTCCTGCATGGGCCCCTGCTCTGCACCCCCCTGGCCCCCAGCAGCCCTAGGGTGGTCCTGGTGCCCCCCAGCCCTGTTGGGCCCTGTGCAGCCCCAGGCCTGAACTGTCCAGGTCTGAACATTGCTTGGGAGAACCCAAGCCCCATTTTTAAGTTTTGTGTGTGAGAGAGGGATGCTGGCTTCTGTTCCCTGGGGACCTGGAGGCTGGTTTTAGGGAGCCTATTGGGTTTAGGTGCTGGCTGAAAACTCAAGGACTTCTTTTGTAAGGCAAATTTGGAGACCTTTTTTATTCTGGAACCCTCTTCTGTCCTTTTTTTTTTTTTTTTTTGCGTTTTTTTGGTTCACACCCGGCGACGCACAGGGGTTACTCCTGGCTCATGCACTCAGGAATTACCCCTAGCAGTACCCGGGGGACCCTATGGGATGCTGAGAATCGAACCCGGGTCAGCTGCGTGCAAGGCAAACGCCCTACCCGCTGTGCTATCACTCCAGCCCCTCTTCTATCCTCTTATAGGAGCTCTTTGAGTCTGAAATTTTGGCCAAGAGTACCTGAGCCCTGACCCTGGCCGGGGCTTAGCCCCACTGGAGTTCAAGGCTATCTGTGGGGCACTGATAAGGACCCAGCCTGAGCTGGGAACCCCAAGATGAGATGAGAAAACTCCCCATCTGCCACCAAGGAGAAAAAGGCCTGAAAAAACACAGGCACCAGGAGTGTGAGGAGGACCAAGAGGGTACCAGCTCCCAAGGCTTCTCTGGTCTGGGGATGGTCAGAACATTGTGGGTCTCACAGCGCCTTTACAGACGGGGAGACACCAGGCCCCGGGATTGGGGGATTGGGGCCACACCCACGGTGCTCTGTGTGCGTGTGTGTTTAGGGGTACTCAGGGGATCACGAGGTGCCAGAGACGGAACTCTGTGTGTAAGCACATGTGGAGCCTTTGATCTGTCACAGATCTGTCAGAGGCCTCCCAGCTTCGCACCAGCCTATTCTCGGGGTGCGGGGCAACGCAGCTGTGTCTTTCTCAGGGCCTTGGGGGAGGACCTTCAGTCGAGTGCCAGAGTCTTGAGTCCTGGACAATGTCCTAAAAGACCTGCCACGGACATTTCTTTGGATTCGCTCAGCCCGTGCAGGGCAGAGGAGAGGAGGGGAAGACGGGCTGAGCCGAGGGATGGGGGTGCTTGGCGGGCCCGGGAGGGGAAGTGTAGGAGGTACCGTTACCAAGAGAAGCTGCCCCGGGGGCTCCCCCCAAACCTCCAGAGACTCCCAAGACCCACAGGTGCCGAGCAGGAGGGAACCCCGGCTGCCCTAAGCAGGCTGCGTGGGTGCCGGCGTGACGCCTCTTTTCCGAAGCCTTTCGGGAATCCGCTGTGTCAGAGAACCGAAAAGGCCCAACAAAAACCCCTAAAACTGCAAGCCGGGTTATTTCATCCACGTGGCACCAGGACAAGCCAAAAAAAAAGAAAAAAGAAGAAGTGGGGGGCGGAGGCAGCGGCCCGTCCCGCCCGCCGGGGGGAAGGGCTCGGGGCGCGCGCTCGCTCCGGCGCGGGGCGGGCGGCCGCGGGGACCCGGGGGCGGCGGGGGGCGCGCGGGGCCCCGGCCCTTTAAGGGCGCGCGGTCTCTTTAAGGCGGCCCCGGCGGTTTCTGTTTTCCGAAGGAAGTGACGGGGGGTGGGATTGAATGAAAAGCGCCCGCCGGGGCGGGGAGCGCCGGAGTCGGGGGCGCGGCGGGCGGGCGGCGGCGGGCGCGCCCCGGGAGCGCCGAGTGCGCGGGGGCGCCGGCGGGGGCACGTGCGTGCTGGGCGCGGCCCGGCCCGGCCGGGGGTGCGGGGGCCCAGGGGGCGGGGACCCCGGCGGGGCGTCCCTCCCGGCCGTCCCGAGCGCGCCACCAACTTGGGGCGAACTTTGGCCGCGCCCGCCCCGCGCGCCGACAGCAGGCACCGCGCGGCGCGGCGGCGGCGGCCCCCGGGGATGCCCCGACCCGGCGGCTGCGGGGTCCCCACGGCGCCCCCCGCGCGGCTGCTGCTGCCGTTGCCGTCGCGGCTGCTGCTGCTGCTGCTGCTGCTGCCGCCGCTGCCGGGGCCCGCGCGGGGGGCGCCGCGCGCCGTGGGGGCCGCGGGGCCCGCAGAGCTGCGCGTCCGCGTGCGGCTGC
Source organism: Sorex fumeus (assembly GCF_029834395.1). NCBI lineage: Eukaryota > Metazoa > Chordata > Mammalia > Eulipotyphla > Soricidae > Sorex > Sorex fumeus. The sequence continues at coordinate 1,578,448 of NW_026606255.1, read as the reverse complement.
CCGACGGGCAGGTGACCGAGGAGACCCTGCAGGCGGACAGCGACGCGGACAGCATCAGCCTGGAGCTGCGCAGGCCCGACGGCGCGCTCATCTCCTTCACCGCCGACTTCAAGAGGGTGAGCGCCCCCGGCGCGCCCCCCGGAGCGCGCGGGGCCGGGGACGGAGGCGACGTCGCCAAGGGCAAGCCGCGCCCCCCCCCGCACCTCTCCAGGGCCACGTCCGCAGCGCGCAGGCCCTGCCCGCCGCGCCCCCCAGGAATGCTTGGGCCGGGGTCCCCCCACGCCTGCCTGCCCGCCGCGCCCCCAGGAATGCTCGGGCCGGGGTCCTTCCTCCCACTCCTACCCTGCCCAACGCGCCCCTAGGACTGCTCGGGCCGGGGTCCTTCCTCCCACTCCTACCCTGCCCAACGCGCCCCCCAGGAATGCTTGGGCCGGGGTCCCCCCACGCCTGCCTGCCCGCCGCGCCCCCAGGAATGCTCGGGCCGGGGTCCTTCCTCCCACTCCTACCCTGCCCAACGCGCCCCTAGGACTGCTCGGGCCGGGGTCCTTCCTCCCACTCCTACCCTGCCCAACGCGCCCCCCAGGAATGCTTGGGCCGGGGTCCCCCCACGCCTGCCTGCCCGCCGCGCCCCCAGGAATGCTCGGGCCGGGGTCCTTCCTCCCACTCCTACCCTGCCCAACGCGCCCCTAGGACTGCTTGGGCTGGGGGTCCCCTCCGCTCCTGCTCTGCCCGCTGCGCCCCCAGGACAGCTTGGGCCGGGGTCTCCCCATTCCTCCCCTGCATGCTGCGCCCCCAGGAATGCTTGGGCCGGGGTCCTCCCACTTCTGCCCTGCCCCCCTCGAAAAGCTTGGGCCGGGGGTCCCCCCACTCCTGCGCCCTCCCCGCGTCGTCTTGCACCTGGGTTCCCGTGACCCTCTGGCCCAGGTTCCCCCCCACCCCAACCTGGATGCAGCCGTTAATAATGTCCCGCTTCCCAGGAGTTTCTGTTGGCCTAGCGGCTGGCCGGCCAGCACAGGCCCAGTGCCTGCTGTGTGTTCCCCGAGGAGTTTCTCTCCCTCTCTGGGCTTTGCTTCTGTCCCTGGCCAGGGATGCTAGGGGGTTAGGGCTCACTATCCTGGCACCGCTGGCCTGGGCGGAGGGAGGGGGTTCCTGGGCAGAGCTGGTGGTCGGGCCTTCCAAGCCGCCCTCTTTAGTCTGAAAAGAGCCGGGGAGAGCCCCGGAGAGGGGATCACCCTGCCTGCCCTGCTGAGCTGGCCTCCGGGATTTCAGGCTGGAGCCGGGATTGCAGGGGTCCCCTCAGTGCTGGGCATGGAGGTCAGGGAGCAGAGGTGCTGTTGGCTGTCAGGAACGGGGCCCTGACCACTGTGGTGTGGGAGAGACGGGGTGGATGAGCCTCTGCTCAGAGCTCCAACGTCTCCCTGCTGCCCTGACACGCAGACACCTCTGGGCGGAGAGAGCGGGCGCCCAGGGCACTGACCCATGCTGGACACTGGGGCAGCAGGCAGGGCTGTCGCTGTCCTGACCCAGTACCCTGGGGGCCTTGGTGTTGGGGGCTGCGGTTTGCCCTCCCCTTGCTCAGCTGTCCCAAGCTAGGGCCTCAGTCCAGGTAGGAGCCAGTGTGTAAGAGTGTGTGAGTGTGTGTGTGTGTGTGTGAGTGAGTGCGTGTGAGTGTGTATGTGAGTGTGAGAGCATGTGTGTGTGTGAGGGTATGAGAGTGAAAGTGTGCGTGTGTGAGAATGTGTGTGTGCAAGTGTGTCTGAGTGTATGTGTGAGTGAGTGTATGTGAGTGCGAGAGCATGTGTGTGAGGGTGTGAGAGAGTGAAAGTGTGTGCAGTGTGTATGATTGCTTGTGTGTCTGAGTGTGAGTATGTGTCTGAGTGTATGTGTGAGTGTTTGTGTGTGAGAGTCTGTATATGTGAGATTGTGTGAGTGTGTGTCAGTGTATATGTGAGTTTGTGTGTGTGTGTGTGTGTGAGAGTGTGTTTGTGGCAAGCGGGGTCTAGCAGGGTTGGAAACCTCTAGTCTCACCATCCCCCACCAACTTTGGGGCTGTTTTGTCAAGTGTGGTCTTGGCGGGTCAGTTAAGGTTGGTAGCAGGACCCTCAGAACAAGATCTTGCAGGGAGGGGGTGCCCCCTTCCTGCTACCAGCCCACCAGAAGCCTGAAGAGAGATTTGCCCCCTGAGTCTGTGCAGCCCAGGCTGTGGCGGGGTGAAAGCCGCTGGGGGGAGCGGGGGGTGGAGCACTGAGCTTTTATAGCCCTGGGTGCTGTGGCTTCAGAGTTTTATTGCTGTGCCTGGGGCGGGCCCAGGTGGCAGTAGGAAGGGGCAGCTCCTGGGGAGAATGTGCTGGCCAGGGCCCCGCTGAATCCCTACGTTGGGTCAGCCCTTCCCTCTCTGCCTCCCGATCCGCTGTCGTCGGCAGCCCCTGTCCCAGAGTCACTGTGGTGGTCAGTCCCTGTCCCAGAGCCACTGTTATGGTCAGTCCCTGACACAGAGTCACTGTCCTGGTCAGCACCTGTCCCAGAGTTGCTGTCCTGGTCAGCCCCTGTCCCAGAGCCACAGTCCTGATCAATCCCTGACCCAGAGCTACTATTAGGGTCAGTCCCTGACAGAGTCGCTGTCCTGATCAGCCCCTGTCCCAGAGTCACTGTCGTGGTCAGCCCCTGACCCAGAACCGCTGTCCTGGTCAGCCCTGGACCCAGATCCTCTGTCCTTATCAGCCCTGAACCCAGAACCTCTGTCCTGGTCAGCCCTGGACCCAGAGCCACTGTCCGGGTCAGCCCCTGGCCCGGCACGCAAGCATCTCCTGTTCCAACTGAGCACTGTGTGGAGGGAGCCGGCAGGAACTGACTGGCTCCCAGAGGACCCGCTCGCTTCACCAGCCTCAGGGCTGGGTGCCTGGTCATCCTTCGGCAGGGGGGTTGCCCCCATCTCCTGATCTGGGATTCACCTCCCCGAGGAAGTGAGTTTAGTCCTGAAGCCGTTCAGGAAAAGGACGTGGACGTTTGTCCCACACCGGCTCTGGGGTGGATGGGCAGAAGGCATCACCCAGGCACTCTAGCACCTCGGGCAGACAGGCTGGTTCCCGGAGCCCCTGAGCTGGACGCAGAGTGACCAGAGGAAAGCTCTTGAGCATCCCCGGAAACAGTGGCCGTGGGCAGAGTTGTTGGGGGAGGGGCTCAGCTCTGTGCTCCTGGCTCTCCGTTCTGGAGGTGCAGATGCCCACTGCTGTGGCCAGGGTCGTTCCACCTGCTGTGCCCCTGGCCCAGGATCAGATAGCTGGGCAGCTGGGCAGATTCGTGCCCGTCCTCGCCCCCAGGGCCAGGCCACCCCTCACGGCTTTCTTCAGTCCATTGACTCACATCCTCCCGCGGTGGCCGCACGCACGCTGGCCCTCACCCTCCAGCATGGCCGGGCCAGCTCTGAAGAACAGGAAGTGCCCGTGCTTGTCCAGCCTGTCCACCCAGGGCCACTGCAAGGTCCCCACACCATCCTGCTGCCCCAGCCCTCCGCCCCCCTCTTGGCCCAAGGGGCAAGATTCTCGCCCCCCCACCATGCGCTGCCCCTGGCGTGGGGAAGTGGTCACAGTTGCCAGCCTGCCGTGATGGTGGGTGTGACCCTCAGGTTCCCACACTTGCCTGCGCTTTATTTTATTTATTTATTTGACTTTCTGGGTCACACCCAGCGATGCTCAGGGGTGACTCCTGGCTCTGCACTCGGGAATTACTTCTGGCGGCGCTCAGGGGACCCTATGGGATGCTGGGAATCGAACCCAGGTCGGCCGTATGCAAGGTAAAATGCCCTTCCCGCTGTGCTATAATCGCTCCGGCCCCCACTTGCCTGTGCTTTAGAACCCCTGGGGACAGAGGCACCTTCTGTACCAGAGGCCCGGTTTGATCCCCAGCACTGCCCACATGTAACCCCCATTCCCAGCAGTGACACAGGGAGGGGTTGAAATGCCTTTAAATCCCTAAAATCACTGACAGCTGTCAAGCCTGGGCACTGAGGTGTCAGAGGGTACCCCCCCCCCGCCTGGTCCAGTGCTCAGCCAGGCCTTGTAGACGGGGGCTCAGGTCTGGTGATGTGGGGTGCAGGGACCACCAGGGCTGCACCTGGCACTGAGGGGGAGGGGATGATTGGTGCCCAGGTGGAACCCAGGGCCCTTGCACATGCTGGGTGCCTTGAACCTCTCAGGCAGCAGGGGTTGGAAATAGGGCCCGGGACTAGTGGGAAGGTTGGGGTTCACTGTTGAGGGAAGGCGGGGCCCAGTCATGCCCGAGTGTGTCTGTCGCAGGTGTAGCAGACTTTAGACCCAGATCCCCCCTCCTGCCCCCGCCCCGGCCCCCGCCCCGGCCTCCGCCCCCCTCACGCACACCCCCACTCGGAGCATCCGGCCCCCTTCAGGCCAGGCCCCCTCTCCTGTCCATGTGGGTGCCTGCAGCCGGGCAGGGGTGAGTCATGTTCCAGGCAGCGGTGTGGCTGCCGGATGGGCGGGTGGGGCGCAGGGGACAGAGTCATGAGTGGCTGCGTCACGGACGGGGGCGGGGCGGGGGCGGGCGAGGGACTGGGGTGCTGCGTGGCAGCCAGATAAGGGGGGCCCTCGAGGTAGTTCCCCAGGAAACGGGCACGTTGGGCCCTGCCCCACCCTGGGCCCAAGGTGTGAGCGGACATCAGGGCAGGGCCAGCCCCGAGCGTGTGGGGGGTCCCTGCCCGCCACGGTCTGCAGGGAGCAGGAGCAGGGCGGCTGGGGACGTGCCAGGGGCCTCTTGGGCCACTGTTCCGAGGACCACAGGACTTTCAGAGTGCAGTGTCCACCCATCCCGGCCCTCCCACTGTGAAGCAGTGTGTGGGAGGTCTGGGGGGCCAGAGTGCAATTGGGGTGCCTTTGGGAGAAGCTGGCTGTTCTCATTTGGGAGCGGATGAGTTTGTAGGACCTCGAACCCCACCCTCCCACCCTCCCCCGCATGAGTGAGTTCTTGGTCCTCTGTTCCAGGACCCAGAGCGCCTGTCTAGCTCTGCACTGCTGGACGAGGACTTGAGGGGTTTCTGCTGGGGCAGGGATGGAGGGGGCGTCGGCCTGAACTCTGGGTGAGAGTGGGGAGGGACCCCGACTCAGTCGCCCCGAGCCAGCAGGGCAGTGGAGGCGAGAGCCATGAAACCGCACATTGTCCCCTGCTGGGGGGACAGAGGTGACCTTTGGTTCTCGCTGACGGAGTTCTGGGGACTCTGTGTGCGTGCGTGTGTGTGCGTGTGTGTATGTGTGTGTGTGTGTGTGTGTGTCTGTCTGTCTGTCTGTCTGTCCAGGAGGCATGGTTTGAGGCCCTGTTCGGATGGAGGTGGTGGGAATAGCCATCAGAGGCCCTGTCCCCCTGTCCAGGCTCTGCTGGTGATGAGGCCTCTTGGCCATGTGCCTGACCTGGCCTTGGGGTGACTCCCTCCCCCTGACCTGTGAGCACCTCACGATGCAATGCCGGGACACTCAGGTCCAAGGACTGACTCTGGCTCCCGCTGGCTTTGGGGCCAGCCCTGCCCACCACGTGGACGGCGGCCCCCCAGCCTGAGCAGAGGATAAATATTTAGATTGGCCCGGCCTGGCCTCCCCGTCAGCGCGGGATTAGGGCCAGGAGCAGGCAGGAGCGGGCAGGAGGCGCCCAGTGAGGAGTGGGGGCCTCAGCTTCCTGAGGAGGTGGGACCCCTGGTAAAGGGCTGCTCCCCCACCCCAGACCCTCCCCACCTCCCCTGCCCAGCCAGAAGGAGCTGAGGAACAGGGTGAGGGTGGGGAGGCAGCATGGAGCTGCTGAGGGGCCAGGGAGGGGTCCCTGGAGGAGAACGAGATTGTGTGTGAGATGTTGGGGTCTTAGGGAGGGGTGAGGCCGGAAGAGGGAGGGCATGTGTGATGCAGGGGAGTGGATGGGAGGGCTACTGGGGAGAAGCTGGTGCCTGAGGCTCACGCTGGGGACTAGTGTGCCCTATGGAGGGAGGGTTGAACCCGGGTCCTGGGTGCCAGGGGAGAGATAGGGGCGCATGGGAGGACAGCACAGGGTGGGCCTGTAACTGTAGGGAGGACCCCACCCGCGGCCAGGGGGGCACCCAGAGCCGCAGAGGACAGCCTGGGAGCCCCGCTGGAGGGTGGCGGGCTGTGATGGGGTGGGGGCATGAAGGGACCCCCACACCACTCTAACTGCCCCCAGTTTTCTCCTGGTCCAGATGCAGGAATCTTGGTGTCTTTTCTAGCACGCCTGGGAACAGCCAACAGGGGCTGGGGGCAGAAGGGGGCCCAACTGCAGCCCAGACACCCCACCCCCAGCACTGCGGGGGCCCATGAGCACTGCCTGAAGTGACCCCAAGCACCCCTGGGTATACCCCCGAATCATAAACCCGGGGGCCTGGTTGCAGGCAGAGCTGGCTTGGAGCCTCTGGCCTGGCCGCCTGCCCGCTGCTGACCGGCGCTGACCACAGCCCGAGGCACCATACCTCACTTGGCTCTGAGCCGCTCGGTAGTGAGGCCTGGCCACTGCCCTGAGGCCAATGGGCCATGGGGCCCTGGCCAGGGACGCCACGTGGGGACTGTCCCTTAAGCAATGCCCTCTGCGTGGCTCTGTCTCACCCTGGGGGTAGCACACCGCGTCTCCTTGCAGCCAGTGTCCCAACTCACGGGCAGTGTCCTCCGGCCGTGTCCAGTCTCGGGAGCCCTGACCGCAAACCCGCCTCCAACCCCTACCTTGGGTGCCAGCCACATCCGGGTGACTCATCCCAGGGCCCTCTCGGGCACTGAGGGACGCCTGGCAGCCAGGTGTGGCCTCCGGCCAGATTTCTCTTGAGGTTGGGGGATCCCTCCCTTTGTGTGGGAGAGAAGTGGGGGCCCTGGACGCTGAGGACGGGACAGGGTAGAAGCTGGGTTGGGGGGCTTGGGGGGAGCCGGGCTGCCCGTGTCCCTCCGGGCCCAGCGGGTGGAAGGTGAGAAACAGGCTGAGGAGTGAGTGACCACACAGCTTCTAATCTGCTCTCCGGCTCCGGGCCGCTGGCGGGCTGCCCGCTGTGTCTCTGGCTGCTGCTGTTTGCTGTTTCTTTCTGGAGGCCTCATGGGGATGAAGCCGGTGACCCAGGAGGTGGTGTGCACAGCCGTGGAGACTTTGGAATCAGACCCCTGCGTGTTCAAATTCCAGCTTCTGGGGCCAGGCGTTTGCCTTGCACACGGCCAACCTGGGTTTGATCCCCGGCATCCCATAGGGTCCCTGAGTACCTCCAGGAGTGATCCCTGACTGAGCACAGAGCCAGGAGTGAGCCCTGAGCTCTGCCCAGTGTGGCCCCCAAACAAAGAAACGAACCAAAATTCTGGCTTCAGGGCCAGGAGATACCCAGAGATACCCAGAGATACTCATAGAATTTAGCACACTGCCCACATGCTTTGAGCGCGATTCCGTCATTCTTAGCACTGAGAATGACTTCCTGCTGCACCGTGGCAGGTGTGTGCCAGACCCAAAAGGGCGCGGCCCCCAGCGAACTCCACGGTCAAGTGTATGTTCCGTCCCCAGTCAGTACAGCCTCATCCTGAAGGGAGTGGCAGCGGGGAGAGTCCACTCTGGGGCTGGGGTGCAAGCTCGGTGCAGAACAGGTGCCTCATACACGGGAGGCCCTGGGGTTGATCCCCGTCACCACACGTGTAAAATTCTGAAAAAGTTTAAAAAAAAAAAAAACAAGGGGGCCAGAGAGATGGTTCAGTGGGCAGCGCACTCGCTTTGCTACAAGCCTGAATCCAGCACTGCCAGGAGCGACCCCCAGCCCAGCCCTCCCATGCTGGGAGCGTGCCTGGAGCACTGTAGGGTGTGACCCCAAACCAGAAAGAAAGAGGCAAATCTCAGCTCAGGGGCCCTGAGTTCTGCAGAGCCCGTGACCCCTCCATGCTCAGTGGAAACCTCGCCCCACCCCCAAACGAATGATGCGCCCCGTTGCCAACACTGACTGTCCACTCTGGCTCTGAGTGGCCACCAGGTCAGAGGCCCTTGTCTCTGGGAGAGCGTCTCATTCCCTCTCTGGACGCTGGCATTTTCGTGACCTTTTATTGTTTGTCCTTGATCCGCGTCTGGACCTGCTGGGGCAGCAGGGAATGTCCAGACCCATCTGGGTCAGCCCTGGGCTTGTGTAAAGATGCAGATGTGTCCTCTGGCGAACGGTGGGGTGGGGGAGTGTCCCCCCGTGACTGAGCAGTCCTTGCACCATGGGGCAGGGAGCCCCTTTAGTGGTAGGGGAGACGATGCCTGTTTCGGTCCGTGGGCGGCCCTGGGGCGTCTGAGCGTTGAGCTTCCGGCCTGGAATCCCTGGCTTTGGCTCTCACCTCCCTGAGCCCTGCAGGAAAGGTCTCCCTGAAAAATGTGTGGTTTGGGAGAGGTTCTGGGAATGTTCCAGATGGAGTCGTCGGCATTCCTGAGTCATGGCTGACAGTGTCCCTCCAGGGATGGGCCGGGGGTGGGCCTGGACATCTGCCTGTGGCCCCAGGAGGGGAAAGCTGGGGTCAGATCCTGGCCAGGAGGGAGGGAGGAGCAGTGGCCCCGGCTGGTCGGACAGACTGACGCGGCCTCCAGAGGAAGCTGGGGATCCTGTGTTACATCTTCCTCCCCCCTTGGGGGACCCTCCGCAGGGAGAGACCCCTCCTCCTTACAGCTGGGCCTCCCTCCGCTCGCTCTCCGGCTGCTCCCCAGATCCAGATGGGGGGCACAGGAAGTGAGGGAGGGAGGGAGGGAGCGGCCTGGGGGCGGGGCTGGGGAGTCAGGTTTCGGCTCCCTTGTGGTCCTGGGGCCTGCTCTCACCCCGCTTTCTGGAACAATCCATGCCCCAGCTGGGCTCTGCTCTGAGGCGCTTCTGATTGGCTTTGGAGTCGGGACCGCCATGGGTGGGACAGGCTGGGGGACCCTCGGGGGACAGGGGAGCAGCGGCTCCTCTGGGGTCTGGGCCCTCGGCAGGGAGCCCGGGCAAGGCTGAGCCCAGAAGTGGGGTAAGGCCATGGGGGGCCCAAGGGAGAGCTGACCTGGTGGCCAGGGGACCCCGGCTTAAAGCTTCCAAGCACCTAACTGGGGTAGGGCGCCCCGTTCCCTGGCCCCTCTCCTCCTGGTCCCTCTGCAGTAACCCATTTCCCCCAGATACTGGGCCTGACTCAGGTGACTGGGAGAGACCTGGGGAGGGGTCGCCGCTGTCCCCTGCTCACTGCACTGTGTCCTGGGGGAGGACCTTCATAGGGTCAGTGGGCAGATGATGTGGGGCCAGAGTGATAGGACAGGCCCAGGAGCTTGTCTTGTATGGAGTTGACTCAGGCTTGGTGCCGGGCACCCCATAAGGTCCCCCCGAGCTCTGCCAGGAGTGAGCACTGAGCCAGGAGTAGCCCCTGAGCACCAATGCGTGTGACCCAAATGCGCCCTTACAAAAAGAGAACTCCCCAGCTCTGCCAGGGTGGGACCAGAGGCTCCCCCAGGGCTCAGGGGGAAGCGTCCCCCCCCAACAACCCCCCTGGCCCCTCATCTTCCCCCTCTCTCACAGGAGGTGAAGATCTTCCGGGCCCTGATCCTGGGGGAGCTGGAGAAGGGGCAGAACCAGTTCCAGGCCCTGTGCTTTGTCACCCGGCTGCACCGCAACGAGATCATCCCCAGCGACGCCATGGCCAAGCTCCGGCAGGTGTGTCCCCGGCCCGCCCCCCCTGCCCTTGCCTGGCCCCGCCGTGTGTCCCCCAGCCTCGCCCTGCTGTCCCCCATCTCCCGCAGCCCCTGTCTCCTTAGCCCGCATCTCTGACCCCAGGCTCCCAGTAGTCCTGAATCCCCCACTTTCCCCCCAGGCCAAAGCTCCCTGTACCCCACTTCCAGCTAACCCCTCCTCAAGGCAGCCAGAGGTCAGAGGTCGGCTCTGCCTGTAGACCCGTCATCAGCGTGTCTCGTGCGGGGCCCTCGTCTGTCTTCAGAGCCCCTTAAGAAATGGGGTCCGAGGGGCTGGAGCGAGAGCACGGTGGGTAGGGCATTTGCCTGCCCGGGTTCGATTCCCGGCATCTCATAAGGTCCCCTGAGCACTGCCAGGGATAATTCCTGAGTGCAGAGCCAGGAGTGATCCCTGTGCAAGGGGTCTGAGGGCCAGGCCTGTGCAGGGAATTCATGGGGGTTCAGTCCTGGTCCTGCCAGCAGCAACTCCAGCCCAGCGCTGGGAGACACCTCCTGTGTGGAGGGCTCCTTTTCCTGCACCAGCCCCCTCCCCAGCCCCTAAGCACTGCCAGGGTGACCGCATGACCCCAGGCAGCACCCCAGCACTGAGCGGGGACCCCAGGGGAGGCCTAGCCCAGTACGACAGCCAGGGCCTGGGGGACCCTGTTAAAAGAGGGCAATGGCGAGGGCGTTGGCGGCTGGCCTGGCCCATCGGGTCCCCTGAGCACCACTAGGATTGAGCCCTGAGCACTGCTGGGTGTGGCCCCAAACCCTACGACCGGGGTGGGGGGTGACTTTGGGGGGAGAGAGAGAGACAGAGAGAGGAGAACACACAGGGACAGTTTGCTGCAGGCTGCTCGTGTCCCTGTAGGGGCAGGGGTGCCCCAGCCTCGTGACTTCCCTTCACCTGCTCTGGTCACCTGCTTCACTTCTTCACCCCCGTCAGCCGCCCTGCCTGGGGCCCAGGTTCTGCGTTCAGGACAGAAGGCCCCCCTAGGATCCCTGTGCTGCTGACCTAGTGACCGTCTCCTAGTGACCATCTCTCTCCCCCCACAGAGAAACCCTCGGGCTGTGCGGCAGGCCGAGGAGGCGCGGGCCCCCGAGCACCTACACATGGACGTTGCTGTCAACTTCAGTCGGGGGGCCCTGCTGAGCCCCCACCTCCGCAATGTGTGTGCTGAGGCCGCCGATGCCGTCTACACCCGCCAGGAGGACATGCGGTTCTGGCTGCAGCAAGGTCAGCGGGGGGCTACCGCCACCGCCGCTGCTGGGGCCTCCTGGCCTGGGGCTGGTTAGGGAAGGCTTCCTGGAGGAGGGGGTACCCATGGGATCTTCATGGTGAAGGGTCCCTCAGGGTGGGGTCACTCAGGCCTGAGTCCGCCCGGCTCCTGGGAGGGGTTTCCAGGCATCTTGCCCTGCCCCCGGGGCACACCATGAGGCTCCAATGGCACTGCACCCGCACACCGACCACCTGCCTCTGCCCTCGCCCAGGCTGTCCCTCCACTGCCCTCCCACTACCCCCCAATTGTCCCCTGCCCCCCCCGCCCCCCCATCCCCTCCCTCCTGCCTGAGCAGCCTCAGGTTGGCCCTGGGGGCCAGAAAGGACATGGGATTGTTCCCTCCCAGCACCAGCCCTAGAGACCTGCCTGCCGCCTCCAGGGAGCCGGGTTCTGCGGTGGTCACGCCTGCTACGTGCTCCCCAGCCCATGTCAGAGGCCCCGTCCCCTCCCGGGGCCTGGCCAGTGCTGTCCCCACTCCTGGCACACCCGTGGGTCCTGGGTGCTGGACACCCAGCACCCCTCCTGGCTTCCCCGGGGTGTTTTGCCCCACTCCCGGCCTGGCCACTCTTCGATGTTTCTGCCCTTGTGGGGTCACACCCGCCGTGCCTGGGTCCAACCTGATGCCTCTGGCCCACATGGATGTTTCCAAGCCTGGGGAGGCAGCCCGGCCTGGAGGTCAGACACACCTGGGGAGTCAGATCCCTCTCTTCCCTGCGCAGGACTTGGCCCCAGGTGCCCGGCAGGGCCGCAGCACACAGTCACTGAGGGAGGGTGCTGGCGCCCTCCACCCGGACCACCGTTCTCGGCCCCGCCCCACCCTCGGCCCCGCCCCACTCTCGGCCTTGCCCCGCCCCATTCTAGGCCTTGCCCCGCCTTATTCCCCGCCCACCCCGGCTCGACCCCGCCCTCGGCCCTCGTCCTGCTCTCGGCCCCGCCCCGCCTCTCGTCTCGGCCCGCCCCGTCTTCGGTTCCGTCTCGCTCACAACCCCGCCCCGCTCTCGGCCCGTCCCGGCTCGGCCCCGCCCCGCCCTCATTCCTCGTCCTACTCTCGGCCTCGCCCCGCCCTACGGCCCGCCCGGGCTCGGGCCCGCCCCTCCCCGCCCTTGGCCCCGCCCCCGAGTCGGCCTGGCCCCCCTCGGCCCTACCCTCGGCTCGGCCCCGCCCCACTCTCGGCTTTGCTCCGCCCCCCGCCCCGCCCCGCTTCCGGCTTCGGGTCCCGTCTCGCTCTCGACCCCGCCTTAGCCCTCGTCCTGCCCTCGGCCCCGCCCCGGCTCGGCTCCGCCCCTCCCCGCCCACGGCCCCGCCCCGAGTTGGCCCGGCCCCGCCCTCGGCCTCCGTCCCGCGTCGGCCCCGCCCCGCCTCTGGCCCCGCCCCCGGCCCGCCCGCCGGCTGACGGCCGCCTCTCCGCAGGTGTGGACGCCTCCGTGTTCCAGGCGCTGCCCGAGGATGCTCAGCCGCCGCTGGCGCCGCGCTGCGGGCAGGCGGGGGACCACGGGCAGGCGTGCGTGTGCCGCTCCGGCCTGAGCCTGCCCTGGTACCCGTGCGTGCTCAAGTACTGCCACAGCCGCGAGCGCGCGTCGCCCTACAAGTGCGGCATCCGCAGCTGCCGCAAGGCCTACAGCTTCAGCTTCCCCGCGCCGCGCCGGCCGCTCTGCCTCTGGGACGGGGACGCCTGAGCCGCGGGGCTCCGCGGCCCGCCCGGCCCGGGCACGCCCCTCCGCACCCGCCCTGCCGCCAGGCCCCGCCCCGAACGGATCTCTTTGCGAGGTTCCGGGGGCCGGGGTGGAATATGAAGTACAAGGGAAACTTGAATGCCAGATTTTTCTATGCAAAGTATTTATCGTTTGTACCAGAAATAAAAGTTTACGTTTGTACCCTCCAGCCCGCGCGGGACCTGCCCGGAAAAGTTCCAGAGGAACTTTGGGCCGATGCCGCCCCCTGGTGTCGGGAAAAGCATTCGGGCCCCGAGGAAGCCGCAAGTGTAGAACTTCATAATAATTTTGCATTTTTCAGACCACTCCTGTCTCGGGGCTCAGTGGATGCTCCCCGGGGTGCCTGGGGGCTGTGCGGCCGGGATGGAACCCCAGGGCTGCCACGTGAAAGCCTCTGCCTCCACCCTTTGAGCTTCATAGGCTGGGCTAGGGGTGAATTCAAAACTTAATGTTTGAATTAGAATCTAAAGAGGTGCAGTGGTGCTGGAGGACTTCCTGGAGGGGGTGTGCAGGCTGAGTGGTGAGGACGGGCTGAGAGGTGAGAGGAGGTCAGAGAGGCTTGGGGGCCAGAGTAGTGTTCCACAGAGACCCCCTCGAGGGATGACATGGGAACTTTGAACCCACACTGCCCTCTAAAGCCTTGGAAAAAGAAAGGGGCTCTTGAGAGCAGACCTGCACCCCCACGGGGCTCTGCCTCCCCCGGCCTGGCCAGACCTGCGGGGCCAAGGGCTGCAGCTTCTTCCATCAATGACCATGGCCTGGCTGGTCGCCCCTTTCAGGGGACCAGCCTCAGCCTGGCAGGATGGGCGAGGGGGCAGGCAGGACCCCACTGTCCCCACCATCAGGACCTTGGTTCTGCATCACCCACCATAGGAGGGGGTCCTGTGGAAAGGCGCCCCCTGTGCCCTTGTGCCCTGAACTTCCTGCTGGGGTGCCCTTCCTCCCCAACTTTCGCTTCTCTCCAGCCAGGTTCTCAGTACTGCCTCAGCCGCCTGAGATCCCAGGTGCAGTTCGCACAAGGAGAACAGAATGTGCGTGTGTGCAGCCCTGGGCATCGTCCTGCCCCCAGCCTGCCTGTCCCCATAGTCTGGGCGTACACACACACACACACACACACACACACACACACACAGACCCAGACATACTCATACATAGCCACACACATAGTCACGCATGCATGATCATACACACACATTCACACACGCATACAGTCATATACATATAACCTACACAGTCACACACACATATACAGTCACACAAAAGCATCACACACACAGACCCACACACACTCTCACACAGACCCACACACACTCATGCACAGTCACACACAAATATACACACTCACACAGACCCGTACGCACTCCCATCCACAAACACACACATGGACCCCCACACACTCATACATACATACACAGCCACACATATATACTCACACTCATACACACACTGACCCACATGCACTCATAGACAGTTGCGCACACACACACACACACACAGATCTATATGCACTTATATACTCCCACAGTCTCACACTCACACCTCAGTGCCCTGGGGTGACTGGAAGCCCCTCCGGCCTGCTATCAGCCCCTCTGCCGACAGCCACCCTTGACTCTGGCCTTCCCTGACACCAAAACTGCAGTGGCCCCTGAGCTGGGAGTCAGGTGGAGATCAGGGCTGCTCCAGGAGAGGTTCTGTGACCCCAGCCTTGAAGGGTCCCTTGCAGCCCCCGTGACACTGGGGACGAGCGAGGCTACCAGCCCTCTGATGACCGACCCCCCAGGCCCTGCTTTGCCTGAGGGCCCCTAGCCCTGGCACTGCAGTCACCCCAATAATGAAGTTGCAGCTGCTCAGGTCAGACTGAACAGCACCCGGCTTCATGAACCCACTTGGGGCAACCTGGTGCTCGGGGCGGGGGGGGGGCTGGAGAGGGTCATGTGGACCACCCAGAGCCTGGGGCTGGGGGCAGTGGTCAGCTGGACTCCTCTGAGGTCCACTGCGGGTGCCCCTCCCTGGGTCTTCTTGGTCCACCCCGTTCAGTCTCTGCCAGATTCTTCCCCTGCACAAGGGCCGGCACGGGCTGGCGCCCACCTGGGGACCACACCCCTCCTCCCACCGCCCCTCTGTCATCTTACAGCCATCTCTGCCTTTGGCCCGATGAACCACGCACCCTCTGAGCTTCTGCTGCCCCTTGCGTGTCCCGCCAAGCCCCTTCTGCCTCCTTTCCCTGTGTGGGGACTCAGCTCAGACGTCCCCTCCTTTCCTGAGGTTGCCCTCAGGTCCCGGTAAGGGGTGAGGGCCTGGAGCCCAGCAGGGAGTCCCCGAGTTTCCCATGGGCAGCCGGGGATCGGGTCTCCATCCCGCCGTGATGCTCTGAATGGAGGGTGTCCGGACGCCTGCCAACCCCACTGTATGGGGCCTCAGCTGCAGAGGGCAATGTGGGAGGAGAGCAGGGCTGCCCGGCGCTGGGACAGGCACTGACCAGCTCTGGGGGCTCCTGTCACTGCACTGATTCCAAGCGGGGTTCTCTGGGGAAGTCCCTTTAAGATGAGGGCGTGAGTAAAAAAACCTAACTTGAGTCTAAAACCCAGTACCCCTAACTCTCTCCCCTGAGGGTCCCCGAGCCATGGAGGGACCGACCAGTCGGACCCTGGCAGGTGTGGGCGCTCAGGTCGGGTCATACCCCGTATCACCACGAGAGGGCGCGCTGGCCTTAGACTTGGCGTCCAGCGCACCAGCTGCTTCCCAGGTCATGGGTCTCAGGTCAGCAGCTGGCGCTGGAAATTCCAGACGTTGGACCCAGCTCCCTGCAAGCCCCAAGACGCAGAGTTCGCTGGGGGACTGCATGGTTTTGCCGCTTTAAATTCAAATATTCTCTTCCTCCACCATCATTAGGGGTCATGTCAGCAGTCAGGGCTGGGTACTGGGTGGGTCAGGGTGTCCAGGGTGAGGGCCTGAGCAGGGAGCAGCTCTCCGTCCTGGTTCCCAGGTGCCCCCCGCATCCAGGAGGAGCGACGTTCTCAGTGTTTCTAGAGCACCTGTCACACTGTCACCCCAGAACCAGGGCTCTGTACCCCCACATTGGCTGTCCTGCCACCATGTTGATGCCACAGTGTGACTCCCGAACAAGACGGGGAGCTCTTGAGAGGGTCTGCGACCACCTTCCTGCTGCCCTTCCGGGGAGCCTGCCTTCTCGAAGCGCGTCCCTCCCCTGTGGTCGCCCCAAGGCAGGGCGCTGACCCCACCCTGCACCCCCACGCTGGGCCCTCCGGCGCATCTGGCAGACGGAGGGAGCTAGAAGGGACTTGTTCCTTGGTGGGTATCCAGCATGTCTGACTCTGCACCCCGCGCCCAGGCCTGACAACTCAATCCCGCTGACGTGACAGGAAATGAGAGTGAGCTGCAGGCGGGCAGCCAGGAAGGCACGCGGGTCCTAGCCGAGGGGGTCTCTGTCCCCCTGCCATCCCCCGGCTCCTCCTGCAGTCTCTTCTCCACTCCCAGCTGTATGGCTGCAAAGAGGCTGACTCCAGGAGCCTCTGTGCTTGCAAGTAAAGCAACTGACTGGACATCTGAGCAACACGGGGGGCCAGGGACTCTTGGGGTGCACTCAGGGAGGGGATCAGAGGTCCTGATAAGGAGGGTCCAGTTGATGGCAGTTTAGAAACCACCTGGGGTAAGACTGGCTACTCTGAGTCTTCCAGCTGTTAGGAGAGGGTGGGGGGTTAAAAGAAGGCAGGGTGTACATTTGCATGTCATTTGCATGTCATTTGCATAGGGCTCTTTTGATGTCCAAAGGCAATGAAATTCCCTGTCCTCTCTGCTGTTTGGTCTTTCCTCGGTTTCTTTCCTAGTTCCAGCACCCCCACCCCCACCCCTTTTCCTTGTGGCTTTTCTTATCCCAAGCTAAACTCTGAGCCAGGCCTTAGACCCAGGGGCTGGCCTCTGCAGGACTCCTGTGGGCTAAGAAGGAGGGAGGGAGGGTTAGAGGTTGTCTAACGCGCCCCCCCCCCCCACTCCAGTTCATTTCATGAAATGCTCAAGTGAACCAGAGAGGAATTAAGGAATTAAAATGGTCCTGCCTGCCCCTCTTTTTTTTCCGGGGGGGGGAGGTTTGGGCCACACTTGTCTATGTTCGGGCCTTAGTTCTGGCTCTGCTCTAAGGAATCATTCCTGGTGAGCCATATGGGACACTGCAGATGGGACCCCAGGGTCTGCCATGGGCAGGCCAACGCCCTCCCCGCTATATTGTCTCTCCAGCCCCCCACCCGCCTGTCTCTGCCTGGAGCTCCAACCCCCCTGCCTCTGGTCCCAGGAGGAGCATGGGGGAGCATGAGAGGATGGTCTCCCCAGTGACTAGGCAAATTCCGCCCCTGGGGACCTCAGACCCCTCCTGTGAACAGCATCCAGGTGCCTCCCACCTCCAGATGCCAGCTCGGCCACCTCCTGGCTGCCTTGGCCTCACTCAGTGCTGTCATGGATGATGCTCCATGTACAGTGCCCTCCTAAAGATGTGCTGGCCTGTGGTACCTCTCCAGGCACAGTGGAAGTCCCGATCAGTATCTGTGGCATGAATGAACGAAGGTAGGGATTACCTGGGCACCCTCCCCCCTCTGCTCTGAGCTCCCTCCCTTCCTCTCTCTGTGCTCCCTCTCCTCCTCCCACACCAGCTCTGGGACCCAGAGTGGCACCTGCTTCCGGCTCGGAACCTACCAGTACCACCTCTGTGTCAGAGGCGCCATTCCCAGGACATCCAACCTGGGGTCTGGGAATTCTAGGTTGGAGCTGGGCCCCTGGGTGCTTGGGAAGGCCCTTCCCAGACTGGAAGTTCATCCCAGAGAGGGAAGTGAAACAGGCCAGAGAGGGGTCGGAGCATTGGGCATCGCCCCTCCCGCTACCCCTGGCCCCTGTGCTAGCAGGCAAATGAGCGATGGACAGCAGGGCAGGGGCCAGGCAGGAGAGAAGGAGGGACAGCGGGCAGTCCCCTGTCCCCTGGTCCTCCAACAAGCCTTTCCTCCCTGGAGGGAGGAGGACCCTTCTTTGCTGAGACCCGGTCCCAAGACTGAGCCCCCAGAAGGATCAGTAAGGCACTTCCTCCTTGTCCTCCCGGGCAGCTGTGGCCGCCGGAGCCCTTCCTGATCCCTGCCAAGTACTGAGCTCCACATTCCCAGCTCTGAGTACCCAGGACTGAGTACTAAGCTCCAAGTACCCAGCTCTGAGTACCTAGCAGTTAGTACCCAGCTCTGAGTACCCAGCTCCAAGTACTCAGTTCCAAGCACTGAGTACCCAGCCCTGCGTTCCTGCAGCAGGACAGCCAGTAAACAGCCCCACAGGCCTGCCCCTGGGCTCAGGAACAGGGAGGTGTGAGGGCAATCATCAAAAAGCAGAACCAAGTCCCCCTGGTTTTCAGGGGGAGACGCCACTGGCTGTGAGCACTACTACGGGAGGGAGTGCAGGACAGGAGCCTGGAGCCTTGCCGGCTCGTATGCCACTGAGCGGGTCCCCGCCTGGAGGTTTCCCGGGGTGGGGTCCTGTGAAATGGGGCTAGTAAGGGTCCCTTCCGGCTGTGACAAGCACTGAACAAGATGCAGGTGGAGGGCTGGTCGCAGCAGGAGAGTTCCCAGAGCCTTGCTGTCCATCAGGGTTCTTGGTGCGGTGGGCACCAAGGCACTGCGGGCAGGGAGCACAGTGGGGATGGCGCTGAGGGCATGGAGGGTAGGGGACAGGGGTCACAGTGGGCAGGGGTCACAGGCAGGGGCCAGGGAGGGCAGAGAACGAGCCCAGCAGCCTGGAGCAGGAGGAAGCTGGGTCCTGCTCTGAGTGGTGGGCAGTCCTGGAGTGTGAGGCACAGTGGGTCAGAGGGTGCCAGCCTTTCTGGCTTACAGACAGGGGGGTCTCTTAGAGGAGAGGGTGCCAGAGCCTCTGGTGAGTGATGCATGAGCAAATTCCAGGTCCTTGGGAAGTCAAGTGTGGGTGGCCAAGCCCTTTCCCAGGACGGCGACCCAAGGACCCCCACCTCCCCAGCCCTCACACGCGGACCCTCCCCTGACAAGTGACCTTATACACCTTCCTCTCCGGGGTCTTCCTCTGCGGGCACGGCGGGAGGAAGCCCCCTCGCTGGCGTCAGGAGGTGGGGGGTGAGGGGAGGACCACCTGTTAAGCCCCCAGCCCCACGCCCCGGACGGGTCTGAGCGCAGCGGGGCGCGGCGCGGCGGCTGGTGAGCGGTTAAGAAGTTCCCGAGCAGCTTCTTCCCGGCACCCCGCGGCTCTCCAAGCACCCGGGGCTCTGGCTGGCCGCGCCGCGGCTGCGGGAGGCGGTCCAGGCGGAAGCTGCGGCGGCCGCGGGCCCGGCCGGTCCGACCTCCGGGGCGCGGGGCGCGGCGGGGAGCGGCCGGGCCGCAGGTGTTGGCGGGGTGGGAACCCGGCCCGGCCGCATCCCGGGCCCCCTCCCCCGGCCCGGCTCCGCCGATGCAAATCGCTGCTTTGCCTGGGCCCGGGGCCAGGCGCGGGGGCCCTGCCAGGGGGCGTGGCCGGCGCCCCCGCCCGCGCCCCGCGTGCTCACCTGCCAGTGTGGCAATCGCGGCCGGCCGGGCGGGAGCAGCGGAGCGCGCGACGGGGCGCGCCGAGGGGGACCGTGGCTTCCCCGGGGGCCCGGCTGGGGCCGGCGCGCGGGGCCTGGGGCGGCGCTGGCTTGGGCCCCGCCTGGGGCAGGATGGTCAACCTGGAGCCGGTGCACGCAGGTGAGGCGCGGGGGGCGCGCCGACAGGTGCCCCGGACGGGGTGGCCGGCCCGGGGGTCCTGGCCCGCGGCGGCCGGGAGAGGGCAGTGTGGGCAGCGGGCCGGACGGCGCGGGGGGCGGGAGCGGGCCGACGGGGCGCGGGGGGCGGCGGGGGGCGCGGGGGTCCTGCCCCCGACGCTGGCGGGGCGCGCACCGGCCGGTCACGCGCAGGGCGTGGAGCGGGCGCGGGGAGGCGTGTGCCCGCATGTTCCTGCGGGGAGTCCCCGCGTGGGCGCGGGCGAGGCTGCCGGGACACCGGGAAGATGGTGGGGGGCGTGGGGGCGCGGGGCAGCCGCGGCCGAAGGGAGTGGGCGGGGCTGCGGGCAGGTGCGGGGCTGGCCCCGATTAGCCCCTGGCCCAGGTGAGCCCCATCTGGGCGCGGAGGCGGGGCTGGGTGGATGCTGGGCGGGGTGGGTGCGGGGGTCCCCGGGGTGACAGACTCAGGTTCCCCCACCCCCCGCCCCGCGTCCCGGGCCCGTGTGCGGGGCCAAGGGGGGCGGGCAGGCAACCCGCGTGCCCCTCTCAGGCAGGGGTGGACCCGGCGCAGGACTGGGCTCGGAGGGCCTGTAGGGGAGGGTGTCAGGGTGGAGGCGATGTCCCCAGGGTCTGACTGTCCATTGTCAACCCAGTGACTACCTCCCGCAAAAGGGCAGCCCCCCGCGGCCAGCTGTGACTTTGGGGGAGGCGGTCAGAAGCCAGCAGACCTCCTGGTGTCCCCTGAAACAGAGCAGGGTGGGGTCCTGCCCACCCTGACCACACAGAGAATGGCAGGTGGACAGAGAAGTGGCGGGAAGGAATCTTCCAGCTGGGTGGGAGATGGCTCCCAGACTCCGGGGGTCCAGGGGGGTGTTGGAGCCCCCGGGGCAGAGCTGCTGTCCCTCGCCAAGCCCCACCTCACTTAGGATGGAGACTTCAGGAGGGCCCCCCAGTTCTTTAGGACCAAGATCAGAGACTTCCTGGGGGTTTTCCACCGCATTGTCTGGGAGGCTTCAGCTCCGAGGGAAGTGGGGGGGGGGGCAGGCTGGGATCCAGCAGGGAGGCCGCCTGAGGCAAAGAGGGTCAGGCTGAGGGGAGATTGTCCAGGGCACCCCACCTCTAGCTAGGGGAGATGGTGTTCACCCCAACTGGGGGTCCCTCATCGACCCTGACAGTGTCAGGGCTCAGGCTGGTCCCGCGCCTCCTTCTCTGAGGAGCGTGGGTACCCTTCAGCACCTCCTCAGGGCTGCCTCAGAACTCCCAGCAGCGTCTCTGACCGGGCAGCCTCTGCGTGGCTGGTTATCTCGGACCGTCGTGGGGTCTGCTGTGGGGGGGGGTCTGCGAGGAGGCCCCTCTATGGGGATCCCTCAGCGCCCCGTATCCTGATGGCTCTTTAGTTTTTGGCCAGACTGTTGGTGCTCAGGGCTCACTCCTGCTCTGTGCTCAGGGGTCATGCCTGGTGGGGCTCAGAGTGGGGTACTGGGGGTCAAACCTCGGTCACTCCTGCACTCTCAGTGCCTCCTACTGACTTGTCATGCAGAAATTTTCCGGTTACCTCTTGGCCTTTGGGGTCCCTCTTGCAAACTTACAGGAACAGTTGCTTCCACCCGCCCCATTCAGCTCCCGACATGGTCAGCCCCTCTTCTTGCTCTGATAACTGGGGTGCAGGCCATGAGTCAGGGTGGCCCTCAGTTCTTTGTACTTTATAGAGCGCCCCTCACATGGGGCATGGGGTCATCGGACTCCGGGGCTCCCCCGTCCTGGTGGAAACAGACAGAAGGACCCACAGGAGGGAGGGAGGGAAGGAGACAGTGGGAGGAGGGCGGGGGGCCTGCGGCTGCCCCGGGTGACCCCAGCCTGGAAACAGCTCCCCATGAGACCCCAGAGAGTGGGGGGGAGGGCCCATCTCCCAGACTCAGGAGCTCCTCGGGTGAGCATCAAGGAGAGACAGTTCAGAAGTGGGACACCAGGGTCCCTGAAGTTCTCCCAAATAAAGGTCCTGATGGGGGAATTAAGGGGGGCCAGATGGCCAGATGCACGTCCCTCCATCCCAAGAGAAAGGATGACTCCTGCAAACACAGCTTGGACCCCCAGGGGCCGTGGGCAAAGGGGACTCCGAGTCCTACGGGGTGGAGGGGTGCTGTCTGGGATGCCTCCCCGGTGGGCACCACACATCCTGGGCCTCAGATGCCACCCAAGGCCCCAGAACAGGGGACCACCCTGTTTCCCTGCTTCCCGATGTGATGTGGGGCTTAGGGTGGGCCCCAGCTCTCGGTCTGGTCTCCCTCCCGGGAAGGGAGGATGGCAGGAAGCCGTATCAGCCCTGAGATAAGAACTGCTCAGCCGCCCCGCCCGGCCTCCCTCCCTCAGCCCGCAGGTGCCGGCTGACAGGCAAAGGGCGCCCATGTTGGGAGTTTCGGTGCTGGCCCAGTTTTCGCCTGAGCCCCAGGAGCGGGGCCCTACCAGCGGGCCCCAGCCTTGGATCGTGCTTGGCAGGTGGCTGAGGGGGCAGGGGGCACCTTGACGACTGTTGCCCTGTCCCCTGTCTCTGTGCTGCCATGTCATGCCCAGAGAGACAGTGTACAGTGAGGGGTGTCCGGGCACAGGGCGATGTCCTGACTGAGTCGTGTCCACAGGACCAGGCCCACCTGCTTCTGGGCATGGTTGAAGGGTTTTGGGGAGTGGGGTCAGAAGAGTTTGGGTTTCAGGCCCCACATTATGATTTAGGGGATGAAGGGGAGGGCTGGGGGGGGGGCACTTGCTTTTCCACGCAGGAACACTGCTTGCATCCCTGGCAGTACAGGGAGTGACCCCTGAGCACTGCAGACTGTATCCCACCCCCTTCCCTAATAAAAGTAATGTTTAGGGGCTGAAGACATTATACGGCCATAAGGCCTTGCCCTGCATGCAGCCAACTCAGGTTCACTTCCTGGCACCACTTGTGGTCCCCTCAGACCCACCAGGAGTAAGCTCTGTCAGGTGTAGCTCAAAAAACAATACCCCTCCCCCCCAAAACACACACACACACACACACACACACACACACACACACACAAAACAAAACAAAACAAAATGAGTCTCTAGCTAAAGAGTTACCCTTCCAGAGTTAAGGCACTTGCCTTGTGTGCACTCAACTGTTTTTTTTTTCTTTTTGGGTCACATCTGGCGATGCTCAGGGGTTACTCTTGGCTCTGCACTCAGGAATTACTCCTGGCGGTGCTCAGGGGACCATATGGGATGTTGGGAATCGAACTCAGGTCAGCCGCGTACAAGGCAAATGCCCTACCTGCTGTGCTATCACTCCAGCCCCTCAACTCTGTTTTGATACATGGTCTGATACTCTGTGGTCTCTAGAGTACTGCCAGCAGTGAGCCCTGAGCACTGCTGAGCGTTGTTCCAAATGCCCAAGACAGGGTCGGAGTGCATGCAGAGGTACCAGATTCAAACCCCAGCATCACATGATTCTCTGAGTACTGTTGGGAGTGATCCCGGTATATGGTGCCAGCTGTAGACCCCAAACCAGTAAAAAAAAATATAAAAGAGCCCCTTTTAAATGTCAGGCCTTGGAAATAAGGTGACTTAGAGAATCTGGCTGAGTTCCACCAGCTCTCGCATCTCCCTACAAAGGCAGAATTTGGAGGTTGCTGCTACATCCCAGGCAGAGAACAACGTCCCTGGAGCGGGGACCCAGGGCACCCATGCTGTCTGTGGGGACCTGGAAATCAGTTGTATCTTGCTTGGTCTCTTTATCCAGACCAGCTATCGGATGCCACCCCAGGGCCGAGACCAGGGGACCGCCCTGTTTTCCTGCTGTTTTCACTCAGTATTCCCTTGACCCCTTGCACTGGCCCAGGAACGGACGGGGGGTCTGAGTCCTGAGCAAATTCCAGCCTCTGCCTTCCAGGCCGCTGCAGTGAGAAAGTCCTTCCTTCTTCCCTCCCTCTTCCCCCTGCTGCTGAGATCACTGTGGTTCAGAGATGCCCTGGGGTCCCGCAAGGAATCTGCCGCCCACCCCCATGTTCTGAGTTCCGGGTGTGACAGACACCCTTTAGAACCCGCGGAGGGGGGCCAGGCTGTGGTCGCCGGAACCTTCCCGGAAGCTCTGACCGGCTCAGCACGGTTGAAGACTCCCTATGGGGAAGTGTGACCTCGTGGGTGGGACTGAGCCGAGGCCTGTCTCCATTGGAGGAGCCGGTAGTGTACCCCATGTTCTGCATAGCCACGCATCGCCAGTTACAGAAAGTTTCCAACTGCTGCAGGGAGGACTTGGGCTGTGCTCGAGAATCACCTTCCTAAGTACGGTTCAGTGGGCGGGGGCGACCGGGGTGCGGTGCCGGGGGCTCCCCGAGATAGGGTCTGATGCCCTGAGGCCGCCCCCAGGATGGCTGTGGAGCGCCGGCCGGGGCGCTGTAGGAAGCTGCAGGTATGTCCCCAGGAGCCTTTTCCCCTCGGGCAGGTCTCAAAAGTCCTCCTGCACCTGAGCTGGCTGGCCCGGCTCTGCTTCTGGGTGTCCTGGAAAGACCCGCTGGATCGCCGCGGGGGTCTGTCCCGCCCGCCCCCGCGTGTAAGCGTCTGCCAGAGTCCCTGGTCTTTAAGAAACAATAATAAAGTCGGTCTTCCTGCTGCTTTTCCTGGGCGGAGGGTCCAGCCCGGCTCGGGCTGACCCTCTGCAGACCTGGCCCCCGCCAACTGCCTGATTACCTGATGCAAATGAGCGCTGCCTGCCGGCCCGCGATTGGCTGCGGAGCCCCTATGCAAATGAGCTCCCCCAGACTTTATCTGGTTTGAAAGAGTTAAGGAGCTGCCCCAGAGAAGAGGGTGGGGGTGATGGGGGTTGGGGGGGTCACCACGATTTGAATAAAATATTCTTCTGTCTTTAACGGCTTCGGTCTCTGAGTGGCTTAATAAGGAGAGAAGCCCCGGGAGAGAGAGTTAGTTCTAAGTTGCCTCCCGCCTCCCATGTGCTGACCCCCCGAGAGAGAAATTGGGGTGGGGGTCGTCGGAGTGGTGACAACTCTCTTTCGTGGGTAAATGTTTAATTTACTGACATGAGGCGGGGTGGCGAGGCCCAGGCTGCCCTGGCGTAGGTGTCCTCCCTCTGCCGGGCTCTGGCCCCCTGGTCAACCCCTTCCTCTCTGAGCCCTTGGAAGAAGAGAGGGACAGAGAGAGACAGACAGAAGTGCTCACCCACCCAGGACAGGTCTCGGCAGGGGCCACCCAGACCTGGGGGTGGGTCCGTCCCCCAGTCTGATGCTGAACCCCGAGCACCAGGCTGGAAACCCCAGGCAGGAGCTGGGGAAGAAGGTGAGAAGGGGATGCTGGGAAGGGCTTGGCTTTTGGACAGTCCCTTTCTCCCAAATCAGGGTTGTGTTGGGAGGGGTGAGCTGGAGGGGGGGTGGTGGTGGCAGATGAATCTTAGGCTGCTTAAAAATATATTAAACATCTTCTTCAGACCCCCCGGAAATACGGCTTGAGAATGGGGAGTGTTCTAACTGCCCTCCCCCACCCCCCACACGCCCCTTGTTAAATCCATATAGAGCAATCTGTGATTGAAGGATGTGGGAATGAATGATGCAAAAGGCGAGAAGTCCCAGAGCCAGGAAGGAGAGAGGGGAGGAGGGCGGGGGGGGGGTGGGCTGGGGCGGGAAGGGGACAAGCAGGGGAGGAGAGGGGCTGTGCCCCCCTGCTTATGAATATTCTAACGGTTTTATGTGCGGGAATCAGGAATTTGAAAGTCTGATGGTTGGTGTAATTACATTCCTCTTGGCTGTTTCTTTCAAGGCACCTATGTCATAGCAAGAGAAACTGTGACCTGTTATTAAAATCAGTGGTGTTTTCCCTGCAGCTATCAAGATGAGCGGGGATGTGGCCGATTCCACTGACGCTCGGGGCTGTGTGCTTAGCCAGGTGGAGACAGGTAAGGGGCTGCGTGCCGGGAAGGGGGGGTGGCAGAGGACCGGGAGAAGTTTCTGGAAAGTGGCCAGCACTGTGGTCTTTCAGTCACTTGGACCCTACAGCTGGGTCTCAGCAAATAAAAAAGTGCCCGGAGCATCAGGGAAGGGATGACACAGATGCTTGCAACAAAATCTCCAGGGAGAGCCTAGAAAAAGGGGCCAGAGCTTTAATAATAATAATAATTATTATTATTATTAAAAAATAAATCTAAAAAGTTAGGGGCTGGGGCTGGAGCAATAGCACAGTGGGTAGGGCATTTGCCTTGCACATGGCCGACCCAGGTTTGGTTCCCAGCATCCCATATGGTCCCCTGAGCACCACCAGGAGTAATTCCTGAGTGCAGAGTCAGGAGCAACCCCTGTGCATCGCCAGGTGTGGCTCCCCCAAAGAAATCAAAAATAAAATAAAATAAAAAGTTAGGGGCTGGAGTGGTAGTACAGCAGGTAGGGCATTTGCCTTGCACGCGGCCGACCCTGAGCACCGCCAGGAGTAATTCCTGAGTGCAAACCCAGGAGTAACCATGTGCATTGCCGAGTGTGACCCAAAATGCAAAAAAAAAAAAAAAAAAAAAGAAATCTAAAAAGTTAGAAATGAGATTCCCTTCTTGGTGTGCTGGGCCAGCTTAGAGGGGCCGGATCTGTCCTCAGCTGCTGCCATGCTGGCCCCCGCAGCAGCAGCAGGAACACCTGACCTCAAGGGGCATGAGGTTAGGGCCTCTGGCCCTGGGAGGCCTGTGGACAGGTGGAGGTGCATGTGGGTGGGAAGAAGACAGGAGGCTTGGTGTCATGGCGTGGCTTTGTAGTGCCCAGACAGAGGTCAGCAACAGAGTGGAGAAGAAAGTTTCATAGCCGTCTAACTTTTAACCCCCTCATCCAAGCCTGGCTTTGAAAGCTCCATATAATTAAAAAGAACTTAAGGAAGGATGAGTGTAAATTGTAACACCACCAAATAACTTTAATAGCATCCCAACGAGACCTCAATTAGCCTTTCATCTGGATCATTAGCGACAGAGGCAGCACAAAGAGGAGCATGGGCCGCCCCAGAGCTGAGACCTCTCCCCCAGGCCTCCTGCTCCCGGTCTCAGCTCCTCAGCTCCGGGAAGAGAGGGTTGGGTTTGCGGGGAGGGCAGCCGGCAAAGGGGTGACGCAGAAGTTTCTTGCCCCCAGTTACATATTGAATTAATATTTCCTTGCTTGGCGCCAGAGTGCTAGTTCAGCCTGGAGGGCGTTTGCCTTGCATACGGCTGATCCAGGTTCAGTCCTGGCATAATCCATATGGTTTCCTGAGTACCACCATGAGTGATTCCTGAGTGCAGAGGCAGAAGTAACCCCCGAGCATTGCCAGGTGTGGCCTCCAAATAAAAAAAAATAGCACTGTAGCACTGTTCTCTCGTTCATCAATTTGCTCAAGGGGGCACCAGTAATGTCTCCATTGTGAGATTTGTTGTTACTGTGTTTGGCATATCGAATACGCCATGGGGAGCTTGCCAGGCTCTGCCATGTGGGCGGGATACTCTCAGTAGCTTGCCGGGCTCTCCAAGAGGGAAGGAGGAATCGAACCCGTGTTGGCCGCGTGCAAGGCAAACGCCCTGCCCACTGTACTATCGCTCCAGCCCCCCACAAATTGATTTCTTAGCTGAGAATGTTTTTGGGGGTTGCCCCAAGTGATGCTTAGCCCTAATAAAGCTTGGCCCCGCAGGGCTGGCCTGCTGGTTTGGTGCTAATGCCCGGTGACGGGGTGACTTGGCTTCAGAGGAGGGACCTCTGTGTAGATGAGATTGAATTCGGGGTGGTCAGTCTGGGGACAGTGCTGGGGGCAGTGCCAGGGTAGTGCTAGGGACCGGGGCTACAGCACTGGGTGGAGGCAGTTTGGGTGGGGGGGATGGAGGTCAGGGACAGGCTGGCTTCCCGCTCTGTGCAGACGAGGTGGACGGACAGCAGCTCCAGACACAGGGGGCCTCCCTGTGTCTGCGTTCCCCGGAGTTGGGTGAGCCCTGCCAGGAGGCCAGCCCAGCCTCCCGAGAAGCAGAGGAATTAGGACCCCAAATGAGTGGGGGCCCATGAAAATCGGGGCTCCGCTGATTGCAGGCTGCAGGATCAGAAAAGCCATTTCTCTTTAACTCTTCCTGTTTGTTTTTTGCTGCCGTTGTTTTGGGGCATGTCCCGGCTCTGTGCTCAGGGGTTGCTTCTGGCGGTGCCAGAGATGGAGTCTGGGTCAGTTGCCTGCAAGGCGACCCCAAAACTCCTGCACGTCTCTCCGGCCCTTGTGCCCCCCTTCTCTGCCGGGATGTCTTGCCTGTCTGTCTGCCTTCACAGCTGGGCGAGGTTTAGCTGAGGCTGGAGCCATGGACTCCTCTACTGACATCAGAAGATGCTCCAGGGGGCCAGAGAGATAGTACAGTTGGTAGGACTGTAACGTGTCCCACTCAGTCCAATCCCCGGCATTCCACATGATCCCCTGAGTACCACCAGGAGTGATCCTGGAGCACAGAGCCAGGAGTAAGTCCTTGAGCACCACTGGGAGTGGTCCCCAAACCAAACCACCTGGAGAAGATGCTGTGATTCTGTGGGTACCAAATGTGTGCCGAGAGCCGCAGGTAGCTGGTGAGGGGGCAGCTTCCGTTCCGGCACCAGGCCAGAGGGGAAGCAGAGAACTGGGCTTTGGTCCTTGCACTCTCCAGGCAAGGGTGGTTGGGGGGTGCTGGCTCTGTCCTCTGGGACTCCCCAGCCCCAGCCCTTCCACGCGGAAGGGGACCTGGGGAGCACCCAGCAGTTCTTTGGGAATCCTCAAATTGCTGTGTGTTTTTTAAGGGCAAGAAAAAAAGATGATGGCTAATTAAGGCAACCAAACTTCCTGGAAAGCCGTTCTGACTCATTTTTCACCGAGGAAAGCTTATTATGAGTCACGATGCTTTGCACCTTGCTTTAATGGCTTCCTTTGGATTTAAAAGGCCAGATTCTCCTTCCCAACAGAGCAGGAATTAAGGGGTGGTTTGTATCTGGGGTTTAAAGGCTCTATAAACCCAGGTGACCTAGAAAACCCCAGCTCCCTGAAAGCACCCTGTGGTGGGAGAACCCCCCGGGGCATGGGTGGGGAGGAGGGTCCACACAGCCGGCCTGCGGGTGTAGACCTGGCAGTGACCCTTCCCCTGCCTCAGGGAGGACAAACTGTCTTCAGGACAGCCCCAGCAGGCAGTCTTGGGGTGCCCCTGCCTGGGGCCAGCACTGGGGTCCAATAGTCCTGGGTTTGGGGACTCCCAGTCCTCCTTCCACCTCCCCCTACCACACCGGCACCCTGTCTTTTGCTCCTGGTGGATTGGCTGATAAGAAGGGGCCTCCCCGACCTGGCAGATGCTCTGGGGGCTGCAGTGTGCCCCTTGTCTCCCTGAATGTGGCACTTTGCCGCCTCTTCTTGTTGTTGCTGACCAGATCTCATCCAGGACTGGCCCTTCTCCACTGTCTCCACTGGCACTTCCTTCTGCTCCTCCTCGTGCTGTTTTTGTCTTTTTTTTTTTTTTTTTTTGCTTTTTGGGTCACACCTGGCGATGCACAGGGGTTACTCCTGGCTCTTCACTCAAGAATCACTCCGGGTGGTGCTCGGGGGACCATATGGGATGCTGGGAACCGAACCCGGGTCAGCCACGTGCAAGGCAAACGCCCTCCCTGCTGTGCTATCGCTCCAGCCCCTGTTTTTGCCATTTTTATGTGTCTGTTTCTTGGGATCACACCCGGGGGAGAGGGGTGCTGCCAGGGGAGTCCCCCAAACACAGCAGCACAATAGCACGAGCCCGTGTGGCCTTTCCCAGCACCCTCCCCTCAGTTTTTCCACATCTCGAACTTAAACATGGGTTTTCTGGGGCTGGGGGGCAGCTCTTGTCCCCTGCCTGTCCCCCTTCCCTTTGGCCTGGTTTCCCTCGATGCACTGTCCCCTCCGACCCCTACTCTGGGGAGGGCTCCACAGACAACCCCCATCCACCACGCAGACCCCCGCCCCCGATCTGACCTCAGATTCTGGTTACACTCTAAGACCCAGTGCTTGGGGCCAGGATGTGGCGTCGTCCCCTTTTACAGAGGAAACTGTTGGGGACTCCCCCATGATTCCCAGTCAGGGGAGGGGTCCAGCTGGGGCCTGACACCGTCTGGCTAGGGCAGCCCTGGAGAGCCTGGCAGGGGAACCAGGGATGAGGACTGGGGAGATATCAGTGCTCCGGGAATGGGTCAGGCAGGGGCCGGGGGAGCCAGCCCCCTGTTCCCAGGTGCAGAGCTGCGGCCTGAGGCCAAGCCAGGCTTGGTGTGGGGAAGAGAAGGACTTGGCCAGCCTCGTCCTGCTGGGGAGCCGGAGAATCGGCCGTGGATCCCCCTTCACCAAGGCACTACGAGCAGCATCTGTACCCTGGCCAGCTCTGAGACGGGGGACAGAGTGGAGCCCAGGGGATGGAGAGGGGAGGGTGATGGTGAGCAGTTGGGCATCCCCCCGAAGGACCACCCAGATACTGGGCTGCTTGGGGACACATGGCACAGAGCCTTCTTCGATTTGGGGGTGGGCACACCTAGCAGTGTCCAGGGGTTACTTCTGGTTCCATACTCAAGAATCACTCTGGTGGGTTCAGGGGAAGGCGGGGTAGGACCCGGGTTGGCAGTGTGCAAGGCGACACCCACTGTGCTGGCTCTGGCCTTGGAAAGACTTCTAAGGCGCCAGAGGGCTTGGGGGGCAGCTTCGGGCTTCTGAGGACAGCACAGAAGAGGCACGGGGAGGCCAATGATCCTCACAGCCCGAGCAGGACTGAGTCACGGCCACGGGAGAGGCCGCCCCGGTCCTGGGCCCTCCTTCCGGGGTGATGTGATGGGGTGGGAGGCCCCGAGAGTGTCCCTTCGAGTGTGGTGACAGCCCTTCCTGAGTGAGGGAGCCCTTCTGCACACACGGCCCCTCCCTGTCTGTGATTAAGTGACAGAGTGGGTGTGAGAGCCCCAAACACATTCCGTCATTAGGCTGATTGGTATCGACAACATTCAAGGGACGAGACCGAGATGTGTCACTGGCCATGTGGGCCAAGTATACCTGAGCCCTCATGCGAGAGTGCTCCCTGATCCCTGGGAGGGGGGAGGGAGAGAGTGCTCCCTGGCCTCTGGGAGGGAGGAGGGAGAATGCTCTGGGGGAGGGGAGGGCCTGTGGTCTCTAGTACTGGACCTGCCGCTGTGTCTGGTGCCACCCTGGCCCTTCTCAGTCCGTCCCTTCTCTGGGAGAGGCACTTCAGCCTGGCTGTTTGGGAGGCAGGTGCTGGGCGGGTCCTGCCCTGCTGTCCCTTGCTGGTCTCCTGGTGTCCATTCCTTTTTTTTTTTTTTAATTTTTGCTTTTTGGGTCACACCTGGCAATGCACAGGAGTTACTCCTGGCTCTGCACTCAGGAATTACTCCTGGTGGTGCTCAGGGGACCGTATGGGATGCTGGGAATCGAACCCGGGTCGGCTACATGCAAGGCAAACACCCTACCCGCTGAGCTATTGCTCCAGTCTCTCCTTTTTTTTTTTTAATTTTATTGGTGAAACACCATGAGGTACAGTTGTAGACTTACAAATTTTTGTGCTTGGGTTTCTGGTGTCCATTCCTGAGGGCCCCCGGGTCTGCCCACTCTCTCGCTGCACCCTTTGTCCAGGCCCTCTGGGAATGGAGCTGCTGGCCTCTGGCCCAGTCGATTCTGGTCCTGCGGGAGGCTTAGAAGCCCCACTCCACACACACTCCCTGGGGGCCGAGCTGAGACGGGGGCCAGTACCCCAGCAGAGAAAACTCTCCCCAGCTCCCTTTCCCACCTGTGGGCAGGACAGAACTGCTCAGACATCTGGGCCGGGAGCAGGTGTGTGCCAGCCGCCTGTCCTGTCTTCCACCTGCCCTGGTTCCGTGTCCGAGAATGTGACCCCCTCCAGTAAGAGGGGCGGGCATGGGGGAGCTGGTCTCCACAGCTCCATGCCACTCGCCAGTGCCTGCTGAGGGGTCTTTGGGTGTAGACTTTGAGTGTAGACTGATGGGCAGATCCAGGGAGTGGGGTCCTGCTGGTGTCCCACCAGCCTTTGCCACTGGGTCTTGGGTTCCCTCCAACCTCCCTTGCCCCAGAAATGCTTTTTTTGCTCAGGCCCCACCCCAGTTTCCTCCCAGTCTCACTCCCCACCCACTGAGGGAGGCTCAGACTGGGGTGCTCAGCTGGGAGAGGTGCTTCTGCGTGGTAAGCCTCCATCCCCAGGCACCTCTGACGGCCTTCCTGGGGGCACAGGACATGAGGGGGCCCCCAGGACTTTACACGATGACTTTCTGAGGTCCCGACTCCAGAACCCCAGGAGCAGTGCTCGCCCCTGCAGGGCCTCAGGTGGGGACCTGCTGGCCAAGTGAGACAGTCTGAAGAGGAATGAGCGACCTCTCCAGACTATAGGCCCATCTGCCTGGCCGTGTACACGGACACACAGACACACACCAGACAGAAACTCACACACATACAGAAACACACACATACACAGACAGAGAGAAACTCACACGCACACACACACTCACACAGAAACTCACACACATACACAGACAGAGAGAAACTCACACACGCATGCGCGCGCGCGCGCGCACACACACACACACACACACACATACAGGCTCACAGACACTCACAGAAACTGCTGTAGACAGGCATACAGACACACGCCCAGACAGAAACTGACACACAGACAGAAACACAGGCGGGGACACATGCAAATAGAGACACACACGCACATAGACACACGCACACACACAAGCAGATAGGCAGGCACAGACAGACAGACACAAACAGACACACAGACACAGACAGACAGATACAGACTGCCACAGATACAGACAGACAGGCAGACAAAGACAGACACACAGACAGAGACCCACACAGACCCACACAGACAGAGGGACTCAGGTGCACCCACTCATGCCCCCCGCCCTGCAGTCATTCTTTCAGGGGGCGACTGTGCTTTTAGAGACCAGTTTGAGGAACTAGTGAAGTGACTCTGGGGACAGGTGACTGCAGTGGGCATCCAGTTGGGGGCCTAGGCTGGCTTTGCCAGTGGGGCTCGGGCTTACCACCCCCCACTGGGAAGTGCTTTGCTCTGGACCAAAGCATTTTGGTCTCCCTCAGCCTCATTCCCAGTCAGCCGAGTCCCTCAGAAGCCCCAGCTGGGGGCCCCTCGCCCTGGTTTGATCCTGAGCGTGGGGCAGGGCAGGAGAGGAGGTGACCAGGCGGCTGACTTCAACTTCAGCCGGGGCAAGTCAGCGTCCCCGTCTGCTCCTCCCGGGCTGGTGCCTTTGTGCCAGGCCAGGAGCCTGGGAAGCAGAGTTGCCGGCTTCTCCCAAAAGGCACCCATGCTGTTGACTCAAAATATTATGGGGCTCATTTGCATGGTGTTTTACATACTGGCTCCACACAGCCCCCATGGTACCCATGAGTCGGTCACTGCCCTGTGCTCCAGCCCCCGGAACCTTCCCCCACTCCAGCCTGGGCCCTCCGTGGACCCACCCAGGCTGCGACCTCCATCCCTGGGAGCTGCAGGTTGGAGGGACAGATAGGAGGACAGGAGCAGCAGGTGTGGGTGGCTGTGGGTGGCCCAGTCCATTCCAGTGAGACTTCCTCCAGGAGCTCTGCCTCCTTGGGCTGGGAAGAGGAACCCGAAATCTAAGGGGGTGAGCCCAGAGTGGGACCCGAAGCCGAGGCACCCCCGTGGTTGCCATGGCGATGAGGTCTGGGCGCCCGATTTGCATAGGGCGCTGATTTCCATACTGCAGGGTGAATTTCCATATCCCTGCCTCCAAGCCTGGGGAGGGGAGAGGGGAGAGGTCATTTGAAATTCAAATGAGGATGATTAAGGTTTTCTTGAGGAGGGAAGCGCGGACAAAAGGGGTTAAGCCGGCTGGCAAACGCTCTGGCTTTGAGTTATCAAAGGGAGGTGCCGGCCTGCCTCCTTCCCACCCCTTCTCTGCGGGGGCCCATGAAAACCCGGGAGGGTCATGCGTCATGTCAGTGACCTCGACCCAAGAGGCTGAGTTTCTGTCCCTGCCTGCCTGGTGCGCCCCAAGTCCTAAGAATGCACGAGACCCCTGAGGGTTCCAGCGCCGGGCCGTCCCCTCTTCTGCCAGTGACATTCTTGAAGAAAGAGCTTTGCTCCCTGGTGTGGCTGAGGAGGGCTGGGGACAGCTGGATGCCATCTCCACCTCCTGGATTTGATAGCATGTTTGGGGGTGTGTGTGTGCGCGGGCGCGCATATATGTGTGCATGTGTGTGTGCACGTGTGTGCATCGCATGCACACATGTGTGAGTATGCATACTTGTGTGTGTGCGTGTGTGCACACGCACGTGCAAAGGCATTTCAAGTGACACGGAGTTGGAGCCGCGGCTGGAGGGCTTGAGGTCCCGCCTGTAATTGCTGGGGCCCAGAGACCGTGCCTGCAGGCCACACACTCCGGGGCGCCTCTCCCTGCCCCCCTCGCGGCTCACCCAGACACCCTCATTAAGAGACTTAGCTTAGGGAGTCCCAGCTGCTCTCCGTGCTCGGTTTATGACCTTTGGCTTCTTCATGAGTCTATAAAACGGGGGATAATAGATCCTTGCAGATACCTCCCAAGGTTGCTGGGGGGTGATTCCCTCCGCAGCCCCTAGACAGTGCCCTCTGCAGGGATGCTCCTTGCTGCCGCCCCGGCCCCCAGGAGGAGTTATTCCCATGGTGGGCCTCCCCCTGGAGCCACTCTGGGGGAACCTCAGTTTTGTTGGGGGCCACACCCAGTGGTACTTACTCCTGGCTCTACCCTCGGATCACTCCTGCCGGGGCTTCGGGGACTCTATGGGGTTCTGGGGATAGATCCCAGGTCAGCCACATGCAAGTCAAGCTTTCTACCCACTGCTCTGGACCAGGACCTCCATCTTGTGGGGGGATGGAGTAGGCACCATACCCGGTTCAATGGCTACTTCTGATTTAGTGCCTCCTGGTAGACAGGGAACCATGGGGATGACCCCGAGGCTCCCACATACAGAGCGTGAGCTGCAGCTCATGGAGCCCTGGACGCTTCTGGGATGTCCACCCCTGCCCCAGCCCTGCCTGTGAACCTATCCTGGCAGTGAGGGGGGCACACTTGGGGAGGCTGTTGGGTTCCCCCTTCAACCCAAGGTGGGCCCTCGAGGCCCTGATTCCTTAGGTAATGGGGCTCAGGAAGAAGGGCACAGAGGGGGAGCTGCCCCTCGCTCAGGAACTTGGAAACGCTGCTACTTGGCTGTGTGGTGGACACCCTGAGCTGGGCACCCCTGGCCCGGCCTGCTGCATTCTGAGTGGGTGGGGGGCAGCCGCCGCTCTGAGCCTCTGCGAGTGGGGATCGGGTACTTTGGAACACCTCCCAGGTGTGTGTGAGGGCTGAGTGCTGCCTGCGGATAAAACGTTTACTACAGAGCTTGGTCCGTAGTAAATGCTCAATAAACGTCAGCTACTAATTAGTCCTCATTATTGGAAAACTGTGTTCTGCTGCCAGAAGGGCTGAGATTCTCTGATCTCATCCTGTTCCCCCATTTTATGGGAGAAGAGCCAGGTCAGGAAAGGCGATAACTTTCCCAAGGTCACCAGGGGCCGCCCTCAGCCCCCCATGGGTCTGTGCTCCCACCCTGAGTCTGGGGTTCCTGTGGGTTTTATTGTCTTATTGCGTTAGGGGGAAGAGCCTTCTCTTTCCCACCATCCTGCCCCTCGGGATGATCCCTGCACCCCCAGGGAGCAAGGGAAGGAATGTGGGGGTACTCTGGAGCCCCAGGGCCTTTCTTGGCTGCTCTGAGAACCCCATGCATCATTCCGGCCCCGACTCCGGAAGCGTGAGGGCTGGCTCCCATTCCCCCCGCGAGAGCCCTGTAGACCATGACTGACCATGCTGATGACCCCTGGGCATCCACAGTTGTGTGGATGGTGGGGGGGTGGGTGCTGTTCCGAGAAGGCGGCTGCGGCTTGTTCTGCTCACAGGGAGTTGGCATGTTCCGGGGGCTGTGTGAGAGATCCCGGTGCCCGCTCGGTGCCCTCGGGGTGGGGGAGCAGCAACTCCCCCACTTGATGGCACCTCCACTTCACCCCGCCCTGGCCAGAGGGCTGGACCCGTGGCGCTTACTAACCTTCAGCCTCTTTGAACCTCATCTCTGCCGAGGCTGGTGAGGGGGCGCGGGGCTGGTCAGAGTTCGCCCTCCAATAACCCGACGACTGTTTGGAGTTGGGTCTGGGTGCTGGCGCCCCAGGCCTCGTCCTGCTTTGCCCCAGTTGCCTGCGTGGTGCAGGCCCCTCCCTTCTCTCCCCGGGACTCAGTTTCCCCATCTGCCATGGCAGGATGATGCCAGGAGGTTCCGTGCTTCCCCACAGCTAGAGAACAAATACGGCAGGAAGACTCTTGGGATCACGGTTTGGGGCTTCAGGGCCGCCAGGGCTGCCGCAGGGCCCTCGCCCTGTAGTTGGCATGTGCTTTCTTGCCAGGGTGGGCCTGGCGGTGGCTGTCCTGGTTTCTTTCCTTCCTGGGCGTTTGGGTTCCTGGAAGCTGGCATTACCACCCCATCTCCTGCATCTTAGCAGGTCACGGCGGGGCAAGGCAGGAAAGTCCCAGTTGGAGCTCAGACTGGGGAGACTATCAGGCAGGCCATGTCCTCAAAAACGGTCAGGCGGGGAGGCAAACGGAGCCATAGGACAGCGGGGAGGGCATTTGCCTTGCACGGAGCCAGCCTGGGTTGAATCTCCTGCATCCCATTTGCCTCCACCGGGAGGGATTCCTGAGCGCAGAGCCCGGAGTAACCCCCTGAGCATCGCCAGGTGTGGGCCCAAAACAAACAAAAGCAAACCCAAACAAACAAAGGTAAGGGGGCCAGAGAGATAGTACAGGAGTTAAAGCACTTGCCTGCTTCTGTTCCTGGCACTGCCTCTGGTCCCTGAGTCCCACCAGGAATATTTCCTGACAGCAGAGCAGGAGTAACCCCTGAGCACGACTGGGTGTGTCCCAGAAGCAAAATAAAACCAACAGAAAGATTAAAAGACCCTGGCGAAGGATTTTATCGGGGTGGGGGGAGCGGGAGGTGTTTTGGCATCAGGAAAAAGGAATGCAAAAAGAAAAGGGCATTGGGGGCTGGAGCGATAGCACAGTGGGTAGGGCGTTTGCCTTGCACGCAGCCGACCTGGGTTCGATCCCCAGCATCCCATATGGTCCCCTGAGCACTGCCAGGAGTAACCCCTGAGCTTTGCTGGGTGTGACCCAAAAAGGAAAAAAAAAAAGAAAAAGAAAAGGGCCTTTCACTGAGGGGACCCAGGAAGCCCTGTGAAGACACACAGGGCGAGGCTGGGCTTTGTGGGGGCAGGTGAGGATGGGGCAGTGGTGCCCATCCCAGTGACTGGTCCTCCTCTGTGTCTAGTGGCATAGCCTGGCCTCAACCTCATGCATGAGCATATGCTAAGTTACTGGGCTGGTCAGGAGGAAACTCTGAGGCTGGACATGTGGACGCTGAGGCTGGCAGAGGGGGAAGGAAGGGAGGATATGGAAGTGGCTTGCCTCCCTGGACATGTCTCCAGGACGCTCTGCTTGAGGCTCAGGGAAACGCCAGCTCCTAGACTCTCCCCACAGGCCTTCGTGCGTCTTCCCAGGACCTGTGGCTGAGGGGTCTTCCTGGGGGTCCTCGATTCCTCCTGCATATTGCCCACTCAGTACAGAGACGGCAGCAATCCTCCCAGAAATCGTTTGGCCTGTTCACTGTTTTTTTTTTTTTCAATTTATTTTTGATTGAATCATCACAAATGACAAAGTGACAAAGATCATGATCGAGTTTCAGGCGTATATTCTTCCAACACCCATCCCTCCACCAGTGTCCCCAGGTTCCCTCGGGCCCCCAGCCTGCCTCTGTGGCACGCACATGTCCCTCCTCCATACTCCTCACGTTCCCTTCCCTGATTTATCCCCCCTCGCCCTGCCCCACTGCCCAACTTCCTACTGAAGACCAGCTCTCCTGCTCTTTGTTTCTGTCACCACTGGGCATTTGATAGTCCCTGTTGGCTTTTTTTTTTTTTGGCCAGGGGTGGGGGGGAGGGTCACACCTAGTGATGCTCAGGGGTTACTCCTGGCTCTGCACTCAGGAATTACTCCTGGTGGTGCTTGGGGGACCATATGGGATGCTGGGGATTGAATCCGGGTCTGTTGAGTGCAAGGCTCCCCCCTGTGCTATTGCTCCGACCCCTCTGTTTGCTTTCTAACTTTGCTCCGTTTGGCTTTCTACATCTCCACCGCGCCCCTCCCCTGCTCTCTGGGGCTGTCTTGGTCACCAAGGGCGTCACACTTGATGGTGGCACTCCAGGGGGCCACTTGTGTTGAGGCACCAGGAGCAGTGTGGGTGTTGGGCACCTACAGGTGGGCATCTACAGGCGGGCACCCTGCCCCTGGGCCTCCCTGGCTCCTTGGGACAAACGGGAAAGGGGAGCGTGGTGTTGGCGGGCGCAGGAGAGGCTGCTGTGCGTGACCATTCCTGGCTTTGCCTCCTTGCTGGGGTCCCACAACACGGCTGAGGTGCCAGGACCATGACCCTAGCGTTTTCAGCAAGGCCGGCCGTGGCTCCGGGGGTCCGAGCCCAGTGTTCCCAGCCTGGGAGAGCGGGAGTGGCCCATGGGAGTGCCCAGCGCGTGCCCAGCGCGCCGTGTGGTGTTTACCGGGCAGAAGTGACAAAGCCTGCTGGGACAGTTCTCAGCCTCCGGCAGCCACCTGCCTCACCCAGGGCCTCGCTGCCCAGCAGTCTCGTGGCCCTGAGCTGCCAACACTCTGTTGGCCGGCCCGGCTCAAGCTCAGGCCCGGTCCTGTGAGCCGGCCCTCGGGGGGTGCTCAGGCAGCTCAGACCAGCAGGTGCCAAGGTGGCGTGAGGGAGGGGGTCCCAGGCCCTGTATGCAGGGGAATCCTGGGCCTCTCCTCCGGACTGGGGGTCTCTAGGTCCCTCTGACTGAAGGCACCCTACCCTGAGTCTGGGGCTCTCTCTGTTTAGAGGTGTCTGTTACCCAGGGGGATTAAACTCAGGGTCTCATACATGTAAACCTGTGCCCATTCGTAGCTTCTCCCACTTTTCATATGGCGAAATCCCTCTGTCTCCCCGTCCCCCCCCCCCCCACGCCCCTGTGCCGTGAGCTTACTCTAGGCAGACAGTGGGTCTGTGTGGGAAGCGGGTGAGGCCTGGCTGAAGTTCTCGACCATCGCTCCTAGAGGAAGGTGCTGATGACCGTGGCTGGCGGGGGACGGGGCTTGGGGGGCTGCAGAGAGAGGGATTCTGTCTCCCCCTGCAGCCTTCCCCACACATGCCCACACATTAAAAGCTCTCGTTTTGTATGTCTTACTTAACCTTGTTGAGATTCAGTTTTCTGTCCTGTAAAACAGGCTGAATAATAGTGCCTCAACTTCCCCAAGGCAAGGGCTTTGCCCTGGGTTCCCCAGGGGCGTCTCTAGCCCTGCCAGCGGGTCCCAAGGTGGCACCTGTGCTCTTGTCTCCTTGCTGCAATTCTCGGGGAGGACCAGTGGGACCTGGAGAGGCCCCGTGCCCACTGTGGGCTGTTCTGGCCGCTGCTGGGTGGCCCCTCGGTGCGCCCCAAGACCTCCACCCACGAATCAGATGCTCCCTCTGGAGTCCCCCGTCCTGTTCCCTGGATTGTAGCAGAGCAGACAGGCAGGAGACACAGCCACGAGATCGGCTGTTGCAGGCTGGTCTCCATCAGCTATCGGAATCCTGGACATTAGGACTTTTGGCAACGGGAGAGGCACTAAGTCCCGCCCCCCCCAGGCTCTCGGATTGTCGCACATTCGAATACCACTTCCGCCATGCCCCTGGGCTCAGCAGCCTTCGCTGGCTCGTTCCAGAGATGGTGGCTTGGGTTCCACGGCCACTGTGGGGCAGCTGTCCTCCCTCCAGGGCAGCCAGAGCCACAGTGTCCGGACTTACTTTCAGAAAAAAAAAATCACTCATTGCCTCCCTGTAACTCTGCCTTCTTGAAGCAAAGAAATTGTCCCCCAGTGTCATCCATGGCTGCTAAAGTACATTGTCTCAGCACCCCAGGGAGCAGTGCCACCCACTGACCCAGCACCCCAGGGAGCAGTGGCACCCACTGTCATCGCACCCCCAGAGCACTTTGGGAAACAGACTAGAACTGCTCTCTTCCAGCCTCCACACCAACCTGTGTCCCTGTTCTTCGTGGCTGTGGGCAAACTTGCTCTGGGACCGCAGTGCTCGGAGGAGAACCAAGCCCTCCAGCATTTACTTAATCACGTACTATGTGCCAGGCACCGCGCCAGGGGCTTTCAGATGTTTTGTTTTGTTTTGGGTCTACACCCTGCGATGCTCAGGTATTTCTCCTGGCTCTGCCCTCAGGAACCACTCCTGACAGGCATGGGGGACCAAATGGGAAGCCGGGGATTGAGCCCAGCTTGGCCGCGTGCAAGCTAAACTCCTTCTCCGCTGTACTGTGGCCCTATTTTACTCAGCTTATCTTTTTTTTTTTTTTTTTTTTTTTTTTGCTTTTTGGGTCACACCTGGTGATGCTCAGGGGTTACTCCTGGCTCTGCATTCAGGAATTACTCCTGGCGGTGCTCAGGGGACCATATGGGATGCTGGGGATCGAACCCGGGTTGGCCGCGTGCAAGGCAAACGCCCTACCCGCTGTGCTATCGCTCCAGCCCCTCAGCTTGTCTTTTCAAGCGCGCGCCACAGAGAGGCAGATTGTCACTGGACTGTCCGCTCGTGTGGGAGACATACTGGGCATGTCAGGCCCTCTCACGGCGACTCGTGTCCCTGTGACCTATGGAACGTGGCTTCTCGTCTGCAAGGCCGCCGTCACTCTAACGAAATCAGGCGCTTCCATCGGCAGGCGGCCTGGGGAAAAGGTTCATCCAGAACAGCGGTTCCCACCCCTGAGCTGTCCCAGGATGGTTCCTCACGGTCTCACCAGCACGTTGGGTCCCCCCCCCCGACACCCCTAAGTCTGCGCATCCCCTTCTCGTGGTTAAGCCAGACCCTGTGGACGTCACGTTCTCACTTACCCTGACAGTTTGCTCCTCTCTCCTGCTTACCGGGAACCATGCTGGGGTGAGCATAGGGGTACATGTAGCTCTTTAATGTCCAGCTGTGTTTTCTCTTCATGTAGATCCTGTGGTGGGCACGGGGATCCCCCCGGCACCCGTGACAATGAGACTGGGTGTTCGGGAATAGCTCTGTGTGGTTTGTGGGTTTGTCTTGGGGCCCTTCCCAATAGTGTGGGGCTGCTGGACTCCGCGTGGCGATGGTGTGTGTGTGTGTGTGTAGGGGGGGCTGTGAGTTGTGGGAGGTGGAGCCCGGACCCCTGTGCCCGTCACACACGCACCCTAGCCCTCGTGCCCCCTGTTCTGCTCCATGCGGTCTCACGGCTTTACTGGGCAGCCCAGTGTGAGCCCGAGAAGGAGATTTTCAGACTGCTGGAGTATTTGCTGAAGCAAAAAGAAACAAAAAAACAAAGATCTTTACTTTTCCTTTTTGACTTTCACAATACACACACACACACACACACACACACACACACACACACACAAGCAAACCTCAGTGTGAAGCATAAAAGCAGCCATTTCTGCCTTGTCTGATTTTCCAGCTCTTCCTCCCTGTCTTTTACTCATCCAGTTGATTTCGTTTCTGTTTGGGGCCACACCCCGGGTGCTCAGGGCTTGCTCCTAGCTCTGTGCTCAGGGATCACTCCTGGCAAGCTTAGGGGACCCTCTGGGCTGTCGGGGATGGAGTCTGGGTCAGTACATGCAAGGAAGGTGCCCTCCCGGCTACATTATCTCTCCGGCCCCATCAGTTGAATCTTTTTTTTCTTAAATCACGATTGTAGACCCTGTTATTGGGTGAACGGCCTTTATCTGTCGGCTCTGACCTTGGCTAGGAACTCCCGGGAGTCTTCACTCCTCCATTTTCTACATCCATCTTTGTCTCTGCTTTGAATTGCTTCCCAGTCCAGGCGGGGGGGAGATGGAGCCCCTCCACTGCAGGTGGGCACCCCAGGTTTGATCCCGGGAGCTGCGGGGTCCCCAGGCAGTGAGCCGGCAGTAGCTCCTCAGCGCTGCTGGGTGTGACCCAAAACCAAAGGGTAAACAAAAGTCAGATGAGTGTCTGGCCTGGCCACACGCCCCAGCTGTGGACTGAAGCTCTGCCCTGGGCTCTCTCTGTCGATACTGGACATGGTGAGTTCCATCCTGACTCAGGTTTCCGAGATGATGACCTGGGCAAACTGCTTCCTCGGACCTTAGGCCTTGGGGTCGTTTTGGTGCTAAACTGCTCTAGTTCTTGGGAGTTTCTGTCCCTCTTCATTTTTCCTCCAAGCAACGGTCACTTTCCAAAGAGGGGGTCGGGACATGGCACAGCCTTCTATCCCAAGAGAAGATTCTTTTTTTTTTTCCCTTTTTACTTTTGGTTTTGTTTCTGGGCGACACCCAGGGGTGCTCAGGGCTACCACCTGGATCTGTGCTCAGGGATCACACTTGGTGGGGATCAGGGGACCCTAGGTGGTGCCGGAGATTGAACCCGGGTCTGCCACGTGTAAAGCAAATGCCCGATCTGCTGTACTCTTGCTTCAGCTGCAGAGAAGATGCGTTTCTGCGGCTGTTTCTTAGTCGTCTGGATCAAACACCCCGTTTCAGTGTGAGCTGCATGTCAG
The DNA here is from genome assembly GCF_029834395.1 of Sorex fumeus. NCBI lineage: Eukaryota > Metazoa > Chordata > Mammalia > Eulipotyphla > Soricidae > Sorex > Sorex fumeus. The sequence continues at coordinate 1,536,370 of NW_026606255.1, read as the reverse complement.
ATGCTGTCTTAGGCCCTTGGGGTTCAGAGAGGGGCAAGATACAAGCCCAGTCTTTAGATGCTCAGGGTTTGCCGAAGGGACAGACGTGCAGAGGCTCTGCGGTGAGCAGTGGGGAGACCCTTTCTCGGGTTGGACTAGCAGTTTGGAGGCTGCGGCTGCCGAGTCGGCTCCTGCAGGCAACTGTGTTTTCTAGGGAGAGAAGGACGTTCTGGAGAGAGGGAACGGGAGCAGGCTGAACCTGTTTGCCGATGGCCCGGGTGTCAGAACCTCCCTGCACCATGCAGACAGTGTCCCGTTTACAACACGGCCGCCACCTTTATCCCCACCGAACACCACCTTGTACTTGGGAAGTGGATGGGGTGGGAATTCTACCCATGAAAACGATGCTTGGGCATTGCCATCGAAAAGCAGGAGAATCTGGAACTTTCTGCCTCTGCCAGGATGCAGCATTTGGGAGCAATGAATCCCAGTCCTCTGACTTCAAACGCGCCCGTGGCTCCTCCTCTTCATGGGACAGAAGGAAAATTCCTGGTGATTGCAGAAGGGTGATAATTGCCAGGAAAGAGGCGCCTTCCAGGTTTCCTCGATGAGGAAATTAGGTTATGGGAAAGGCCTGCAGGTCGCCCCCAGTTGAGAGCGCTGGGGCCGCAGCAGAACCCCAAGAGCCAGGTCTCGGCCCGCACTTCCAGCACCCCTCCCAGGTTTTTCCCGGAGGCAGGGTGGGAGAGGTGCCAGATGGAACAAGTCCAGTGGACCAGGGGAGAAAAGCAGGATCCAGGGCTCCCCCATAAAAGGGGGCGGTTCCCCCCAGCAGATCTCGAGAATCAACCATGTCATCAGAAACGAACAAACGCCTCTATCCAACTGTCAACACGTCTGCACCCAGGGCCCCTGCCCGCCCATGCTCAGCTACCCCCTCGGGGCTGGGGCCATGAGGGGAGAGGACACGGCTTCCCCAAGCACTCTGGGCAGTGGCAGGTGTTGCTTTGAGGACCCGAGTCCTTTCCTCGTGGCCTGTGCTGCACTAGTCTAGTGTGCTCTGGGCTCTGGGCTCAGCTCTCCTGGGGTGCCCGGGAAGAATGGCCCCAGGGCACCCCCCCCCCCCCCCCCCCCCCCGGCCAGTCCAGCCACTGAGTTCGAGGAAGATCAAGCAGTGGGGTGGGTGAGAGCAGATTGCACGGGAAGGGAAGAGTTCAGGTTGCAGAGTACGTACGGCAGGAGCCCTCTGCAAAACACCCCCCCAAGAGGCGTCCACAGGTCACCGTGTGCGGGAGGGACGCTGGTGTGCTTGGCTGTCCTTTCAGACCCTGCCCTGAAGCTCCCCAGGTGGCAGTCATGGGGATCCAAGGCTGGGGTCTCCAAAACCGGCCACAAACTGGGGCCCCTGTCCCCCATGCTCTGTCCCTGTTCACCTGCGTCTCATGGCCTCCCGTGTACACATCCAGAAGCCTGTCCTTGACCTCCTCCTCCTCCTCCTCCTCCTCCTCCTCTTCCTCCTCCTCCTCCTCCTCCTCCTCCTCCTCCTCCTCCTCCTGCCACCCTGGACCAAATCCCCCTCTGCACTCAGTCCCTGAGTGCCAGACAGACCCCCTCCAGTTAACCACTCCTGAGTCCAAACTCATTTCCTCACCCCTCATTTCTGACGGGCATCCCAAGTGGACCGTGTTCATCTTGAGGGCTCGTGTCTCTGTTGCCAAGAACAGCAGCACCGCTTGTGCCCCCCCTGAAACACCCCGGCCCTCAGAATCACGCCCCCTCCCCCACAGCCTGGTCCTGGTGCCCTGTACTCGCTGCCATTCTCTTTCTCTCTGTGTCGCTCTGCTGTGATGTTGGGGGCTGCAAGTGCGTTTGGCTGAGGTGCCCCAGACACCTGCGGGTGCCAAAGTTGACACATTCCGCTGAGGGTCCCAGACAGCTAGAGCTGCAAAGACCTTGCCCGGTACACGTGGGCAGCACCGGGGATTGAACTCATGACCGTGGGCTTCTGTGACTGAGCGTCCCCCAGGCTGTTGGTGTAAAACGTCCTTTGACATCCAGGTCCTTCTCGCTCCGTCCAGCCCACTGCCCTCTTCTGCACCCCGACCCTTTCCTGGTCTCTTAGTCCCCAGAGCTGATCCCTGTGGGCTTTAACTCTTTTTTTTTTCTTTTTGGGTCCCACCCAGCAATGCTCAGGGATCACTCCTGGCTCATGCACTCAGGAATTACTCCTGGCGGTGCTCTGGGGACCATATGGGATGCTGGGACTCGAACCCAGGTCGGCCGCGTGCAAACGCCCTCCCCACTGTGCTATCACTCAAGCCCCTGCGGGCTTTAACTCTTAGGGCAGATCTAGTTCTTTTCCTGTTCACAGCCCCTCCTGCCCAGGTTCCACATCCTTAGCAGGAAACTGACGTCTCAGTGGCCTAGGCCACCCCACCCCCTCTACTATCAGCCCCTACTCACCCCTTTGCCTGTCTCTGTAACACTGGCCTGGTGGCCCGAGCCCCTTCCTGCCTCTGGGAACCACCGTCCCCAGACCTGGGGCTTCACTTCCTCCTGGGCTCAGTCGCCTTTCCTGCTGGGTCTCCCTGAATCCCTGCGGCTCTGCGCCTGGCCGTGGCGCTGTTCCCCAAAGCCTTGTCTGGGTCCAGGTGGGGGAGGGGGGAAGGAACTCCATTGGGCAGGCGACTTCTGTCTGTGACGTTGACGTTGCACAGCCAGTGGCTGGCACCACGTATGGCACCGAGAGTCCTTCAGCTGCGCTTGCGAATGAATGACGCTGCTCTTCTTTCCAGCTACCATTACTCCTGATGCGACCAACTTCCCAATGTCAAAGAAGGAGGTTTTGCGTTTATTTTTATTGCCTTTACTGAGGCATCATGTTGTATAATAGTGTACTATTAATACTTCGGCTGACGCCATGACTGTACCGCCTGGCCACCAGGATGCCCAGAAAGGAAGCTTTTCATCCTCATTTCAAAGTTTTGTTTTGTTTCTGGTTTGGCGTCACACTGGTTGGTGCTCAGGGCTGGCTTCTGGCTCTTTGCTCAGGGATCACCCCTGGCAGGGCTCGGGAATTATATGTGGTGCCACATACAAGGCTAGCGCTCTACCTACGATAACCCCAGAAAGACGTTTTGCAAAAAAAGATAAAATCACATTTTTCTCCACACAGAGCTGTTTTTACTCTGTGGGCATTTTCCTACCCTTAGCTTCTCTATTCAAAAAAAATTTTTAATCATCTCAGCTTATTGGAGAAAGCAAAGAATGAAAATAATTTCCCCAGCAGTGAGGGTTTATGTGCTAGGTGTTGGCACACTCCTATAATGGAATACTACGTGATCATTAAAATGATGTTTGCACACTTAAGAAAAGATTTATGATAGTCTTTACTAGTCTAGGAGAAATATTTATGATGCTCTCTGTGAAAGGCAGGCCAAGAATCTTTGCAGAATGGCATATATCAATGAGGGGTAAAAACAGAAAATGAGTCACTAATAGACAAGATATTCATTGCAACCACCTTTTAGTGCAGTGATTTTTCTGCTACATATTAGTTTTTCTGTATCAATAACCTTCCTCTATTATCACATAATCACTTTTTTGTATGTTTTTGGGTCCCAGGGCAGTGCTCAGGGCTCGGTCCTGGCTCTGCACTCAGGGATCAATCCTGGTGGTGCTCAGGGACTATACGCGCTGCCCAGGACCAAACCCGGGTTGGCCTCGTGTCAGGCAAACGTCCTTCCCACTGGACTATGGCTCCAGCCCTACAGAATCACATTAAATCTAATATTGCAAAAGGGGAGAAGATGAACAAAACAAGAAATGGAAGTCATGGAGTCAGACAGTTACCTGTCTACCTGCTGTGACATCTCTGTCCCCAGTCCTTGGGCCATGGGCTGGGGAGACCCTGTATCTTTCGGATTTCTGATGGTCAGATCACCTTGGCCAAGAGCAGGTCTGAAATAGCCTCTGTCTTCGGGTGCAGGCCAGATTGCTGACCAGAGAGCCCTAGGACAGGTGTTCGGGGGGCAGGGCTAATGCCAGGGTCTCTGGTGGTGGGGCCTAACCCCAGGGTCTCTGGAGGCGGGGCCTAATCCTAGGGTCTCTGGGGGCGGGGCCTAATCCCCATAGCTCTGTGTGCTTGGACAGTCAGTGGTTCTCCACATCCCAGCAGCTCTTTCCAAAGCCCTTTCCAGGAAACAGGATAAGCAGGAGCTCCCTGGCCACGGGGCAGGCTCCTCCCAACTTCTTGCTTTCCCTGAACCTTTCATCTCTTCCAGTCCTGACAGCAACTGATATCTTCTCCTCTCTCTCTTCCAGGAAGTGATCGGAATGGCCTAGATTTCAACAGGCAGGTAAGGACTTTAAGAAAGTTTCTATTCCATAACTGTTTTGGGTCATGTATTTTGACATTGCAGAATCCGAGATGGAGTACAGTTTGGGGGTGCGGGAAGTGGCTTGATGCTTTGATACTTGTTTTTGTTGTTTGGGATTGGTTTGAAGCTTCCCTGGGGGTCCCAGAGGGCATCAGGGCTGCATGTGGTGGTGCTCAGGCTGCTGAGGGATCGAACCCGGGGTCCCACGCATGCCAACAAAAGTGTCATCCCTCTGAGCCCTCTCCTTAGCCTAGAAGAGCCTTTAAAGGACTTCTAGAGGGGCCAGAGACATGGAACAGCGGGAAGGACATTTGCCTTGCGTGTGGCCAACCCGGGTCAGATCCCCAGCATCCCATAGGGCCCCCGAACACCTGCAGGAGTGATCCCTGAGTGCCGAGCCAGGAGTAAGCCCTGAGTACCACCAGGTGTGCACACCCTGAAAAAGTTTTTTATATTCACCCTACCCCAGCGTAGGGTTGGAGTGTTGGGGTCTCCACTGTCCCCTCCAAGTAGGGGCTATGTCCAGGTGCAGTGCAGAAACGGAGACTCCAGCCCTGGCAGTGTGTCTCATGTTTTGTGAACCACAGTTCATAAACCACATCAGGCCACGTGGTTCACTGACCACTGGAGCACGTGCCCAGGGAGGGAGGGGACAGCATCAGTCTTCACTCCAGAAACAAAACCATTTCTGCTCTTGGTGCTTGGGAGGTCAGGCCTGGCATCATGCCCAGACTTACCCATGGTGGACCTGGGGATGGAGACCGGAGCTCCCACACGTGGACCCCACATCCACCTGAAGCCTCTCCCGCCCAGCTGTGACACTCCTTCTTCACTAGGGGACTTGGCCCGGGTGTGCCTCAGGGGCGACAGGCTGGCAGAGCCCCCAGAACTCAGGTCTGGAGGGAGAGCTTTCAGAAGGTGGGGTGTGCCCTGAGCTTCCTGCTGGGACTCGGGGTCCCAGGTGGGGTGTCCCTCTCTCAAGCCCATTCCCCACTGTTCTCTGATGGTAACACCCACCCTGGAGGTGTTGGCGGGTGAGGATGGGGGAGCCTGTGTTTGAAATAGCTCTGAGCCCTGGGGCTTGGGCTGGGCAGGGGAACCTCTGTGGGCCGCTGCAGAGAAGCCCCCCAGCCTTGGCGTGTCCTTAGGGGTGTGGCCCCCACCAGTTGGGAAAGCTCTCTGTGGTGGCCTCTCTCTGGGTCATCCCTCCCTCCCCCGAGGCTTTCGGGTTTCTCACTGCAGACAGGAACAGACACGACACATCTTCCCTCTGCAGAAGGGGGAGTCTGGGGAGCGGGGGGAGCTTCCCACACACCCAGGGGCCTCGGACCCGCACCACCTCCATGCCCTCCTGAAGACTCCCCAGCCTGGTGCTCATCGGGTTCTCCAGCTTCCCCTGCTCAGAGTCGTGGCTGCCCCCGCTGCCCCCACAGACCTGAAACCTCCCGACTGCCCGATGGCCTGAGGTGCTTGGGCCACGCGGTCACTTTAATTGTCTCCCCCCCACCTCCCTCCTAGTCCAGTGCCCTGTCCTCTCCAGTGCGGAGTCGCAGCCCCCTGCAGCCCCCTTCTCCAGCCACGGGTCCTCCCATGTGTCACTGGCCAAGGCCCCACGTGGCCAGTCCGCCGGTGAAGCTGGGACTTGAACCCGCACCTCCCTGAGCACCCCAGCCTGTTTTCCCATGATGCCTTGCAGCCTGCCCCCACCTGCCCCAGCCTCTCCAGTTTCCTCCCTGCAAATGCCTGTCCTTCAGGGAGTGGCTGGGAGCCAGTAGCCCTGTGACCTCACCATGACTAACAGGGAGGCTAGGAGGGGAGAGAACGTGGGAAGGGGAGGAGGGAGAGGGAGCACGGGGAGGGAGGAAAGAGGGAGTACAGGGAGGGGAGGAAGGAGAGGGAGCACGTGGAGGGAGGAAAGAGGGAGTACGGGGAGGGGAGGAAGGAGAGGGAGCACGGGGAGGGGAGGAAGGAGAGGGAGCATGGAGAGGGAGGAAGGAGAGGGAGAATGGGGAGGGAGGAAGGAGAGGGAACACGGGAGGGAGGAAAGAGAGGGAGCACAGGGAGGGGAGGAAGGAGAGGGAGCACGGGGAGGGGAGGAAGGAGAGGGAGCACGGGGAGGGGAGGAAGGAGAGGGAGCATGGAGAGGGAGGAAGGAGAGGGAGAATGGGGAGGGAGGAAGGAGAGGGAACACGGGAGGGAGGAAAGAGAGGGAGCACAGGGAGGGGAGGAAGGAGAGGGAGCACGGGGAGGGGAGGAAGGAGAGGGAGCATGGAGAGGGAGGAAGGAGAGGGAGAATGGGGAGGGAGGAAGGAGAGGGAACACGGGAGGGAGGAAAGAGAGGGAGCACAGGGAGGGGAGGAAGGAGAGGGAGCACGGGGAGGGAGCACGGGGAGGGAGAAAGGAGCAGTTGGTAGGTGTAGCTAGTCTGATGCACAGAGAGGGCTGGACATCCCAGGTGTGCCCGGTTGTGTCACAGCCCATGGTGTGGCCCGGAGGTCAGGCTGGCAGGCTGTGGACATGTGGGAGGAACTGGCCACTGGCCCCTCAGGAAGCCTCTGGCTGGTCCTGGGGAAGCACCTGGGCCACTTGGGTGACGGTGGAAGGGGCCCCCGGGGCAGGAGGGTGGTGCTGGAGCTGGAAGTGCTGCTGCCCACCCCTGGGCCTAAGTCCCACGCATCCCCACTGAACTGCTGTTGAAGACCCCTTGTTCTCTCTCCATGCCCTCCCGCCCACTTGGCCCCGCCGTCCCCCAAATGCGCGTCCATCTGTGAGTGTGTGGGGTGTGTGGCTGGGACGGGACCCAGCAGGCCGGGTGGGCACTGTGCTGGCCGTGGAGCCGTACCCACGGCCGTACTGCTGGTGGAAGGGAAGGGGGAGAAAAGGCTCTGTCCCCTGGCCCTGGGCCCTGGGGAGCAAGGAGAAGTGGGTGCCAGACGCTGTCTGCCTTTCTGGTCTCCTGGACAGACCCTTGGGCATGAGAGTCACACAGGGTGCCCGGCCTCTGCTCCCAAAGCCCAAGGGACAGGCAAGAGACGGTTCCATCGGGGTAGGCTGGGGGCTTGGGGAGCAGAGGCAGGCCAGCCTGCCCTGTCCCCCCACCCCTGCGGCCGCACTGCCCTGTATGTGGCTGGCAGCTCATGCTCAGAGACTTCCGGTGTGTTGGAAGCTGTCGACAGGTGCCCTTGGTGCTCCCCTCTCGGCCCCTAAGCTGAGGCTCAGACTGATGTCCAGGGTCCTGCGTCTTTCCCGGCCCCCCCCCCCCCCACCATCTTCCCGCACGGCCGTCTCAGACTCGGTGATGGTGATTCCAGGGCTGCTCTCAGGCGGTTCAATCTGGCACTGAATAAACTCCATGGAGGGATCTTCCCCCAAACCCACAACAGCCCCGGAAGGATCTGGAAGGATCCAGAATGATGGACAACAGGCTGCCTCAGGGAGGCCCAGGCAGAAGTCAGGAGAGACTGGCCCGGCTTTCCGACGGCAAGTGAGGGTTTGCAGTGGGGGTGTAAGGCCCCTGGCTGGCTGGGGACAGTCCCAGGGGCAGCACCGGGCCAGAGATGGAGGGAAGGAGGAGTCGAAGCAGCTGAATCTTCAGAGCGTGGGAGAGAGGCCAGCATGCTGCTCCGAGGGTCCACGTAGGGGTCCCTGAGCTGGGGGAGTCGCTGTGGGATTTGAGTCTTGGCTCTGAGCGTCTTTCCTCTTTGGCGGGATCCAGATTCTGCTCTAGGTGCAGGGGGCGGGGTGGAAGGCCCGGAGAACAGGAGCCAGGAAACCCCCTTTGGCTCCGCCCTACGCAGCAGGGTTGGGTGTCCAGGGCTGAGACCTTCTGTCCTCTCTTCCCCTCGGGTCATCGAGCTGTGGGCAGGGCTGGGCGCAGTCTGCAGGCGCCTGGACATGCAGCTGGGCTGAGCCCCATGCACCAGGCCTGGGGAGCTGTCACAGAGCCCCTCGCTCCACCCCCCTGCAGGCCCCTCCCCTCTACCCCAGGCCAGTGCCCCTCCTGAGAAGATTCCTGAAAGCTCCCATCATATCCTACGTGAAATGTACAGAGACAAAAAAATCAGAAAGACACTCTTGTTTGACTAAATGGAGAACAAACGAAGGAGAGGTAAAATAATAGGAATCTCAGCAAGTGAATTGGGGTTTGTTTGTTTTATTTGGGGGCCGGGCCCAGGGGTGCTCAGGGCTGCACCTGGCTCCCCACCCTGAGGGATCCTCCCGGTGGAGCTCCGGGCCATATGGAGTGTCCGGAACAGAACCTGGGTCGGCCACATGCAAGGCAAGCAAGCACTCAAGACGCTTCTCTCTCTCTCTCTCTCTCTCTCTCTCTCTCTCTCTCTCTCTCTCTCTCTTTCTCTCTCTCTCTCGGGCCCTCAGCAGATAGATTCCTGGGCACGCCCTTCTGGAAGGCCTAGAGCTGGCAGATGCTGGGCACTGATGCGACAGGCGAATCCTGACGTGGCAGTCTGGGCACAGCATCTTCCCCCAGAGTTGTGAATTTCCCTGGGTATCCTCCAGACAAACCCTCTCCTTTCTCAGCGTCCATGAAAATATCAGCCCTGGAAAAAAAAAAACAGCAGATATTAGAAGAGAGAGAGAGAGACAGACAGACAGACAGACAGACAGAGACAGACAGAGACAGATGGACAAACAGAGAGAGGAAGAGGGAGAGTGGAGTGAGAGACACAGAGAGAGAGAAAAGAGAGGAGAGAGTGAAGGAGTGAAGTAAGAGAGAGATAGAGAATAAGTTTGGGGAGAGAGGGGGGAGAGGGAAAGAGAGAAATGGAGCAATAGCTTGGTGGGTAGGGCGTTTGCCTTGCACGTGGCCGACCCGGGTTCGATTCCCAGCATCCCATGTGGTCCCCCGAGCACTGCCAGGAGTGATTCCTGAGTGCAAAGCCAGGAGTAACCCCCGAGCATTGCTGGGTGTGACCAAAAAGCAAAAAGAGAGAGAGAGAGAGGGAGGGAGAGAGAGCGAGAGAGAGAGAGAGAGAGAGAGAGAGAGAGAGAGAGAGAGCACACTGGGCCCAGGAAAAAGCCCAGCACAGGCTTTGCACGTAGGAAGCTCCACTTTTTTTTTGTTAGTTTTTTGGTTTGGTTTTGGTTTTTTTGAGCCACACCTGATGGTTCTCAGAGGTTCCTCCTGGCTCTGGCACTCAGGGGTCACTCCTGGTGGTGCTCAGGGGACCCTATGGGATGCCGGGGATTGACTGAATCAGCCATTTAATCCTGGCACCGCACAGACCCCTGGCCCTGCCCAGAGTGATACGTGAGTGCTCCCAGGTCTTGCCCACCACACAGTGGGAAATGGTCTGGGGGGTTCCAGGAAGATGGCTCACAGCCCGGAGTGCTGCTTTGCGTGTGGGAGCCCCGGCTTTGTCCCTGGAGTGCCACAGCTGCCCCCACCCCACACCACGGAGCCAGTCGATTCCCAGCATCCCATATGGTCCCCTGAGCACCGCCAGGAGTAACTCCTGAGTGCAGAGCCAGGAGGAACCCCTATGCATCACCGGGTGTGACCCAAAAAGAAAACAAAAACAAAAGGGGGACATTGACCGGGTTTGAGACTCACTGGGGCTGTCGGTGGGCTGTCTGCCCACACACGTGTCCCCTGACCCCTTTGAAGGGCTTGTCCCGTGGGTGCTCCTGGTTCGGGTATCTCTTGCTTTGCCAGGTGCCAGAGCTCGGTCAGTGCGTATAGGACCCCAGGGCCTTCCACAGCCAGAAAAGACACCCTGAGCTTCGCAGAACAGCAGCTCTGTCAGTGCCCGCCCCATCACTGTGGCTGAACCCAGGAAAATGGGCACCTGGGCTGGGAGGGGTGGGGTGGAGGGTGGTAGGTAGCCCCCAGACCTTTCACCTAGGAGGCAGTGGGGGCCTGAGCAATAGTACAGAGAGAGGGCACCTGCCTTGCACATGGCCAACCCGGGTTCAAGCCCCGGCACCCCATAGGGTTCCCTGAGCACTGCAGAAGTGATTCCTGAGTGCTGAGCCAAAAGTTAGCCCTGATCACTGCTGGGTATGGCCCAAACTCCACCCCCCAAAAAAGAAACATAAGGCAGTGGAAAGGGGGGGGGCTGTTCCAGCACTGGGGAGAGGCACCCCAGAAAGAACACCTACAGCCACCTGCAGAAAAGTTGTGGGACCTCCAGGGAGGGGGCCGGGCACAGCCCCAGCAGGGGGGAAGCTGAGCCACCTAGGGTCGAGGGAGCAAAGGGGTCCTTTCTCCAAAGCGCCTGTGGCTGGGTCATTCAGAGTGGCAGTGGTGTTGAGGGGGCAGGCTTGTTGTTTCTGTGCAGGGGAAACTGAGGCAGTCACGCAGGGAGAGCCAGAATGAAAATCCAAACCAGCCAGACTCCGTGCTCCACCCCACCCCCCAGGTCCTGGTCTTGGGGGCGGGGGTGGGCGCGCCCCTGTCCGTCCCCACGGCTTCAGCAGAGAGGACGTGACCATGCTGTGTCCTGCTCTCTGTGAGGTCAATGCAGCGGAGACCCGCACGCAATGCCTCTGGCCTCTGTCCACCATCTAGACACGAGCTCTGCGTTTCCCTCGGCCCCAGCCTGCAGGCTTCCTGGGTGGTGCCGAGCTGAGATGCGGGTGGGAGGGTGGCTCCAGCGCTCGGCCTGAGTCCCCAGGCCTAGGTCTGCGGGGGCTGCAGGGAGGCGGCATCGTGGTGCTGGTCAGCCTTGCCCGAGTCTGTGCCCAGAGTCTTCGGTGCCAACTGTTTCCTGTCCGAGGCTGGGATAGTAACCCCAGTTCCAGCTGCTCTGAGCCCCGCTGTGGCCCGGGGAAGCTGTCCTGCCTGCCCCCTGCCCCTGGGGTGCCCGACTATCCACCCACACGGCCACAGGGACCGTAGGGCACCGGGGCTGGGGTCAGGTGGTGGCTCGGGCACAGGGAGGTGGGAGCAGACTTGACACAGAGCCAGAGGGTGCCTGGTGCAGGTGGGGACAGAACTGTCCAGCTTCTCCTCCCGCTCCCAGGGAGCCTGCAGATGATCAGGGTGCTGTCTTGCTGCCTTCGCCCGGGGCACCAGCTGTGTCTACTCCCTCCATGAGGTCCCCTGAGCCCCCAGCGTCTCTCTCGGAGCAGTGGCTGCCGAGGCTGGGAAGGTCGACGTGCCTCTGGGATGAAGTGCAGCCCAGGACAGGTGGGATGTGAGGATGTAGATGCCGCCGGAGATTACCGGGTCCTTACGCCAACCAGGTGAGGTCACCGTCATTGTTCCCATTATAGGCGGGAAACTCAGCTCAGAGGCGTTAAGTAACTTCCCGAGGTGTGGCTGCGGTGTGGTGACTGCTGTGCCAGTGTGTGTGTGTGTGTGTGTGTGTGTGTGTGTGTGTGCGCACGCGCGTGTGTATGTGTGTGTGTGCGTGCACGTGTGCGCGTGTGTGTGTATGTGTGCGCGCGTGTGTGTGCGCGTGTATGTGTGTGTGCGTGTGTGTGCATGTATGTTTGTGTGCGCTGTGTGACTCAGCACGTGTTCCTATAAACAAGCCCTCCCCTCGGCCCCCCGCCCCCCGGTTCCCTGGCATCCCCCCCACTCCCCCGCCCCCTCCCCCGTACTTTTCCACCTTTCCTGAGCCGCCTGCCTATGAATCCCACAGTGAGGCTGGGCCTGTTGCTGAGATAACATCGCAGGCGTGGGGAAGTTTGGCAGGCCAGGGCGGGGTGCAGCCAGTTCCCTGCTGGAGGGTTCCCGGGCCTGTGCGTGAGAAGGGGCAGCTTGTGAGCGCCTGCGGGGCAGCGGGTGGGACGCCTTCTCCTTGCCCCCGAGTCCTCTTCTCCCAGAACCCCGGCAGCTGCAGGCCAGCTCCCTGCCCCAGAGGCTCCCCACCCCTCCCCGCGTCCCCCTTTTCCTGACAGGACGATCTGATTTCTCCTCTGGACCAGCTCAGAGGAGCTCGGGCAGGGCGGGCAGAGTGAGCCACAGGCCAGAGGCTCGGATGGGACCGTGTCCACAGCTGTTGGCCTCTGCTCACCAGTCCCCGTGGCTTCTTCTGCTCGTGGCCCTTGCGGCCCCCAGATCCCAGCTGCCGGGGCGCCAGGACACACCCGTGTCGGCCACTGAAACTCTGCCTGGCTCCCAAGCCCCAGGGCCCTGGGTTCACATCCTGTTTTGATTTTTCCTTCTTGGCAGCCCCTCCCCCCGCTCTGGCATCTTCTAGCACTTTCTCCACAGACTCTGCTGGCAGGGGCCGTGGTGAGCGCTCGCTCAGGTTTGAGTCTCTTTCCCACAGTTTCACCTCAGTTTCTGTCTCTGCATGTTGGGTGGAGAGAGTCGCTGCCGCGGCCCAGGAGGGGTGGGCCTGTCAGGGTCAGGGTCCCAGGAAGGCCATCACAAAGTGGTACCCGCTGCCCATCACAGCTGTCTGGCCGCAGCCTTCCTCTGGGGGGCTTGGGACCTGCCTCAGCCCCAGGTCAGGTGACCCCAGAGCAGCCTGGTTCTACCCCCTGGAGAGGACACGTGTAAATAAAATCTGACTTCTCAGGGCTGGAGAGATAGCACAGCAGGTAGGGCGTTTGCCTTGCACGTGGCCGACCCGGGTTCGATTCTCAGCATCCCATATGGTCCCCTGAGCAGTGCCAGGAGTAACCCCTGTGCATCGCCAGGTGTGACCCAAAAAGAAAAAAAAATCTGACTTTTCATCACCAGGAGAGCCTTGTTTCTATCTGGGGGTGCTAGGGACTCCCCCCCCAGCAGTGCTGGCGGCCAGGGCCAGGGGACCCTGCGGTGTGGGGGTCAATCTCCTGCTTACAACTGTCCATTTCAGCCCTTTGAGCTAAATTTCCAGTACCCGAAATGCCCTTTGAAGCATCAGATCCAAGTACCATTTCCAGGGACTCATTTGCTTAAAATGCATCTAATATTGATCTTCTTCTGGCGTTTTCTCAAAGGGCCTGGTTCCAAGTTGGTTTAAATTTTTTTTTCCTTTCCTTTCCGCTGTGGAGGTGGTGGTTTGTGCCATTGATGGGGTCGAGCCCCCTCTGTTGTGGCACTGGTGGAAGGGGGGGCACACTTTGCTGTGGCACCTGTGGACAGAACCGAGGGGTGGACATGCGGGTCTATGGGGCAGTGCCAGGCCCTAATTCTCAGCAGCTCTCGCCTCAGGCTTGCAGAGCGAGGCCTATATGCCATCGAGCTCTTGCCAGGCTCCCGATAAGGAATCTTATTTATTTATTTACTTATATTGGCTTTGGGGCCACGCCCTGCAGTGCTCAGTGCTGATTCTGTGCTCCAGGATCACTCCTGGCAGTGTGCGGGGTCCCCTCAGGGTGCTGGACCTGAAACCAGGGCCGGCTCAATGCAGGACTATGCCCCACTTTCTGTGGGACTGTTGCACTGACCCTCCCACCAGGACACAGCCACCGCTGTGACAGGCCAGCTCGTCAGAGGCAGAGGAAGCAGGGATTTTTTTTTTCTTTTTGGGTCATACCCGGCGATGCACAGGGGTTACTCCTGGTTCATGCACTCAGAAATCACTCCTGGCCATGCTCGGGGGAAAGATCTGGTCGCTCAGTCATGGGGCAGTGAGGGGCATCGACCCAGTGAGGCAGGTGGTGGAGCATCGGTGCCCTGGGTCTGGGTGGAGCCCTGGAAGTGTAATGGGCAGGAGACATTGAGCTCGCGGGGTACAGGGGTTCTAGCCAGAGGATGTCCACGTTGTTACCCCAAGGGGAAGGCAGGGCCGCCCTTGCGGGGTCTCCCCCATGAACCAGAACCAAGTGACGTGTGAGCCCGTGGCACAGAGCGTGGCTGCCAGAAGGTTCCAGAAGGTTCTGTTCTGGCACATAACTAGGCGGAAAAAGGAGTGTCAGGTGTTCGGGACGTGGGCCAGTATCTGGCCACTCAGCAAAGGCCCAGGAGGACAGCTTCCGCGGAGGGAAGGGGGTCTGGGGCTCCCCACTTCTCCTTGGCCTCGAGGTCCCCTACCCCTAGTGCTCAGGGGTCCCAGTGGCCACTGAGATGCCAGGAGTCACTTTGCCTCAAGGCCTGGGGGCGGAGGAGAAGCGCAAAGGGCTCAGCACACACTTTGCAGGCGGGAGCCCTGGCTTGATCCCCGGACCCCCAGGGGCCCCAGCATACGGGGCTGGCTGTGGCCCCACCCCCCACCCCCAGTTTTTTGTTTGTTTAAAATAGCTGAAGTGGGGCTGGAGTACTAGCACAGCGGATAGGGCGTTTGCCTTGCATGCGGCCGACCCGGGATTCCCAGCATCCCATATGGTCCCCTGAGCACCGCCAGGAGTGACTCCTGAGTGCAGAGCCAGGAGCAACCCCTGAGCATCACCGGGTATGACCCCCAAAAGCAAAAAATATAAAATAAAATAATTGTCACTGTCACTGTCCTCCCATTGTTCATCGATTTGCTCGAGCAGGCCCAGTAACGTCTTCATTGTGACAAATGTTACTGTGTTTGGCATATCGAATACGTCATGGGTAGCTTGCCAGGCTCTGCCGTGCAGGCGAGATACTCTCGGTAGCTTGCCGGGCTCTCCGAGAGGGGCGGAGGAATCGAACTCGGGTCGGCCATGTTGGCCGCTTGCAAGGCAAATGCCTAACCGCTGTGCTATCGCTCCAACCCAAAATAAAATAATAAATAAAATAAAATAGCTGAAGTGATATCTGGACCCGAAGGTAACGAGGAACAGAGCTGACGTGTGTCTGGACCCGGCTTTGGCCAAGTCCACCCTGGTCCTGTCCACACCCCTCTGTCCGGACCCCTGGGACCAAACTCTCTACCTCTGCCCTCCAGCCCGCACCCTTCTGCTTCTGCTGTGTGTGAGTCTGTGCCCCTGCAGGCTGGGTTTCTGGGGTAGCGTGTGGCCCTCCCCCAATGAAAGTGCTGGGGGGTGTCATGAAGCCCCAGGCCCTCTGCCATCTAGGAACCATGTCCTCCTCTGCTGCTCTCGGCCCCGCCTGGCCCTGGGACAGGAGCTGGCTGGGAGGGGCAGGCAAGGTTCGGGGCAGCTCTACTGGTACTTCCCAGCCCCGCCACTGTAGGCTTCGTTCAGCCAGGGGAATGTCCCTGCCGGGCACCAGGGAGAAGATTCTGGAAGCCTCTAGCAGCTTTTCAAACGGGCCCCATACCCCAAGCCAGAACAGGCTTCTTAGAAGCAATGGGCTCCCCTGGCCCATTGAGCATCCCTGGCATGGGGGTGGGGGGGTCCCTGCACCTATGCCATGGAGACAGGCCTGGGGGACTCTTCTGCTTCAGGGTGAGACAGAGACATGACTCGGGCTGCAGGGGGCTCCGCCAGGCTCCCTCCACGGCTCCCTCACCACCTCCTGCAGGCTGGCAGGAAGCTCGGGGGGCTGCTGCGTCTGGGGGGATAGGGGTACAGCCACGGGGCAGGCAGGCTCTGCTCTGCGTAGCCTCACAGGAGGAACTCGAGTGTCGGCCGACACTGACCAGACTTCATCTTTGCTCTCGACGTGTTGCAGTAATGACAGTGGCCTTTGCATGGGACGGAAGGATGGTCTGAGGACACCCATGAGCTGCTTTGATGTGCTCTGGGACGGTAGATGAGGGGTAGCGCCATACAGGGGGGCCCTGTGGGTGCTGCAGGGCCCACTCAGCTCCCACAGACACACTGCAGAAGCCCACAGGGACCCACACAGCTCCTGCAAAGCAGGTGAGCTGGCAGCTAGATTTCCCCACCCCCCATGTGTTCGCCCTTCTCCCGCCTCAGCTGCAGGGTCTGCGACCCCCTGAGACACCCTTGTACCCTGCGGCCCTTCGCCGTGTGAGGTGTTCCCAGCTCTCCCCCTGTGGAAATACCCAGAAGCCCCTAAAGAGGAGACTTCGTTCTGTTTGTTTTGGAGCCTGCATCCAGCTGTGCTCAGGGCTTACTCCTGGCTCTGCACTCAGGGAGCACTCCTGGTGGAGCTCGGGGGACCCTAGAGGGTGCCGGGGATCGAACCCGGGTCAGCTGGGTGCAAGGCAAATGCCCTCCTCGCTGTACTGTCTCTCCAGCCCCATTTATTATTATAGCGCTCCCCCTTCCCCGCCCACAGACTTCTGATGGCCTTAGGCACTGACACAGATCGTACATGCGGACTGCTTTCTTTTTTATTTTTATTTTATTTACTTTTGGGGCTCTCCGAGAGGGGCAGAGGAATCGAACCCGGTCAGCCGGGTTGGCCGTGTGCAAGGCAAACACCTTACCCGCTGTGCTAACTACTAAGAAAACAACAGCGCTCAGTTTCCAGGCCAGAAAAATATTCTCTATTTTTTAAAACCAAGAGTATCTCACCCGCACGGCAAAGCCTGGCAAGCTCCCTGTGACGTATTCAATATGCCAAAAACAGTAACAACAAGTCTCACAATTTGTTGTGAGACATTACTGATACCCGCTCGAGCAAATCAATGAACAATGGGAGGACAGTGCTACAGTGCTTCAGTGCTACTTTTGGGGGGAGAGGGAAACACTAGGTGATGCTCAGGGGTCACTCCTGGCTCTGCACTCAAGAATTACTTTCTGGAGGGGCTCAGGAACCCTATGGGATGCCGGGGATTGAACCCAGGTCAGCTGCATGCAAGGCAAGTGCCCTCCCAGCTATACTATCACTCCAGCCCCTGCTTTCCTTTTAAAAAGGTGATTATAGGTGCCACAACAGTGCTCAAGGGCCCATGCGGTGCCCAGGATCAAACTCTTATGCCCTTCCCTCCCCTTCCCTTCCCTTCCCTTCCCTTCCCTCCCCTCCCCTCCCCTCCCCTCCCCTCCCCTTCCCTTTCCTTTCCCCTCCCCTTCCCCTTCCGCTTCCCCTTCTGCTTCCCTTTTCTTCTCTCCATACCCAGCAGTGCTCAGGGCTTACTCCTGGCTCTGCAGTCAAGGTCACTCCTAGTGGGCTCGGGAGAGCATATGTGGTACCAGGGTCAGCCACGTGCAAGACAAGTTTCCTATCTGCTCTGCCTCGTGAATACTTTCTTGTAAAAACAAACAAACAAACAAAATCACCTCATCATAGAAAGAAGAGTCTGGATCCTCGGCTCGGAGGTCACTGTCAGACCGCGCGCTGGCGTCAGTAGACTTGTCCTTCTGCCCTTCTGGGCAGCCGTAGAGGAAAGTGAGCAGGGGCTGCGGGGCTGGTCAAGAGCTTTCATGCAGGAGGCACAGGTTCAATCCCTTGAGCACCGTGGTCCCCTGAGCACCATCAGGAATAACCCATGAGCACAGAGCCAGGGGTTGCCCCCAACACTGCCAGCTGTGACCCCCAAATAAGCCAACAGCCAAAAGGGGGGCAATGAATCAATGCAGAGTTTTAAAGTGAATAAAATCTATATGATGACCAGGCACACACACAGGCACACGCATACACAGACACACGCATACACAGACACACACACAGATGCACAAATACACTCACACACAGACACACACACAGACACACACAGGCACATGCATACACAGACCCACACAGATGCACACATACACTCACACACAGATAGTCACACACACACGACCCACACAGACACACACATACACTCACATGCAGACACACACACAGACACACACACAGACACACACAAATATACTCATACACACAGACTCACACACACACATAGAAATATAATATGCTATGTGTATTCTTTTTTAAAAATTTTTATTAGAGAAACACCATGAGGTATAGTTGTAGACTTACAGATTTTTGTGCTTGGGTTTCAATTATACAATGATTGAGTATCCATCCCTCCACCAGTGCCCATTCCCCACCTCCAGTGCTCCCGGCATCCCTCCCATCCTCCCCTCCCCCCCCCAGTCCACCCCATCCCTGTGGCAGGGCATTCCCTTTTGTTTTCTCTCTCCTTTTGGGTGTTGTGGTTTGCAAAAGAGGCACTGAGTGGCAATCACGTTCGATCTAGAGTCTACTCTTAGCACATATCTCCCATCCTGGGAGGATCCTCCCAACACCTTTTATTTGGTGTTCCCTTCTCTATCTGAGCTGTATGTGTGTTCTTTTCCAACTTTCTAAATTTGAAAGTATATTGAAAGTATATTTGAAAGTATAAATTTGCCCAGTCCAAATAGAGCACATAAAGTTCTGCTGTTTATGTGGCATTTCACTTTTCCAGTGCCCGTGGATGAGCTTTGTTTTGCCTTTGTGTGTGTCTTGATCTGTCTGTATGCAGGTTCCGATCTGCCAGTCACCCCCACCCTTCGCCTTCCCCAGGTATACCCCACCCCTTTGCCAGGTGACATCTGACTAGCACAGGGACCACCCAGCCGTCCGTCCCTCCGTTCACTCAGCAGTTGGTGGAGCGGGGTCTGTGTCTGCACAAAGTCCAGGGGCTGTGTGCGTGGCCTGGCCTGGACAGCAGGCGAGGCGGCCTCGACACTGGCCTTCTCCTGCTGCCCATCCAGCTGATTTTTGCAGAGATACCCTGTCACCCCGTCAACTTAAATACGCTTCGAAGTTAGCCAATGCCTCCCCGGGATTTTTAAATACAAACTGTTGCCTCAACTTGTAGTTGATTTTCATATTCTAAGAAAACAAGTTTCACATTTGCTCTCCTAGTTGATCTTTTGATTTTCTCCCCTTCTGTATTTGTCATCTTCTCCTGGGATGGGGACCTCCAAGCAATGTTCAAGGACCAATGGGCTGCCACAGCTGTGCTTGGGGGTGCGGGGGTCCGGGGGACCTCAGTGCTGGGGGGCTGGTGGGGGGCAGGCACTGAAAGGTCTTTGAGTTTTCTCCTTGAGTTCCAGATTTTGTTACTCTATGTGAGTGAGTGTGTGTGTGTGTGATTTGTGTGTGTGAGTGTGTGTGTGTGTGTGTGAGAGAGAGAGAGAGAGAGAGAGAGTGTGTGTGTGTGTGTGTGTGAGTGTTTGTGTTGGGGCCATGCCTGGTGGTACTTAGGGGCTACTCCCAGCAAAGCTGAGGAGATCATCTCCCTCCCTAGCCTTTTTTTTTTTTAACAAAATTTTATTAAAGAGGGGCTGAATGGATAAGGCGCTTGTCTTGCACTAGCTGACCCGGGTTCAATCCCCGGCATCCTGTATCGTTCCCCGAGCACTGCCGGGCGTGATTGCTGAGTGCAGAGCCAGGAGTAACCCCTGAGCATCGCCAGATGGGACCCCAACCCTCCAAAAGCATTAGAGAACCACGATTTACAAAGTTAGGGCTAGCTGAGTTTCAGACATGCAATGCTCTAGCGCCAGTCGCACTACCAGTGTCCCCAGGTGTCTTCCCGCCCCAGCCTGCCACTTTGTAAAGGCACATTGTAAAGTCTGGGGGTTGGAATTTGGATCTGATGTTCTCAGTGTTGTTGGATCTGTGGGTTGGACATACAGATCTACCACTCCCCCACAGACAGCCTGATGTTTGATCTTTTATACTAACACCCCTCCCCCCAAACACACACACACACACACACACACACACACACGCATTTTGTTAACTTTTTGCAAGTTACTGGCTGCCCCTGTTTCTCATACAGATATTTTATAAGGACATGGGCCGCGTTTTCACCTAAGTTACTGATGGCACTCCTAACCAGATGGCACTTGAATGGAGGTGACAGCTCTGGGTGGTTATGACTCACTCTTTAATCACCCTACTACAGCCTATGTGACCCCACACTGGTCTCCATGGACAGACACATGCACACACATCTATACATATATGTACACACATACAAATCAACGGGGACAAAGTGTTTGAAAGTCCCTTGTATCTAGGTACCTGCTGACAGAGGGTGGATGAAGAGGCTGGGAGAGGAGGAGACGGGCTCCTGGGTGTCACTTGAAGTGCATCTGAACGTGCAGGCACAACCCCCCACACACCCACATGCACACACATGTGCACACACGTGTGCACACATGGACACACATGTGCACACACACACTCACGTACACACATGCATACTCATACTCATACACATGCACATGCACACACGCACACATACCCACGCACGCATACATATGTGCATACTCATGTGTGCACACACACATAGACACACATGCGCACGCACATGCACACACACCTATGCACACACGCGCACACACAAACATGCTGTCAAATCCTTACACTCTTTTCTGCCCCTTCATAAAAGGAAGAACCCATGTAGAAGGAAGTGAGCCTGGTTTGGTGTGACTCTCTGAAGTCAGTCTGAAAAAGCGGGCAGAGGGTTGATTCTGTATCCTTCAGGCCTACGTCCAAATTCAGGTCACTCGCAAGCTCTATGGCTTTGGAAAATGATTTGGGTTTTTCTTTTTCTTTTAATTGGCAGTGCTGGGACTCGAACCCAGGGCCTCACGCGCACAGGCAGGCCGCGTGCTCTGCTGGTGAGCCCCATCCCAGCCTCCTTTACAGTCTAAAGCTCCGGTTCTTTCATTCTCGGAGCGTTGGAATCTATTGCCGCTTGCCTAGTTCCCCTGGCTTTAGGGAGGCTTCAGCAGCACCTATGGGACAGACCTCAGGAAATGAGAGGTTTCAGATGTGCAAAATCTTCCTATAGTGTTGGTGACCAAAACAAACCTGGGTCCTCCCTGCCAGGTCTGAGGAGCTTCCGCCCTTACCCCCAGGCCTGGCTGACTAGCTAGCACTTCCCTTTTCCAAGTAGGGGGTGAGAGTCAGGGGCCCGGCTGCCTGCTGAGGGTGGGGGTGGGGGGGCTGACTTCCTGCAGTGCCTTCTGTCGATTGAATAAGGGGGCCTCCCTGAGTCAGCACCCGCCTACACCTATACCCGGCTGACGAGGGTCACAGACTGAGCTGCTCCCCTGAGCCCAGTGTCACAGCTGTGCCTCCTTACCCTGAGAGTCACAGCCCCGGCTGGACCTGACGGAAGCCAGCAGAGACTTCCGGGGGCCGCTTCTCTGGGCTTGAACATCCATGTCAGAGATCCTGGTAAAGCTCAGCCGTCTGGGCTATCTAGCCCTTAGCAAGGGAAAGATGCGAACTAGAGCTAGATGGAGGGTTCCAGAAGCAAATAGACCAACAGGAGCTGGGGGAAAATATCCGTAAAAAGTAAAAGCAACTGGGGAAAGCAAAGCTGGGAAAAAACCAAACAAACCAAAAAAAAGTAGTCAGGGCCCAGGTCAGTGGTCGCCAAACACTGCAGCTTCCTGAGGGCACGATTGCTTTTTAATGGACTCAGAATTCACCACCAGTAGTAATTTCTGCGTGCAGAGCCAGGAGTAACCCCTGAGCACGGCCAGGTGTGGCCCAAAAGCCAAAAATAAACAAATAAATTGAATTACTTATTTCATTATTTTTTTCCGTTTTAACAAACTTGTTTTTTTTTTTAATTCAAAACTTGAAAAAAAAAATTTTAGTGAAGGCTTACTTACTTCCAGCAATGCTCAAAGTGCCAAGGTACTCCTGGTACAGTGCTTGCAGTTGCACACTGTGATAGATTCCTGGCTCAGGGGACCAGAGCCAGGGATAGAACTTAGAGCTCTTACATGCAAAGCATGCACTCCAGCATTTTGAGCCATTACCCCAGCTCTGAGACATATGTTTAAAAGGCAAACCTTTCCGATAGTGCCTTAACTAAGAAATAATTATTGTTAGCATTTATGTGGGCTGGAGCAGTAGCACAGTGGGTTAGGGCATTTGCCTTGCACACGGCTGACCCGGGCAAGCTACCGAGAGTATCTTGCCCGCATGGCAAAGCCTGGCAAGCTACCCGTGACATATTCGATATGCCAAATACAGTAACAGCAAGTCTCACAGTTTGTTGTGAGATATTACTGGTGCCCGCTCGAGCAAATCGATGAACAATGGGAGGACAGTGCTACAGTGCTAGAGTGCAGAATTATAGTGGTAGTACAGCAGGTAGGGCGTTTGCCTTGCATGCAGCCAACCTGGTTTAGATCCCCAGCATCCCACAGGGTCCTCCAAGCACCACAAGTAGTGATTCCTGGATGCAGAACCAGGAGTCCCCCTTGAGCATCACTGGATGTGGCCCCCAAACCAAAAACCAAACAAAACTCTGACAAAATTACCTTTTAGATGCTCTCTCTTTAAGGGAAAGTTAAGGCTCTACATACCTTCTAGCAAGATCACTATTCAAAATAAAACCAGTGGAAATTTATCCTTGACCAAAATGAAAAGACTTTGGAGCTCCAAGGGAAAGACTGTGATATTCATCTCATTTGGGAAGACTTCCGGGGGAAACCCTGGGAATTTGAGAGATGCGTTCAATCTCATGTCGGGTGAGTTGAGTTTAACCCTGGCTCTCCTGCCAGCCAGCCTTGTTTTCAAGTTCCTGGAAGTATAAAAAAAATTCTGAAAATCAACCGGGGCCAGGTGTTTGGAAGTGCCTAGTGGCTCAGTTGAGCAGGAAGGGACCCCGCAGGGATGGAAATCTGCATTTGGAGGCAGGGCATGCAGAAGACCACCTCCCACCACTGGCACAGTAAGTCAATGGAGGCTCCTCTCTCTATTCCAGACCCTGGAAGAGCGCCCAGGCCGGGAGCTTGGTGGGAGGGAGGATGGTTCTGACATAGGCAGGTAGATAGGGAAGGGTTCATGGCAATGGAATTCCTGGGAAATAATAAAACCTATAGCTCTGAGGCGCAAACGCCCACTTTGCAGAAACAGGAACTAAGGCTTGATAAGCTCTTACCTGGGCCAACAGACCCAGTGAAGGCTGAATCCCCCCCCCCCCCCCCCCAAAGAAGCTCCAGCAGGAGCAAAGACCAGAAAAGGAATTTCAAAGAGGACCATCAACTACTCCCAGCTCTACTCCTTGACAGCCATACTAGTAATGGACACTTTTTGGGTCACACCTGGAGATGCACAGAGATTACTTCTGGCTCATGCACTCAGGAATTACTCCTGACGGTGCTCGGAGGACCATATGGGATGCTGGGAATCGAACCCAGGTCAGCTGCGTGCAAGGCAAATGCCCTACCCGCTGTGCTATCGCTCCAGCCCAGCAATGGACTCTAATCTAGCTAGAAAGCCCCACGTGAGGGGCTACCAAAGCTACCTTGAACAAAGGAAGCGTGCGTATATGCTGCCCGAGCCCATATGCTGCTTGTGCTCACGTGATCGAGCACATGTGGTGCCCGAGCACATCTCCCTTCTTGAGATGTGTACCAGGGCTCTCTTCATCTCTGAAGAAGCCGGCATTCTTCTCTGAACTTGTTACTCTCTCTCCCTTTGCTCTCCCTCCTCCTCCTTCCTCCAAGCCTCCAAATGAAATGTTTTTACTTCACTGCTCGGCTACTCCTGAAATTCCTTTCTATAAGATAGAGCAAAAGCCTGGAAGCCCCGGGTAAGGCTTCGGACTGACTTTTCTTTCCTGCAAAGAGCAATTCCTTGCTCCCGCTGCTGCTCCTGCAGCTCCCCGGGAAATCAGGGGTTGGGAATCAACTCCCATGCTGAGACCAGGCGGACGCCAGGTATGGCTCAATGGCCACCTCACAGGGGCTCATCCTCAGTTCTAGCGTTCCCAGCCCGCCCTGGGGTGGCAGAGGCGGACCGGGAGAAAGTGACTGTCTCTTCTCTCGGCCTCACGTAAGCCACCCCTGGGGACCCTCCGACTTCAGTTCTCAGAAATGAAAGTCTTTGGGAGCTGGAACAAGGTACAGCCGGGAGGGTGTTTGCCTTGCACGTTCGATCCCTGGATCCCATATGGTCCCCCAAGTATCACCACCAGGAGTAATTCCTGAGTGCAGAGCCAGGAGTAACCCCTGAGCATTGCTGGGTGTGACCCAAAAAAGCAAAAAAAAAAAAAAAGAAGAAAGTCTTGAGACATTCTCGGGTCTGTCCCCGGTGCTGGACAAAGCAGTTTCTGAGCCAGACACTGGCCCAGGATGTTCCATTTTGACCCGTTGTGGACTCAGCTGCCCCTAACTAGGGCGGGCCCCCCAATCGGTGTGAAAATTCCAGGTGCCACTTGTGGAAATATTTGCCCCAGCTGAGCACCCCCACCCTTCCCGAGGAAGCAACACAGAGAGGCAGGGGCGGCGCTAAGCACATTTTGGGAGGCCCCTGGGCTGCCTCACAGGGAAAGAGTCTGGGGTCCCCCCGCCCTGTCCTCTCTGCCTGGCCACGGCTCCTTATGTGAGCCCTCCAGTCTGGGCCTCCCCTGCATCTGCCTGGACCTTGGACCGGTTCCTTCCCTCACGGAATTCTTACCCTCAATACCGGACAATCCATTCGAAATGCTTCTCCACTCCCCCATGCTCAACAACCGCCGCCACTTTCTCTGTTCCTCGAGCCTGTGCTCTCTGCGGCCCCCCCCCCCAACGCCCAACCTGAAGCCAGCGCAGAGCTCCTAGTACCCAGACTCACATGTTACCGTGTGTGCATTGTGTCCCACATGTGTGAGTGTGTGTGTGTGACATGTGTGGTGTGTCTGCACACGCATTCACTCTTTATTTTGTGAGTTGCCTTTGGAGCCGCAAATTAGATGAACTCCGGCCCCGGGGGTGGCCTCTGAGCCCTCCCGCCCTCTTTCTGCACCTCTTTTCCTCCTAAGCAGGGGAGAAAGAGCGCAGAGGCGCTCCCTGGGGCTAACACGGCCCAGTGCAGGCTTCTGAGCCAAGCACTTTCACAGCCAGACAGGCGCTTTATCTCGACGCAAACCACCCTGGGCAGCAACTGAGAACTCGGAGTGGAGGTTTGTGTTTGCACTGAGATTTAATCTCTTTAGAGAAGGGGGTTGGGGTTACTGACAAGTCCCTCAGCCGCCAGAGAAGGGAACAAGATCTGAGTGTGGAGCGGAAGACAGAGACATAGTTAGCTACGAGTCTTGGTTTTTTTTTTTTTTTTGGATGCGGGGGTGGGGTGGGTGTTTGAGCCACACCCAGTGATACTCAGTGCTTACTCCTGGCTCTGCACTCAGGGGACCATATGGGGTGCCAGGGGTAGAACCCGTGTTGGCCACCTGCAAGGCAAGCGCCTACCTGCTGCACTATTGCTCCAGCCACAAGTCTCCTTGATTTTTTTGGACTTTTTGCTCGGAGGTCACACCCAACAGTGCTCAGGGGGCTTTTCCTATCTCTGTGCTCAAGCATCTCTCCTTTTTTTTTTTTTTTTTTTTTTTTTTTGCTTTTGGGTCAGACCCAGCAATGCTCAGGGATTACTCCTGGCTCTGCACTCAGGTGTTACTCCTGGTGGTGCTTGGGGAACCATATGAGATGCCGGGGATCGAACCTGGGTCAGCCGCGTGCTCACAAACCCACTATACTATCGCTCTGGCCCAATCACTCCTTATAGTGCTTGGGGACCAGGTGATCTGGGGAAGAGGGTGTTCCCACAGTAAAGCCTACTCCCACCTCATGGTGCCACCTCTCTGGCCCCACCCTGAGGTTGAGGACGTGGCTTTTGTGAGCGCAGCACACATAGTAGGTGGAAGCAGACAGCTCTGTTCGTCGAAGCAAAGCTCTTAACGTCTCCGAGTCTCAGCCTTCCTCACCTGGAAAATGGGTCCAGAGGCCCAACAAGCAAACGCACAGCCTCCATCCTTCCTCTTCTGCACATCAGACATTTCTCTGTTGAGGGGGGAGGGCAGTGCACCCAGAGGTGCTTAGCAGACCGTGTGGGATTGGGGGTAGGACTCGGGGCTCTGACGTGCAAAGCTATTGCCATGGCCCCATTCTAAATGCCTTAAGTGGTCCCCGTCTCATCTACTGCCTGACTTTTGTGGAGGAATGACTTGGCCCAAAGACTGACTTGATCTTCCTACGTGTTAGCAGGCGGGTGGGCTGGAGTCGGATCTCCGGGTCGATCCCCACCTGTGCTCGCCACCTGGGGGTCTTTGGATCTTCCCTTCTGCTGAGGAGAACGGGGGGGGGGGGCTTTCTCACAACCGCCGCCCAGGTGTGTGCCAATGAGCCCAGGGGTCACAGATCATTCGGCCGCGGACACTTCCCAAGAATCGCCAGGGTGCTCAGAGATGGTCTGGGGGTTTGAGACCAAGGCTGCACAAGGCTTCCCCCACCCCCAACCAGTCCAGCACCTCCCTGCCACCAGGCATCTGTTTACTGGGGCACAGCAGTGGCTCTGGGCTTCTGTGCCTCCTCCCTAGCCATGGAGCCTGAGGGGGCGTTACCCAGGAGGCTGCCTCAGGAAGCGACTCAACTCAACAGGGGAGTGGGATGAAGAAGGGAGCTGGAGAGGGATGCCTCCAGCACCCCGGGGGGGGGGGGGGGGCTGCAGGGTCTCAGAGCCACGGTTCGAATTGTTCCTATCCAGGCACCAGGAAACGCTGGGAGTCTTCTCAGAGGGGGTGTCAACTGGTCTGACCCCCAAGCCTGAGCTATAGATAAGGCAGAAGGGGAGGAAACCTTGGGGCCTTCGGTGGGGTGGGGGGGTCTACACACATCTGCCAGCCCGGACATGCTGTGTGCTGAGAAAAGACACCCACCCCCATAATAACAAGCTGACCTGCTCTGAGTATTCCTAGAGTTGGCGCACGGGGAATGCAAGGCTGCGTCTGCAAAGGCTTTCTCCAGGAGGAACAACTAACTCCATGGCCCCCGTGTGCATATGTGCGCGCACACACACACACACACACACACACACGTGCGCGCGAACACATATAGCACTGTCCTGTAGCACTGTCCTCCCGTTGTTCGTCGATTTACTTGAGCAGGCGCCAGTAATGTCTCCATTGTGAGACTTGTTACTGTTTTTGGCATAACGAATACCCCTTGGGGAGCTTGCCAGGCTCTGCCATGGGGGCAGGATACTCTCGGTAGCTTGCCGGGCTCTCCGAGAGGAATGGAGGAATCAAACCCAGGTCAGCCGTGTGCAAGGCAAACGCCCTACCCACTGTGCTATCACGCACACATATACACATATAAAAATACATACATACATACACACACATGCCCACATATGCACACATAAAAATACATACACACATGCACACATATACACACATGAAAATACACACACATACATACATACACACATGCACACATATATACACAAAAATACACACATACACACACCCACACACACACCAGTCTCATTCCTCTTTTGTCTTTCTGTCCACTGCTTTCAGAAACAATTTTTTCAGTGTGGGGGGCAGAGGCCCAGTGGCCCAGATGACTTGGAGGTCAGATGAATAAAGTCGGGGGGAGCCAAAGACAGGCTGAGGCCACTTGTCCATGCACTGCCCAGGCCACCCTGAGAGGCAGGAGTCTCGGCCTCAGGGGGCACAGCCCAAAGCCCTGGGGACAGAGACAACAGCCAATCTGTCTTGGGGGAACTTTCAGCCCCACCGATCTGAGCTGACCCACCCACCAGCCCGTCCCAACCACTGGGCTGATAGATAAAGGCAGAGGGGGAGGAAACCTTGGAAAATATTATTTTAGAATATTCTCGTGATGGAGCTGGAGCAATAGCACAGCGGGTATGGCGTTTGCCTTGCACGCAGCCGACCCAGGTTCGATTCCCAGCATCACATATGGTCCCCTGAGCACCACCAGGAGTGATTCCTGAGTGCAAAGCCAGGAGTAACCCCTGAGCATCGCCGGGGTGTGACCCAAAAAAGCAATAAATAAATAAATAAATAAATAGAATATTTTCGTGAGCGAGATGCTGGTGAATCCTTTATACATCAGTTACAAAACAGAAACTCTTCCCGACTGCTAGGAAGTAGTGGGGGGTGGGGGCAGAGAAAAAAAATTTTAAAAAGCTCTTGCATGTAATTGAAGGCAGGTTGGGAGATGTTCAAGCTTTGAAATTCTCCTTCTTGTGAAATGTTTATGAAACACTTTCCACAAACGAGTTATGCAACTAGGACAACACCTTTGATCGCGTCCAGCGCCCCTGATTTATTCATTAGTGCCGGAGAGGACCATAGAAAAGGCCTGAAGACGCCCCCCTAGCCTCACCGAGCCCACGTCCCCCTCGAAACAGGGGGCTGGAAGGGCGGTCCAGCTATGCAGCTGGGGAGCCCGCCTTTTCCCTCCCGGGTGCCCTCACCTCCCTCCTTGGCCCAGACAGATTGTGGCCTTGTGTGACATTTGGAGAGAGAAGACTCAGGAGTGGGGGGACAGGAGCTCTGTTAGAATCCCTCTCTGGGTTTTGGGGGCATCTCGGGGCCCCTGAGATGGGCAGGAGCCCCGTCCTGGAGCTGCAGCTCTGTGAGGAGTGAGGTCCGTATGGGGGACCCCTAGCCCCCCAGGCCCCATCCTCCCAGCGTGCGTCTCTCTGATGGAGGAGATGTCAGGGAGTTCAGAGGGATTAGGAGAGATAATCTCCCCGATACCGCTTCACCTCTCTGGTCACTGCCCAAAACTCGGCAGCACCTTTGCACAGCCCGGGGGTGGGGGGGGGGGAGGGACGGTCCCTCGTCTGCTGGTCGGAGGAAACCTATGGCAGCTGTGCTCCCCCCAACTCCCGCCCTCTGTCCCAGGGTCCGACTGGCCATCCCTAGCAGGGCCGGCGGAATCTTCCGCTTGCGTGAGAAGCGCCTCTGAGGGATGCTGGCGTGGGTCGGCCCTGTTCCAGGCGGGCTGTGGCTTTGGTTGGGTTTTCACAAGTTTGGGGGAAATTGGGGTTTGGTCCAATTCGCCTCGGGTTCTCACATTAGAAGTCAGTGGGGATCAGACAGAGGCTCTCTGTATCTCCCAGATCCTCAGCCAACACCCAGTGGCCTGGACTGACTCCAATCTTTCCCATTCGACAGCTGTGGAAGGGATTTCTGATTCGGGAGAAGCGCCGTTTCTTCACATCTCCTGTCTCCAGGGCCCCGGACTCTACTCTCTGTGGGGAGAGGACCGAAACCCAGGGAACTGTCCTGCCCTCCTCTGCCCACCCAGCCCAACCGAGCTCTAGAACCTGATTGTAGCTGAAAGCCTTTTCTTGCCATTTTTAAGAATAGTCTTTTTTTTTTTTTTGGAATGGGGATGAGTGTACCAGGTGGTGAACACTGTCACCAACACCTCACACCCAGGAGTGCCCAATTAGAATTTTTTTCTGGAATGAGTCAAAAGTTGGCAAAATCGAAGCTCCGTCTGGTGACCGGTGGGGATGTCAGGAAGTCCAGACTAAGCCCCCTGAGGTTCTAGAAGGCTCTTCCTTGGCCCCCCAAAGAGCGGGGAGGGCCATTGATCCAGGAAGCAGATGAAAGGGCGCGCTTTCTTTCATGATGGCGCTGGTTTCTGAAATTAAGAGTTGCAGGGAGAGCTGGCACTGATTCTAACAGATAGCGCCAGTTGGAGGCAAGGCGCATGTTTTCAAGCACTGTCATAGCCCCGGCTGCTTATCTCCCATGGGGCATAATGAGTCTAGAGAGGAACCTCCACTCGCGGCTGGGGCCCAGCCAAGCCGCCTGGGCTGGATCCACCAGGGTGATTTCACCTTCTCCCTCTGTGCCCCCTTCCTGCCTGCCGGCCTACCCCTGCCTCTGCCCCTGCCCCGGGGAAGGGGTGCGCCGGAGCAGGAGGGGCCCCAAGACCGTGGAGACCAGCGGCTGTCCCCGAACACTTGGCTTAAGGAGCCAACCACGAGGTCGGCATTGCGGCTGGTGCCACAGACGTTCTCGATGATCTGTTTGGAACTTCGTGAATCCGGCTCACGACTGTTTGCTGGGGACACTCATTTCTGGGGGGAGGAGGATAGCAGAGCTTTTTTGATGGCGATGCCAAGCATGGGTGGGCGGTGCTGAAGAGACCTGGGGTGTGGGCTGCGGGGTCGGGGGAACTGGGGAGCACAGCGCTCTCCTGGACCTGGTCCCTGTGACCCTGCCCCTCTGGGCTCTCCTGGGCTCCATCCCTCCCCGCCCGCTCTTCCTGCGGCCCCCAGGCGGGAGGGCTTGTGGGGACCCTTCCTGAGAGTGTCCCCTCTCAGCTGGTGTGTCTGTGCCTCCCTGGGCAGCGCCTGCTCATTCCCATGTCAGGAAGAAGCAGATAAGCAGTGTTAGGGAGCGATCGGAGAGCGACTGCCTCTGAGCAGCACCAGACCCCAACCTGAGCCCTGTCCAGCACCTGCTGGACACGGTGAACAGATGCCTGCAGGTCAAGTAGGTCCCTCGCTCCCGGCCCGTCTCTCGGGGCCCTGCTCCCTCCTCGCCTCTAGAGTCACAACGAGGGTCTTCGTGCTCTCGGGGTTCTGAATGAGCCACAGCTCCGTCTTCACGTAGAGCTTAAGCCCGTGTTATGCTCGTGCGTCTGAGCCTTTACTTGATTGACTTATTTCTGAGGTTGGCGGGGAGTGGAGGTGGTTGGGGTCATACCTAGAGGTGTTCCAGGGCTACTCCCAGCTCTGTGCTCGGGGGACCGTGTGGTGCCAGGGCTTGAGCCGAATCAGTTGCGGGAAAGGCCAGCACCCTTCCTGCTCTCTCCTGGCGTGAACCTTTAGCGGGTTGTCGGTGATAGCCCATGGAGCCCACAAAACCACGTTAAGCCAGATTCTCTCTGCCCACGGCCCCTGTCAGGGGTTCCCTGGTGCCTTCTCAGGGGTGGTTTAGGCCGCTTGACCCCCTGCCCCAGGAGACTTCTGCCTGTTACAGAATCATTGCTCTGGGTGGGAGATGGGGTGTGGGGCAGGGTCAGGCTGGAACCCACTTTGGTGGCTGGTGGCGTGTGGCAGTTACCCCAGGCGCCTCAGACAGCAGGTGGCAATAATTGTGCAAGACACAGCGGGGGACTGTCAGGTACGGCCACCCAGGCCGGGAGGGCTGTCCGAAAGGGCCGACTCAGCAGCAAACAACAGAGTTGGCTGCAACCTATGCAGGGGGGTGGAGCCCTGAGCACGTGGCCCAGACTCCGAGGAGCTCTGGGGAATTGAAAACAGGAGAAGGGGGAGCACCTTTTATTGATTTATTTCTGGTTTGGGGGCCATGCCCAGCGATGCTCAGGCTCAGGGCTTATTCCTGGCTCTGCACTCAGGAGTCACTCGTGGCAGTGCTCAGGGGACCATACGGGGTGCCGGAAACCCAGGGCGGTGGCTGCAAGGCGAACACCCTCCCCACTGTCCTATCGCTCCAGTCCCAGTTGCTCTCTTTTAACTTGGTGAGGTGGAGAGTTTGGCAGTATTATTCAGGGGACCAAAGACACTGGTGTGTGCAAGGCCCCGAGGCCAATCCCCAGGAGCAACATAGGGTCCTGCAAACACCTGAGTCCAGCCCCAGAGTCTGAGTGCAGAACCATCAGACCCCACCCGCGGACCCTTGGGTGTAGGCTCGCCCTAAAAAGCATCATTTAGTGTCACCATCTTCTCATCGCATAGAGCGGATGGTAACGTGTGTTCCCAGGGGGAAAAGAGCATCATCCACCCAGAGGTGCGACGTTCAAGGTCCTGAGGCTGTGTGCACCACCTGCAGAGGCCCAGGAGGGCAGTGGGGCTCATGAAGGGCTAGTATACCAAGCCGGTATCCGCTGTAGTGGGGCTCCTGAGCACTGCTCGGCCCTGCTCAGCCTGCGGTGCTCAACCGTCTCTCGCCGAGGTCTCCCTCCACGCCTGTCCCCTCACATGCCCCGTCTGCCTCCCCTTGCAGATTAAAACTGAGGACCTCAGCGACTCTCTGCAACAGGCCCTCACCCACCGGCCATGCCACTTGGCACAGGGACCTGCCGTGATGTCGGGGAACCAAATGCCTGGGGTAAATGCCTGCCCGGGGGGCCCTGCTCGTCCCAGAGCGAGAGGACCCGTGCCTTCCGCAGCCTGCCTGTCACCTATGCTAGGCCCCCAGGGACATGGGAGGGTGGAAGAGGGGCACTGAGAGGCCTGGGCCAGGCAGGGGAAGCCGCTGGGGTGGAGAGGGGCCCTCTCCGCCCTGGAGTTCAGCAGGTCCCGGCTGGGGTCTGAGCACCCAGCCAGTGCTCTAGTTCAAGTGCTCCTGTCCCAGGAGCACAGCAGACATGAGGGGAGCCCAGGGCAGGGCAGGAAAGGGGCCTCTGGGAGTAGGAGGGGCCCAGACTGGAAGGGGCGGGGGTGCAGAGCAGCCATCGTGGTCGGGGTCATGTGGAGAAGGACACGCGTGCCCATCTGTCCACGTCTTCACTCCACATGGGCTGGGCTAGTTGAGAGACTCCAGGTGCCACCAGAGTGATGGGCACACACCTGGGCACCTGTGGGAGCACAGACCCCACAGCACCGGGCAGGCAGCCCTCAATGGACGGGCTGACGCTCAGCTCATCCTGCGCCCAGGCCCAAGTGCAGCCCTCCTGGGCCCTGGGTTCCAGCCGCCAGTCCCCTCTCTGGGGCTAGGCTGTACTCCACTGATTCGGAATGAGGAGCTGGCCAGGGTGTGGCTGCAGGCCTAGACCAGGGGCAGGGGACATACACACTCACACACACACACACACACACGTGCACTCATTCACACAGTCACACACATATACAGCCACACATACACTCATATTCACACATAATCACACACACACACGTGCACTCATATTCACACATGCACACACAGATGCACACACTCCATGCATTCATATCCATATACAATCACACACATGTATACATACTCTCACACACATGTGCTTGTATTCACACATATTCACACATAATCACACACATGCACAGTCACACACGTGCACTTGTAGTCACATGTCACACATATGTACACACACTCACACACATGCATTCATATTCACATACAATCACACACATGTATACGTACTTTTACACACATGCACTCATATTCACACATAATCACACGCCTACACATATGTGTGCTCTCATAGTCACACATCACACATATGTACACACATGCATTCATATCCACATACAGTAACACATGTATACATACTCTTACACACGTGCACTCATATTCACACATAATCACACACATACACATGTGTGCTCTTGTATTCACACATCACACATGTACACACATGCATTCATATCCACACACAATCACACACATGCATACACACTCACACATGTGCACTCATGTTCACACACAATCACACACATGTACACACATACATCTGCAAATAATCACACATGTGCACGTATGCATACCCACACACTCATATGTACATTCTCACACACACTCACACATACACACTCACATTTGTTCACACACACACACGTAAGAAATGAAGCAGGGTCAGAGCAACAGTAGGGTGTTTGCCTTGCATGTGGCTGACCTAGGTTTGATCCCCGCATCCCATATGGTCCCCCAGCACCGTCAGGAGTAATTCCTGAGCACAGAGCCAGGAGTTAACCCATTGCTGACAGAGCCAGGAGTTAACCCATTGCTGACAGAGCCAGGAGTTAACCCATTGCTGAGTGTGGCCCCAAACCAACCCAACATCAAAGATGCTGTAAGTAGCAGTGGTGTTGAGGGAGTAGCGACTCCTGTGCCAGCCCCTGGGGTACTCAGAGGATGGGGCCTGGAGGCTGATGGGGACCAGGTGTGGCAGGAAGGTGGTGCGGTAGCCCCTCCCCGCTCTGAGCCCGTGTCTCCCTGCAGGACATGACCTCCCTGCACCCTCTGCAGCAGCTGGTGCTGGTCCCCGGCCACTTACAGTCCGTGTCCCAGTTCCTGCTCTCTCAGACCCAGCCCGGACAGCAAGGTAAGAGCCAGGGTCCACACTGAGCTGGGCAGTAGGCGGGATGGGGTGAGCAACCCAGCCCTCCCCTCTAAAGGCGAGTCCCCCTGCCCACCCACACCAGGTCCTGGGCCTTCTTGCTCCACCCAGCCTCTCAATTCTGCACGGAGTTGGAGTGAAGGTGCAGTGGGGCGGGGCGGGGCGGGGGAGGAGCAGCCCCTCGGAACAGGCGGTTCTGCGGAAGATCCTTTGGAAACCTCCGCTTCCCTCCAGTAAGCGCGACTGGGAGGCGGTGAGTGGCTCGGCACTGCCCCCCACAGGCCAGCAGCGAGGTTGCAGGGTCTCGCTGGCCGCCCAAGGCTCGGACCTCGAGAACTTGCCTGCTTCCAGAGCTCCATGGGCCAAGAGCGCTGCAGAGTGATTTTCCCCAACCTTTGAACACGTAACCCTGCATGGGGGGCCGCTGGTGACCTGTGGGTAGCTCTGAGTGGGCTGTCTGAACCTAGACCTGGGTGATCCCTGTACTGTCCCTCTGTCACCTGCCTCCATGCGGTCCGGTCCGGCTGGAGGGTCCAGGGTGCGCCTGCGGGCCGGCTCCCTTGCTCGCCGCACCTGCCCCAAGCCCAGCCTCTCAGCAGCACGCCCCTGCCTCCTCGCTCCCCGTCCCTGCCCCGTTACAGCCCTGCATTCCCATGGCACCCGAGGGTAGCAGGATGGAGTCAGCGCGCTTGGACCTCGCAGTGTTTGTTTTGGCTAAGTCGTCCCAGAGGCTCGCAGTAGGACAGGGAGCATAGGCGCTAATTCTGTTTCCGTTTGGAAGCCTGGCCGGGAGAGGAGAGCGGTGCAGGCGCATAACGCGATCAGCGTATGAGGCAAGACAAAACCCAAACAAAACCCAGCCAGGAGAGCTGGTGCAGGGGTTAAGGCACCTTGCGTCAACCCTGGTTGGTCCCCAGCACCACATCTGCTCCCCACGCACCGCCAGGGGTCACTGAGCACAGAGCCAGAAATAGGCCCTGAGCATGGCCAGGTGTGGCCCCCAAATACAACAACAACAGGGCAGGGTGAAGGGGCACAGGGGCTGAGGTGCTGGCCTTGCACACAGCCAACTCTGGTTTGATCCCTGGCACCACAGGTGTTTCCCTGAGTGCCTCCAGGAGTGATCCCTGAGCACAGAGCCAGGCGTAAACCCAGAGTGCCATCAAGTGTACTCCCACTCCCAACACCTCCCGCTCCTCCTCCCCCCCAAAAAGAAAGAAAATTTGAAGTCAAACTCATTTATTTAAAAAAACAAAATCACTAGTTTGTGTGTCCTTGGGAAACTTAACTAACCTCTCTGAGCTCCCACTTCCTCTTTCCAGAAATAATGGTTGAATCAACTCACTGAGTCTTTTGAGAGTTACTTGACATAACACTTGGGGTCCTGCCTCAGAACGCAATCAGGACAATGAGCCACTTCCCGGCTCCCAGCGCCAGCAGCTTCCCTTAAGAACCCTCTTGCCTATTTATTTCCTAGAAAGGACAAATCCAGCCCAGCTTCCTCAGACCGAGGCACATGCTACCCCTCGGTCCCCTGAGCCACAGTACCCCGAGGCAGAGTGATGGGGGTGAGCCACCTCCACACCAGTTGGTGGCCTGGTGGCCTCACTGGTACAAGGGGACAGAACTGGCTGTGGCCTTCTTAGGAGGGGGCAGGGGGTGGTGAGCACCCCAGCCCAGGCGCCTGCAGAGGCGGGAGCGTGCCCGTCCAGCTGACCCTCGCCTGGCCTGGCCTTTGCCATCCTCCCTCAGCCCTTCGACCCCCGCTTGCTTCCGCCTGGCCCTTTGGCCAGTGCCCACTGCCCTCTGGGTTTCTCTGTCCCGTCCACCCCCTTGGCATCCCTCAAGCCTGCAGCTTGGGCTTTGGCGCCGTTCCAGCCTCTTCTGCAGGCGGAAGGGTATCTCAGCGCTCCAGCAGGACCCCCGCCCCAGCCCTCCCAGCCCTCCCCCGCCTCACCGCCTTCCCTCCCGCCCCCGTCTCAGCCCTGCTCCCGCCTGGGCCTCTGCAGACAGGCAGGCAGGCAGAAGGACTGGTTTGGGGACTGTGTTTACATCTGTTTATGCCTGTGTCTGGCTCGCCCCCGCCCGAGTGTGGCAATGCCTGGCAGTGCCCGTGGGGGCCTCTGCGGAGGGCTCGAGGTGGGTTGAGGGACCTGATTAGGTGGCAGGGGTGGGGCCGCCTCTCGTGGTTCCCGGGTGCCCGTGTCTGCCTTCCTGGGACGGCCTGGATTCATTGTCTCTGTTTCTTTGTCCCTGCCAGGTCTGCAGCCAAATCTCCTTCCCTTTCCGCAGCAGCAAAGTCCTCTCCTCCTCCCGCAGACGGGGCCCGGCCTGGCGTCCCAGGTAAACAGCCGCCCGTTTCCTCTAGGAATGGCCTAGTTTCCCCCCACCCCTGCTGGCGCGCTGGCCCGTGGGAGCAGGAAACAGCTGGGAGGAGCCCCGTGCACCTGTGGGGGAGCCCGAGGACCAGGTTTCAGAAGCGAAGGCCCCTCCACACCCACCCTGCTCAGGGCCTGGCCCCCTGCCCTTCCTGTGGGCACTCAGATGCCCACCAGGGAGGCGAGCCCATCAGCCTGAAGTCCCAGAGGCAGAACTGTCTGGACAGCATTCAGCACATAGGGGATCCCAGGGGGGTTGAACTCATCACCGTATACCTGCAAGGTCTCAGAGCAGAGGCCTCAAGCTACCCACCAAGCTGTTTGTCCAGGCACCCTCTACCTTTTTTTTTTCTTTTTTTTCTTTTTGGGTCACACCCGGTGATGCACCAGGGTTACTCCTGACTCTGCACTCAGGAATTACTCCTGTTGGTGCTCAGGGGACCAGAAGGAATGCTGGGAATCGAACCCAGGTCGGCCACGTGCAAGGCAAACACCCTACCTGCCGTGCTATGGCTCCAGCCCCCACCCTCTACTTTAGACAGGCCTCGACCGCAGGCACCTGGGTGGCTGCCAGCGGGGTACGGCGCCCAGGTGCTAGGGAGAAGGGACTCCTCCTTCTCCTCTGGTCAGTAGCATCCTCTGCCCCTGAGTGGCAGCCTGAGCGGCCACCGAATCTTCCCCCCACCTCCCAACCCCGCTGCGGCTGTGGGCAAGGATCTCGGCTGAGCTGTGTCTACGGATGGGGACTGCGAAGGTCCTACTGGGCCCTTCTCTGCGCTGAGATCCCCAGCGGTCATCGCGGTCCAGCCTGAAGTGACTCTGGGAGTGCAGAGGGCGCCCTCTAGTGGCCAGATGGGCGCACAGCGTCCTCTCTGCAGCTTCCTGGCTGTTCCCCTCGTTGGTTTTCATCCAGAAGAGGATTTAGAGCGTTGTTCTGGGTCCCCTCTCTCTCCTCATGGTGTCAGAGCAGGGAAAGACCAGAGACAATCTTCTCAGAAGTTTCCTCAGGCCTCCCCAGGGACTGGGGTGCTGGAAGACAGCTCCCAGGACAGGTTTAGGCCTTGGGACCGGGGATAGAGGGGGCACATGCGAGGATAGAGGATTGAGGGGGCGTTGGGTCAGTGCAACTGTGTAAGTGAAGGGGAATAAAGAAGGTCCAGGGGGCGCCCGAGTCCTTGCCGGATAGAGAGCAATGCAGTCCCGACAGGGGGTGCTGAGGATCTGATCTGACATCCCCCAAAGCACGGCCAGCTCTGTAATCATTTCGCATCCTGTTCTCCCCCAAAGACCCTTCATCTAGGGGAAATGCCTCCACTGTGTGCCAAGACACAAACAGACACTCATAGTATAGGGGGAAGGCGCTTTCATTGCACGTGGCTGACCCCAGTTCAATCTCCAGCATCACATACAGTAGCCCAAGCACTTCCGGAAGTGACCCCTGAGCAAAGAGCCAGGAGCAACCCCTGACCATCGCTGGGTGTGACTCTCCCCAAAAAAGAGGGGTCAGATAGTGCAGGGGTTAAGGCACTTGCCTTGTGTACGGTAGATCTTGGTTTGATCCCCAGCGTCCCATATGGTCATCTGAGTGGTCTCTGAGCACAGAGCCAGGAATAATCCCTGAGCACCCACCGGGTGAGTCCCCCAGAACAGAAAGGAAATGAAAATAAAACGGGGCTGGTGCCATAAAATTAACCCCCTTCTTGAAAGAGAGTAAGTTGGGAGAGAGAAGGGAGATTGTTTAGTAGGTGGAGACTGTGGGCTGCGGCCCCTTGGCCTGGGCATCTCCCCACTGTTCTGCTCCCTGGGCCTGGATGGACACCCCCTGGGCTCTGAGGGTCAGGGCTTGTCCTCTCTGAGTCCATTAAAGAAAATGCTCCCCTGCCCAGCAAGCAGGACAGGAAGTGTGTTCAGAGAGATGGCGGGACTTTTATTTAAAATACAGACAGTGGTCAGCGAGTAAAATGGGCATTTCCCAGGAAGTTCTTCTATTAAGAAATGAGGCTGGGGGGGCCCTCAGGGAGCCTCTGTGGGACGAGCAACACCCCAGGACGTGGCTGCAGCTTTCCAGCGCCGTGCAGAGGTGTGGCGGGATCTTTGTAAACTGCCCCGCCAGCTCCTTTTACAGTGGGAACCGCAGAGGAGGAAGTTACCTGAGAACCACATGAGTCAGACCCAGTCCAGGAGCCGCCTCCCTGTACCCTGACAGGGCTCGGACCCCGAGCGACTGCCCTGGGCTGCCCCTGGCAGGAGCTGCCATGTCCTCTTAAGTTTGAGACCCAAGAAGCTGCAGGCTGGGGGTGTGTGTATGGCTCTGCAGCCTCTGACCTGTGTGTGTGTGTGTGTGTGTGTGTGTGTGTGTGTGTGTGTGTGTTCCCTCCCAGGCAGCTGCACGCCCTGGGCTGCCGGGGCCCTCTTTAGAGCCCCATCTGGAAGCACCCCCGCACCTCCCCGGGCCCAAGCACCTCCCCGGCGCTGGAGGGGCCGATGAGCCCAGTGACCTGGAGGAGCTGGAGAAGTTCGCCAAGACTTTCAAGCAGAGACGCATTAAGCTGGGCTTCACCCAGGTTCGGTTTGGGTATTTGTCTCGGAGAGAGGGGGAGACATGGAGAGACTTGGGCTGACTGAGGTGGGGCATAAGGTTCCGGAGGGGGTGGTGGGTTGGGAGGCCAGTCCCTGGGGACTTTAGACTTCCCCAGAGCTGGGGGCCTGCGTTATCAGGAGGGAAACAGACTTCTGGGGGCAGGAGGAGGTTGGAGCCAGAGCCAGAGCGGGGCTGGGGCTACCCCTGCTCTGGGGAGAGGAGCCCTGTAGCTGGGCTGATGGTGGTTGCTAGAAGGTTCTCTGCATGTAAATGGAGGTGGGGGGATGCCCAAGGATGAGGACACCTGGCTCAGTCCTCCCTCCCGGCCCCCCTTCCCCGCAGGGAGATGTGGGGCTGGCCATGGGGAAGCTCTATGGCAACGACTTCAGCCAGACGACCATCTCGAGGTTCGAGGCCTTGAACCTGAGCTTCAAGAACATGTGCAAGCTGAAACCGCTGCTGGAGAAGTGGCTCACGGACGCCGGTGCGGGCGCCAGGCGCGGGACACGGGGTGCAAGTGCGGGGGTGCACGGGGCACGGGGCCCGGGGCGCATGAGTGCGGGCGCAGGGGTGCCGTGTTGGGAGCGGGGGCCCTTCCTCCCCTCCCCACCAAGAAGGGCAGCGGGTGGGGCCCACGCTCTTGGCTGGATACCTGGGGGGTTCACTGCAGAGCGCGTGGTCAGCCACAGGGGGACCCTCTGCCCTGGAACAGGAAATGGGGGGATGGGCGGCTCCTGGGGACTCAGGATGTTTGGGGAAGGATTTCCTCCTTCCTGGTGTCACCCCTGCGGGATGCAGGCTCCTTCCGGAGGGCCCCGCCTGTGCTCAGACTGCTGTCCCCTGAAAGAAGGGCGGGTCCTCCCACCAGCCCTGCCTCCAAGACCTCGGTGTGGGTGCTCTGCCTGCACCCACCCAACCCTTGCGCCGCGTCCCGCATCCAGGGGGACCCTTGCGAGAGCAGGGAGACCCTTGTGCATCCATGGGGACCTTGCGTCCAGGGGGATGTTTGGGCGTCCAAGGAGACCCTTGTATGTCTGGAGGACCCTGACGCGTGTGTGCCCAGGGGACCCTTGTGTGTCCAGGGGGGCCCTTTCGCTGGCCCCGAGGAGAGAGGCAGCATTTCTGGACGGTTCTGACCCCCTCCCCTCTACTGGCCTGACCTGAGCTCCCCTGTGCCCCCTGCAGAGTCCTCTCCCTCAGACCCCTCTGTCAGCTCCCCCAGCTCCTACCCTACCCTCAGCGAAGTGTTCGGAAGGAAACGGAAGAAACGGACCAGCATCGAGACCAACATCCGCCTGACCCTGGAGAAGAGATTTCAGGACGTGAGCAATGCTGGGGCAGAGCAGGGGGTGGGGCCACGCCAATTAGCACCCACCCTTCACATCACACCCCTGCCCCAAGGAAGGCTCCGGGTGCCCAGGGGTTGGGCTGAAAGTCTGCCCTTCACCCCACATTCCCACTGACATCTCTAGTGCTGGTGTCCCTTTCTCTCACTGGGAGAGAGCCGGAAACAGGAAATGGGCGTCCCGGGCGAGTACCCGCAGGGAAACCAGTCCAACCCTGGCTGGAACATTTTCTTTCCTCTGCCGTGTCTTGCTTGGATCAAACGACACATATGTCCATATGCGAAAAATAGTGGGATGGACGGGTAGATCCAGCATCAGGTGCCTTCTCGGTGTATCTCCTTGCATTTCTGTTCTGCACCCACCATCACATCTCCAGCTGGGGATGGGGCTGGAGGGATAGTACCCAGGTCTCATCCCTAGCACCCCATATGGTTCCTTAAGCACTGTCAGAAGTAATGCCTGAGTGCAGAGCCAGGAGTGAGCCCTGAGCATCACCGGGTGTGACCCACAAACAAACAAACAAATTGCCAGGATCCTCTTCTGGCCAAGAGGGTTTTGGAGTTTGGGGCAAACCCCACATGGAAGCTAAGAATGCCAGCTCTGTGCGGTGGGGGCCGGGGGCAGATGTGGAAGGTGTGTTATGGCACGTGTTGGGGTCATGGGCAGTTGGCTGCATCCTGGGGAGTGGGTGCTGGCCACAGACCTTCCCAGGGTGCCAGGGGAAGGAAGGGTGCAGGAGGGAGGAAAAGGGGCCCGAGATGAGAGTGAAGGCAAGCGTGGTCATGGGTCTCGATACATGTGTGAGATGCATGTACATATACACGTATCTGCTGCTATCGGGGTGGGTTGACACTCGTTGACCTCATCGTTTATTTATTGGGCAGTGCCGGGGTCAAACCCAGGGCCTCACGCATGCCTCCCACTGGGCCACATCCCAGGCCTCCTTGCCTGTTTTGTTGAAGTGGAAACGGATATCAGGTCATGACAAAGAACCACGAAGGTGGGGAGCACAGGGTTGGGGATTTCCTGCCCCGCATAACTATAAACAGATTCCTCTTTTCAGAAACTTCTCCAGACAAATCTTTGTTTCTGGAGCCTGCAGTCTGAGTCAGACCCAGTGCCTGTGTACACAGATTTTTCATCTAACCTTCACAATAATTCCATGTAACAGGCATCATTATTTTTACTTCACAGGTAAAGGGAAAAAAACATAAAGCCTATAAACCATTCTTCAGCTATTTGGGGGAGGTGGTTGGTTATTGGCTCATATCCAACAGTGCTCGGGGTGACTCTTGGCTCTGTGCTCAGAAGTGATCCCTGGCAGTGCTTGAGGAACTGTATGGGATACTGGGGGTCAAACCAGGGTCAGCTGCGTGCATGGCAAGAGCCTTTTCTCCTTACTGTCTCTCCAGCCCCGTATTCTTGTTTTTTTGTTTTTGTTTGGGGGTCAGGCCTGGCAGTGTTCAGGGCTTACTCCTGGCTCCGCACTCAGGAATCACTCCTAGCAGTGCTCAGGAGACCATATGAGATGATGGGGATCGAACCCGGGTCACTTGCGTGCAAGACAAGCACTCTCCCCACTGTGCCATGACTCTGGCCACTCCAGCCCCATATTTATTGCTTTTGATCCTGCAACCATGGAACACATGTCCCCTTCTCGAATTCTTTTTGTTTCTTTGGATTTTGGTTTTGTTTTATTTTTGGAGGGGGGACTCCCTAGCAGTGCTCCAGAGGTCCCTCCCAGAGATTCTTGGCTAGCCTGGCCTGTGGTTCTGTGTAAGGACTGAGGATCTGGTGATGCTTGGACCCTGCAGTGCTGGGGTTGACACGCTCCTCCCGGCCCCGGCAGCACTCGGGGTCTCCAGGGCTGCCCCTGTTAGTGCCTGAGGAAGTCGCCCCAGCCCCCACCCTTGGTTCTTGAGTGACCCCCATCTCCCTTGTCTCTGGTCTCCACAGAACCCCAAGCCCAGCTCCGAGGAGATCTCTCTGATCGCAGAGCAGCTGTCCATGGAGAAGGAGGTGGTGCGGGTCTGGTTCTGCAACAGGCGCCAGAAGGAGAAGCGGATCAACTGTCCGGTGGCCCCGCCCCTCAAGGCCCCCATCTACAATTCCCGCCTGGTGAGTGGCTGGGTCCAGCAGCTGGGACGATGCGGGGGATGGGGAGGCGGGGCAATACGGGGGCGGAGGGGGGCCTCGGCAAATTGTCTCTGCACTCTGGGGAGGAGAGTGGGGTCCCTGAGGGGGGTGGGCAGCAAATAAGGAAGCAAAGAGAGACAGCAGATACAAAACACACTTGCAGCCAGAGCAATGGCACAGGGGCCAGTATGCAGAGACCCCGGTTTAATCCCCAACACCACATAGGGACCCCTGATTCCCGCAGGGGGTGACCCTCGAGCACGGCACCAAGCCAGGAGTAAGCTCTGAGCTCTGCTGGGTGTGGTCTCCCCCCCTTGGATGCAGTAAAATGAAATAAAGTCTGGAAAAATGGAGAAGACCCAGGGGCTAGGAAGAGACGACAGCTCTGTGACCCGGGCTCAGAACGGACCTTCTTTGAGAAGGTGACGTCGGTGCAGAGCCCTAAGTGCTGAAAGGGATGAGGAGGAAAGTTCCGGAAAGAGTGTCCTGCCAGGGGCTGGAGCAATAGCACAGCAGGTAGGGTTTTTACACTGCACGCAGCCTACCTAGGTTCGATTCCCAGCATCCCATATGGTCCGCCAAGCACCACCAGGAGTAATTCCTGAGTGCAGAGCCAGGAGTAACTCCTGTGCATCGCCGGGTGTGACCCAAAAAGCAAAAAAAAAAAAGAGTGAAAACGGCCTGGCCTGTTTGAGCAGCAGTGAGGAAGCCGTAGCCAGGGTGGGGGAAAGAAGAGGTGAGGTTGGGGAGGTGGCAGGGGGAGGAAGAGGGAGCGGACCCCTGGCTTGGAGCTGCTATAGTCTTAGCTGGGGCGGCAGGTCTGGACCCCACCCAACTCTCCCACCCTCCCACAGTTGCAGCCCTCAGGCTGACGGTGGCAGAAAGGTGCGAGGGAGGTGGCCGAAAGGCCGGATTCTCAGTATCCCTCCCCGGGCACCGATGGCTCGTGCGGAGAGCACGGAGAAACGAAGCCAAGATAACTGGAAGGGTTTTGGCCTGGGCAGCATCTGGCAGGCGCATGTTTGAGTTGATCAAGCCTTGCAGGAGGGACCGCTCCGAGGGGGCGGGCTGGCATGCGGCCTGGGAAGTTTGTCCAGGAAGGACTCAGCTGACGGTTACAGCCGTGATTCTGGCCTTCGGGGAGCCGCTGGGGCTGGGAAGAGCTGGGAGTTCCGGCAGAACTGGGTGTTCGGAGAGGAGGGAATGTCTCCTCCGTCTCTGGGGGCGATGATGGTTGAAGGGGGAGGGG
Organism: Sorex fumeus; assembly: GCF_029834395.1. Classification (NCBI taxonomy): domain Eukaryota; kingdom Metazoa; phylum Chordata; class Mammalia; order Eulipotyphla; family Soricidae; genus Sorex; species Sorex fumeus. The sequence continues at coordinate 1,492,865 of NW_026606255.1, read as the reverse complement.
GTGGAGGGATGAGCGCTCATCCCCCAAATAGTTCCGCTCTGAAGGATGGGAGTGCCTCGTCGGGCTGGCCGTGGCTCCTGCTGGACCCCACGCCAGTGGCATCTTCCTGGAGCATGACTCAACTGGTGCATGTAGACCAGCCTCTGAGCAGATAGAACGGATCCCGAGATCTGTAATACTTGGCCCCATCTTGGAGGATCTCGCTGCCTAGCCGAGGAGACAGACAAATAAACAGAAGGTAAACAGCAGCGAATTTCTCTGGGAGGACTTGGACTGAGCAGCTGACAAGGCCTCAGGAGACGGTGGTCAGGGAAGTGGTCCTCGGGGAGCTAATTAATCCCTTCCCCGAGTCTGGAAGGACCAGAGGAGTGACGAGGCAGAGAATCTGGGGAGAGTGGACACGGGCTAAGGCATGTGGAATGAGGGGTTGGGGGAGCCACTGACCACCCGGGGTCCCACTCCAGGGATCACTGGAGGTGATTGGGCATTGGGGGTCACTGAAGGACTTGAAGCAGGACACTGGCTCGATCTCATTCACTGGGGAAAATGGGCTCCCTGAGGTGGCACACGGCGTCTGGAGAGGTGTGAGATGAGTCACAAGGAGACCAGTTAGGATTACGATGGGCGGGCAGCATGCCAGGAGGAGATAATGGGGACTGAGGCCACAGGGGGAGATCCAGGAGACAGGGAGAAGAGGCCTTGGTTGGTCGTGGCTAGGACGTTGAAGGCGGGCTGGGGACAGAGAGAGCCAGGATGGCGAGAGCGCCTCCGGGGTGACTCAGTATCCAGGCTGGGCTGATGAGGGAGGTGGGGGCGCCAGGGACCAAACACGCCAACACGGGAGGGGCAGGGCTGGGTGTCGGAAAGAGTGATATTTTCTTGCGTGACACCCTCGGGCTGCCCCAGGGACACCACAGTGGGCAGGTCCCGGCGCTGGGATGTGTGAGTGGGAGGTCAGGGATGGAGAAGTGGGTGTGGGAGGGAGCGTATGGGTGGGACTGCAGAGTGAGGGGGTGCCCCCCAGGCTGTCTGCACAGAGGAAGCAGAGAAGAGAAAGTGTGGCATCACTTGCCCCTGGGGAACACCAGCATTTGTGGGCTGGACAAAGGCAGACTCTCTGCCCTTGACCCTCGAGGGCAGAAATGGACCTTTGAAGGCAAGAACTTGCACTGAGGTAGGAGTGGGGGGTGCTGGACCAAGTACACCAGGAACAAAGATGGGGATCCCCAGTTGGAATGGAGCCCAGGAAGATGGACTGAGGGATCTCCCCAAGTCCAGGGTATTGGGGGACTTCTCCTAGGAACTCCAGGAGAGCAAGTGGACATCAAGAAGGGAGGGGAGGGGATGGGGCAGGGGAGAGGCTCCAGAGAGAGGGAGCTGTGTGCAGAGGGCCCAAGGCTGGGCTGGAACCCGGGCACTGAAGCGGGGTGAGAGGGCTAGAGAGGTAGGCGGGGGGACCCCACTCAGGGTGTTGTCAGCTGGAAAGAAATGGGACCAAGTCCTCAGTCCTCCTCAGAAGCCTTAATGACTCAGGGAGGTAGATTTGGGTTTGGGTTCTGACCCAACTTGCATGAAACAGAGAAGGGGTTGGGCGCGTGTCTAAAGGGTCGGGAGCCCCACACTCGGTATTGTCATCATTTGCTTGGCATGTTTGCTGAGCACCTGCACTGCAGGGAGCACTGGGGATGAGAGCACCATTGAGGGCAGCAAGGGGAGTTGGCAAATGCTATCACTGGGGCAGTCCCGGGGCCTGGAACAGGTTCTTGTCCCGAGGAGCAATCTCTCAGCTAGACAGTCTCTAAGATGATACAGGCAAAGCCAGAGTAAAAAGAGGAACAGAACAGTGGTCAAAGTGGAAATTCAGGGGCCCGAGCGACAGTCCAGTGGACAGGGTGTTTGCCTTGCATGGGGCCGACCCGGGTCTGGTCCCAGAATCCCATGCAGTCCCCCGAGTCCACCAGGAGTGCTGCCTGAGTTCAGAGCCAGGAGTAAGCCCTGAGCACCGCTGGGTGTGACCCCCAAACAAAAACCAAAGAAGACCTGGATGTAGACACGGGCAAGTTTGCAAGCGCCTGGCCCTGCTCCAGGAGGAAGCAGGAGTGCTGGTCACAGTGACTAAATGCGTTGTTTATCTCAGAGCAGCAACAGATGCCCGGGGTGCGCCCCAGGCGGGGAGAGGAGCAAGAGTTACCGATTACATCTTTGGGGCACTGCCCCACACACCTGGCTCCACCCTGGTGACCCCACCTCCCACCCCTGCGGGACAAGGATGCTCATATCACAGGAAGGTGGATGGCGGCCGTGAGAACTTAGCTGCGGCACGCGGGGAGGGGACACTGCCAGCTGGGGAGGGAAGGACCGTGGCCAAAGCACCCAGAGCACGCCCCTCTTTGCATCCTTTGGAAATTTGCTCAGACCTGCTGGGGAAGCCTGAGAAGACTCCGCAGAGAGGAGCGGGCGGATGTTCGCTGCCGCCCAGCTGTGGCTGTGTCTTGAGACATCAGTAGCCTGCAGCCGCGTCCTGGAAGGGAGGGACGTGACAGGGACCTGCCCGAGACTCTGCGGGCAGTTAGCGCTTTATGAGTACTCACGCCATACGTCCTTTACAAAAGAGATCTACTCATCTGCCCGTCCATCTGCCAGTCATTCGTTCATTCATTGATCAATTTCTTTGCCCATTTGTTCACTCATTTGTCCATCCTCCACCCATCCATCCATCCATCCATCCGTCTGTTCATTCATCCTTACATTCATTCTTTCATCTATCCATTTATCATTCATTCATCCACCTAGTCATTTATTCCTTTGTCCATCCACCCAGTCATTTATTCCTTCATCCATCTACCCCTCCATTCATCCATCCACCCCTCCATCCATCTGTCCCTCCATCCATCCATCCACCCACCCATCCACCTATTCGTCTACCCTTCCAATCCCCCATCCACCCACCCACCCCTCCACTTATCCATCCATCCACCCACCCACCCAAATACCCGTCCACCCACCTACCCATCCACCCATTTATCTACCCCTCCAGTGCCCCATCCATTCATCCATCCATCCATCCATCCATCCATCCATCCATCCATCCATCCTTTCATTTGTTGTTAGAACCACACCCAGCAGTGCCCCTGGGACCCTACAGTGGCAGGATCAAACCCAAGGTTTTGCTCACACAGTTATGGGCTCTGCTACTTGAGTCCCTGCCTCAAAACTTAAAATTTCAGGGCTGGGGAGATGCTCAAAGGGCTGGAACACATGGTTTCTACGCGGGAGGCCCGGTTTCCACCCCAGCACTGCCTAATCCTTCTGAGCAACACAAGGCCAAGGGGTGGTCAGGGAGGACCCACTAAGCACTGTGGAGCGTAGCCTCAAGAGAAGAAAAAAGACAAAGGACCCATCAGGGCAGAGTCCCTGCTCTCGGTCCCAGGGGCGTGAGCGGATGAGGCCAGGTCCCCGCAGAGCAGAGAGGGTTTCCTCCGTGGCGTCTGACTCTGACCGCGTGGGGGGTGGGGATCTGGAGGGGAGATACCAGGCCCATCAGCTCTCCTCTTCCCTCCCTGATCTCTGAGCCAGTGGCGCTGTGAGGTCTGAGACCGAAGTCTCCCTCCCGTGACCTTGTGTCAAGTCCAGGCTCTCCCCTGCACATGCCCCGGTGCTGGGCGTTGGGGTCAAGGGGGCTGGGAAATGGGTAGGCCCAGGAGCACTTGCCCTTCGACGTCCCCTGGGACTTCTATCCCTAAGACAACTCCAGTGAGGCTGTTTCCCTGGCACGATGCCCTGCCCGGGCTGGGCAGCAAAGTGACTGGGGAGCAAGGCAGTGTGGGGGTCTCCCCAAAGGGAGCCTGGGCTGTGGGTTTAGAATTTTGAAATCCAGGATTTGACTCCCTTGACTCTGCAGTCTGGGGAGGGGGTGAAGGGGTGAGGGAGGCGAGTCCCCAAAAAGAAGCTCCTGCTCCCGGCTAGAAGGGGGTGCAGGACGGGGTGAGGCTTGGTTGCGGCCCCAGGGCATATCACAGGCCTTGCAGTGGGGGCCTGGGGTCTGATCCCAGACTCGATTCCCCCCACTGAGGCACACGAAGCTGCAAGGATACGCAGGGACACTCACTGGCTTCTCTCCCCTTGCAGGTCTCTCCCTCGGGCTCGCTGGGTGCCCTCCCTGTCCCTCCGGTCCACAACGCCCTGCCTGGAACAGGTGAGCTTGCTCGCACTTTCCAAACAAGCCCCACATCATCACTGCAAATAGGTTCCCCAAAGCTAGGCCGCACCCCAAGGGCACGAAATGATGGGGAAGGGGAGCCTCCAGTAACTTGGGGGACCCTTTCTGTTTATTCACTCAAAGGAGGCCGGTTTTGTGGGTGGTGATTGTGCTGGATGATATTTTTTTCTAGAAAGGGCTGGAGCGATAGCACAGCGGTAGTGCGTTCGCCTTACAAGCGGCCAACATGGCCGACCCGAGTTCGATTCCTCCGCCCCTCTCGGAGAGCCCGGCAAGCTACCGAGAGTATTCGATATGCCAGACACAGTAACAACAAAGTCTCCAATGGAGACATTACTGGGCCCGCTCGAGCAAATCGACGATCAACGGGAGGGCCTTTACTTTTACTTTACTAGTAACAACAAAGTCTCCAATGGCGACGTTACTGGGCCCGCTCGAGCAAATCGATGATCAACGGGAGGGCCTTTACTTTACTTTACTTTAGAAAGGGCACGGTGGGCCAAATAAATTTAGGAAGCACAAAGGGTCGGACTTTGGCCTGGAAAGGCACCTAGTGAGGGCAGCCTCCCAACGTTTCAGAGGTGAACACGTTTGGTGCCAGGAGGAAACGGGTTTCCGGATCCAGGAAGTGTGGGAGAGGCTGAGTTGGGCAAGTCCCAATGAGTGTTTCATGGCTGAGAGAGAGGACAGTGGGGTTCTGGTGTGGTTTTTTGCATGCAGTGGACCTGGGTTTGATCCCTGGCAACTCATGTAGTCCCCGAGCCCGTCAGGAGTGCTCCCTGAACACAGTCTGGTATGATCCTAAAACAAAAAGAAGAAAAGGAAGGAAAAAAGAAAGAAAGAAAGAAAAAAAGAAGGAAGGAAGGAAGGGGGGCTGGAGCAATAGCACAGTGGGTAGGGCGTTTGCCTTGCACGCGGCCAACCCGGGTTCAATTCCCAGCATCCCATATGGTCCCCTGAGCACCACCAGGGGTAATTCCTGAGCGCAGAGCCAGGAGTAACCCCTGTGCATCGCTGGGTGTGGCCCAAAAAGCAAAAAAAAAAAAAAAAAAAAAAAAAAAAGAAGGAAGGAAGGAAGGAAAGAAAGAGAAAGAAAGAAAGAAAGAAAGAAAGGAAGGAAGGAAGGAAGGAGTGATAGTATAGTGGGGGGGGTGACCTGGGTTTGATCTCAGGCATCCCATATGGTCCCCCGAGCACCACCAGGAGTAATTCCTGAGTGCAGAGCCAGGAGGAACCCCTGAGCATCGTTGGGTGTGACCCAAAAGCAAAAAAAAAAAAAAAAAAGAAAGAAAAGAAAGAAGGAAAGAAAGGAAAGAATGATTTAAATGAGTGATTTAGGGTGTCAGCATCTCAAAAGCCGGCTGCCCTCCCTGTGGGCTATGTGGGAGGAGGGCGAACGGGCTCCAACCCCCTTTCTGTGGGCAGAAGTCTTGTTTTCAGGCTGCCACAGAGTTTCAGAGAACCAGAGGGCGAGCTCCCAGCACCCAGCCCTGCCTCGGCCCTCTTCAGAGACCCCCCTCTCCCACAAGGAGCTAGGTTACTAGTGATTTATAGTTGTTTTTGTTTGTTTGGGGTCACATCCAAGGGCTACTCCTGGCTCTGTGCTCAGAGGTTACTCCCAGCAGATCTCTCGGACCCTGTGGCGATGGGGCTGAACGCCAGGCCTCCTCTGTGCACAACTTGCACTTGGCCCATTGAGTTCTCTCTCCCGCCTCCCCCCTCTCTCTCTCCCCCTTCTCTCTCTCTCCCTCTCTTCCCCCTCCTCTCTCTCTCCTCTCTCCCTCTCCCCTCTCTCTCTCCCTCCTCTCTCTCCTCTCTCCCTCTCCTCCCTCTCCCTCCTCTCCTTTCTCTTTTTCTCTCTCACTCCCCCTGTCCTCTCTCTCTCTGTTTCCTCTCTCCCACCCCGCCCCTCCCCAGCCTCTAAGTTTTCATATGGTTTGGGTTTGGCTTTGGGGGGGGCCATACCCAGTGGCGCTCAGGGGCTACTCCTGGCTCAGTGCTCCTCGTGCTCAGGAGACCATGCAGTGCGGGGGATCAGACCCAGGACAGGACACCTGCATGCCGCACCCGCGCCCTCGAAGCTGTCTCCCGGGTTGGATGTTCCTCCAGGCACGCCGCCGTCTCCCTGGCACGCTGTCTGGGAAATGCAAATACATCCCATTTCGTCAGCTTGCCTGAGTCCTGGGACGCTGGAGGCGGCGGGGAAGAGTGGAGGGTGCGGGGCGGCCAGCGGGAGTCCGGGGGTCTCTTCCCCTTGGCCCGGCTCCTTCTAGGAGACCGTGTGGGAGCCTTTCCTGGCGCGTGCACGCGCTTCTCCCCCTGCCCACCCGGGCCCCCTCCAGCCTCCCCCTTCGGGCTGTGTGTGCCCAACCCTGGGTGTGTCCCACAGTCGGATGGTTTTGGCATGCGTCCTCCTGCCATTTGGCAAGTCTGGAACTTGCAGAACCAGCCACACTGCTGCAGGGCCTGGGCCCCGGGAGAGCCCCCGTGGCGACAGGGCGTGGACCCTCATGATGGCGGGAGCTGGGCGGGAGGGTGGGGGCCGAGGGGGGTGGGTCAGAGGGCAAGGGGCCTCTGGGGACCTGTGTCACGGGTTTCCCCGTCATCACTTCTCCTTCTCCTCAGTCACGTCATCCTGTTCCCCTGGGAACCACAGCAGACCCTCGTCGCCCGGACTGGCCACCAGCAGCCCCCCGGCCTCGCAGAGCAACCCCAAGGCAGCCCTGAACTCACCCTCCAGTTTTAACTCTTCAGGGTAAGGGGGGGGGGAAGCCCAGGACGCCGGGCTGGTTGGGTGGCCGTGGACAGCAGCATGTTGGGGGCCAGGGAGGGGACCGAGGCGGGCAGGCAGGTGGGACTTGTTCCCCAGGGAGTAAGGGGGCTTACAGGGGATGCTGCAGCCCTGTGCCGTCTTGGCAGGCCACCGGTCAACCGGCGATCCAGCCAACATTTCCATCCTCTCCCGAAGCATGGAAATTTCCACATGTTCCTGTGGGAAGGACTTTCGCTGAGCCCAGAAGTGCTGCCCTTCAGGCCAGGAGCCCTGTGCTCACGGTTTTCTGACTGAGTCCAGACTAGTAACTGGGGGAGGAGACAGTGGCCTCTGGGCCCCGGATCTTGAGCTGGGCTGTAGAATTTTTGAGGGCGTGGGGCTGCCGTGTCTCAACAGAGCAGAGATGGGAAAGTTGGACAACAGGTTAAAGACGGGTCTGGGGGGGCTGGAGAGATAGCACAGTGGGTAGGGCATTTGCCTTGCATGCGGCCGACCCGGGTTCGATTCCCAGCATCCCATATGGCCCCCTGAGCACCGCCAGGAGTGACTCCTGAGTGCAGAGCCAGGAGTAATCCCTGTGCATCGCCGGGTCTGACCCAAAAAGCAAAATAAAATAAAATAAAATAAAGACGGGTCTCGGGGGATTAGATGGGTACAGGTCCTTTAGGAAGCCAACCCTGGGGGACTATTGTTGTGCCCCCAAACCTGGGAGCTCCTCACTTTGCCCTCCTCCCATGGAAGGAGGGACGGAGGAGTACAAAGCCAGGGCAACTCCTAAGCACTCCTATGCATGGCTCAAAACCTAACATTTTAAAAACTGTCAAACAAATATTGCCCTCCCATTGTTCATCGATTTGTTCGAGCGGGCCCAGTAACATCTCCATTTTGGGACTTGTTGTTACTGTGTTTGGCATATTAGGAATATGTCACGGGGAGCTTGCCAGGCTTTGCCATGTGGGTGAGACACTCTCGGTAGCTTGCCGGGCTCTTCGAGGAATCAAACCAGGTTCGGCCTGGCTGGCTGCGTGCAAGGCAAATGTCCTACCGCTGTACTATCGCTCTAGCCCAACATTTTAAAATATTAAAAAAAGTTTTCCATGTGTGAGAATTTTTAAAATTATTATATCTATTATTTTAACGAATCACCGTGAGATACAGTTACAGACTTACAAATTTTCATGATGACATATCAATCAAATAATGTTCGAGTATCCATCCCTCCATCAGTGCTCATTTTAAAGTTATTTTGGAAGGTAGTTGATCTACCATAACATTTGTCTCTTAAAGTTTATAATTCCGGGGAAGAGAGCTTGAAGGGCTGGGGCCCATGCTTTGCATGTAAGAGGCCTGAGTTTGATCCCTGATACCGCATGGTCCCCTAAGCACTGCTGGGCAAGGTCCCCAAACCCCAAACAGCAACGACAACAAGGGGTGTCATTTTGTGACTTTTTAAAAGTATATTCATGAGGTTATGCAATCATTGCCATGATCTGCTTCCAGAACATTCTCACCTGCCCAGAAAAGCGGCTTCTACCTCCACTCCCCGCTTCCCTCTTCACATTTTCAGCCTCACATTGACGTGTCCTTCCTTCCATCCTGCCTTCCAGATCTTGGTACCGATGGAATCATCCCACCTACCTCCACTAAGACCAAAGCAGTTTCTGCCATGGCGCCCTGCCCCACACCCCCCCGGAAGGGAGGGCGCCCACCTGCTGTGTATGGACAGATCGTGTTCTGAGGAGTGGGCGTGAACCCCCACCCTCAGTGAACCCAACACTTGCCTTCTTCAGGAACGAGGGCCTCAGAAGAGCCAAGCTGTGACAGAACCACCACGCTCAGAGGCCCCAACGCTCTGGACAAACATCCTCATCCTCCCTGCCTCAGCCCTTGCCTTCTCCTCAGAGTCTTTCCCTGAGGCAGAGCCTTTCCTGAGAAAGGATTTCCTGCACTTATTCTTCCACAAATCTGTGGGCTTTCTGGGGACAGACCTGTTTTGGGGTGCTGACCCTCCAGGAGGCGGGGATGATGGTATTGACTCTGAACTTAGCTGTGTCCTCTGAACTGATCCTAAACTCTGTGAAAAGCCTTCCGTCGGAAGCCTCCACCAAAGCCTCATTGTCTCTGTCCTGTGCAGCCAAGTTTTCTGACAGAAAGTTCCTTTCAGCCCGTTTTCCCGTGCTAGCCCTGCCCGCCTTTCCAGAGCAAGTCCCTTCACGGTTCTGTCTTCTGACTTGCCGCCTCTGCTCAGGAGTCTCATCCCTCCCCCATGTCCTTGACACCCCTCTGTCGCCGCTGGACCTTCTCTCGTGCTCCCTGAACACTTGTATATAACCCCTCCTGGTTTTCGCATTATGTTCTTCTCCTTCATGTGGAATTTTCCAGCGATATGTTTAACTCAGGTGTGACTAAGATGTCTCTGTCCATATTTTCTCTTCTTTTAAATGAAAAAGGAAGGAAAGCAAAAGCAAAAAACCAAAGCGTGAGAAACTGTGCTTGTGCTTGCGGCGGTGGGAGTCCCCACATGTGCTGGGAAACGTTTGCTGATTTCCTTGGGCACCTTCTCTCTCGTGCCCTCTGGGGGCCCCTGGGCAGAGTGTGATGAAGCCATTCTGGAAATGGTCACTGTTTTTTTTTTTTTAAGATGGCCTATCTAAGAAAATGTTGAGGTTCAAAAGAATCTCTCTGTTATTTGTATAATGACATTATAAACTATTCCACTACTCCTAAGAAGAGGTTTAGATGAGTGTGCTGTGTCTTTTGTTGGGGATGGGGGCATTTAGAGAAGTACACAGAATGGAATAGGATGGGGAAAATATTTTAGGTAAATGCATTCATTCAATCTGGTGTTAGAGCATGCATTAAAGCAGAGGTCGGAAAAGTTCCGTGTTCACCTGCTGACAGCTACCTCGAATACAGAGTAAGGAGGGATTTGGTTTCCTCACTCTGTGAGAGAAGGCAAATTCTTGAAGGTCAAAGCCTCTGCAGAGTGGAGATGTGGGGGATGCTGATCCTGAGGGACAATGATTGATTACTTACGATGTAAAGCCATTGGCATTGCAAGCAAAGGAGAATTTAGTAATCACGCACTTGACTTTGAAGGCCTGGGGACTCTGCTAGGGATCTGGAACAGGAAACTATCTTGAATCTTGCTGAGTCTTATGCACTTTGGTTTTTTTTTTCTTTTTGGGTCACACCCAGCGATGCACAGGGGTTACTCCTGGCTCTGCACTCAGTAGTTATTTCTGGTGGTGCTCAGGGGACCATATGGGATGCTGGGAATCTAACCTGGGTCGGCCACATGCAAGGCAAACGCCCTGCCCACTGTGCTGTCTCTCCAGCCCCACCTTATGCACCTTTGGAGATTTTTTTTGGGGGGGGGTCATACCCAGTGATGCTCAGGGGTCACTCCTGGTTCTGCACTCAGGGGTCACTTCTGGAAGGGCTTGGGAGACCATTTGGGATGCTGGGGATCAAACTTGAGTCAATTGCAAGCAAGGCAAGCACCCTACCCACTATCTCCAGCCCTTGCTAATGAATATTTAAATAGTTATCATTCCTGAGGTAAATAAAGCCCTTCAAAGACCTCATGACAAAGGGGAAACAGTCAAATTAAACATTGGTGGGAAGTAGTAATATGTGTGGGATCACTGTCACTGTCACTGTCCTGTTGTTCATCGATTTGCTCAAGTGGGCCCAGTAACGTATCCATTGTGACACTTGTTACTGTGTTTGACATACATCACGGGTAGCTTGCCAGGCTTTGCTGTGTGGGCAAGATACTCTCGGTAGCATGCCGGGCCCTCCGAGAGGGGCAGAGGAATCGAACTCGGGTCGGCCATGTTGACTGTGTGCAAGGCAAATGTCCTACCGCTGTGCTATCACTTCAGCCCATGTGTGGGATAGAGGTGGGAAACCTCTCTGTGAGTAATCAGGAGTTCTCCTTTCTGAGGTCTGAATGGGGCTCAGAGTAAGACCAGTTCTCCATGGTGTGAAATCGGAGATGACCTACTGGGGCAATGACCATGTCAGGAAACGATCTAGGGACCAGGGATGTAGCAGAGACACATCAGGGCCTTTGCCAGGCGCTTCTGTAAAGACAGGACTCCTGGCCACTTCATGCCCATCTGTGCTTCTGAGGCCACATTCAGCGGGCTCAGGGCTTCCTCCTGGCTCTGTTCAGGGCTCACTCCTGGTGGGGCTCCTGGGAACTACATGTGGGGTTCCAGGATCGAACCCGGGTCAGCTGTGTTCAAGAGCAGCGTCGTAACCCCTGTACTTTCTCTCTGGCCCCATAATTGCTATTCAGATTCTTTGGTGAGTGCTTTGTGTCTCCGATTCCCCCAAACAGCTTAGAACTTTCCTGGGGAATAGAGTCTGTACTGCCAAGGACCTGATGTGGTAGAATGGGAACTCTACACAAAGACTTCAACTTAATAAAGTTAGTCCTGGGCAATGAAGCAGAAACCTGAGAACCCTGCTAAGCCGAAGGATAAGAAAACCATGGAGAGAGGAGACTGGTCACTTCCCTTTCCCTCACATCTTAAAGCTTTCACACCTTGTTCGTGCCTACGCAACAGTGGCAGCAAGAAGAAAATTCCAGGCGGATACTAGAAGGGAAAAGAAGTGGCCATAGTAGCCAGTGGGGGGAACAGTTGAGATGCACAGGCGATGCATTTGATGGCAAAGGCCGTCCTGTGTCTCCGGTCCCTGGGCCAAGCGCTTGCACTTGTCCAAGCACAAGGCGGTTCGGCTTCTGGGATGCTGATTTGAGTTGTGTCTGGCAGGACCTCTCAGCCGTGGCTGCACACTGGGGTCACTTGGGGAACTTCATGAAAGCGTGATCAAGTCCCATTCCCTTGGGCTGTGAGCTGGATTTGGGGTCTTGAAAGCCTGCTTGAGTAATCTGATGATGATGATGATGATGATGACGACGCGGATGATGAAAACTGCTGTTCAGGAGCGTCTCCCTCCCTGGGTTAGGTCCAGGGCTCCGGTCTGAAATGATATTCCTCCCTGCAAAGGCAGCTTTGGTCCGGGGACCGCACTTAAGTAACCAGGGCTCTGAGAGTCCAAGGAGATGACCCATTGGTCCAAGAGCTTCCGAGATCCTTGCGCCCCCTACACCGCCTCCCTCAGCCCCCTCCGTGGTGGGTTGCCCAGTTCCGAGGGTCATGTGTGGGCATCTGTGTTCCTGCCCAGTCCCTGTTTCTTGCTATTCCAACAGAGCCAGAGGGGAGATTTATTTCTAACAGATACAGCGACACCAGTAATTAACGTGAATACAGACCTCCAGTCTCCCTTTGTGTTCTAAGCACTTTACACATGTGGATTATGCATGTGGACAGTGTCTGGTTTTTGCCATAAACTTGCAGGATAGCTGTTACTCCTGCCCCACCTATGGAGAGGAGACTACGATGGCACAGAGAGGTTAAGTGAGGTGTCCAAAGACACACAGTAATCATGCTGGATTGATTCTCCCGGGATGGGATGAAAGGGTAAGGTGAATGATTGAGTGCTGGTGTGGAAGTTGGCAGTTTTCTTTTGGCTCTTGGAACTTTCTCCCTTACTCTATTTTTTTTTTTGGAGGGGGCCATGGTGGTGCACCCTGTGATGCTCAGGCGTTACTCCTGGCTCTGCACTCAGGAATTAACTCCTGGGACTGTAAGACGGGGACTATAGGGGGCACAGGGGATGGTGCCCTTGACCACATCGTGCAAGGCCAAAGGCCGAGGTGCTGTACTATCTTGCCTAGCTGAGTTTCCAGGTGAGCCCTGTGCCCTCCTGCCAAGCTGGTGGAGAGCAGAAGGAATCTGTTGGAATTCCCAGGCCTGAGAGAGCCCCTGGCGACCGGGATGCTGTTTGGGGGGCTGTCTAGACCCCAGGCAGGACGAGAAAGACCAAGCCGGTGCTCAGCCGCTGGTTACCGGGGGTGGGCGAACGGATGATCGAACAAACCAGGTCTCACGTCACCACCGGGTTCCATCCGCGCCCTCCGTCCCCCACCGGCGTCCCCCCACCCGCGTCCCTGTCCCGCGCGGGCTCTGCGCTCCGTCCTCCCGGCCAGCAGGTGCCCCCAGACCCCGGCTCCGCGCCGCCTCTCTGCCTCGCTGCTGCTCCCTGCTCCGGGGATCCGGGCCCCGAGCGCGCGGGGCCGCGCGGCCAGGTAAGGCGGCGGGCGGGCGGCCGCGGGGGTGGGCAGAGCCGCGCGCGACCCCGCTGCATCCCCGCGCGAGGGAGATGCGCTCCCGGCGCCCGGGCCCGACGCGCCCCGGTCCAGCCCCGCCTGCTCCCGGGCCCGGGCCCGGCGGAACCGCCCCGCGGCGGGCGGAGCCAGCTCGGGGCCGGAATTCGGGGAGGCTCGGCCCCCCGCCAGCCCCGCGCCCGCACCCCCAGGACGGACGCGCCCGGGCCCGGGAGGGGCGGCGGCCCGGCCGAGGGCGGCGAGCCCGGGCTGGCCCCCGCGAACGCTGGTTGCGGGGCGCGGGGCCGGGGCCGGGCGTGAGGGCGCGGAGAGGACTCTGCCCCGGCCACGGCCCGCCGCTGATCCGCTTACTGGCCGCTGACCCTGCGGGCGTGGGGCCGCCCGGGTGTCCGCCTGGCTACTTTGTATTCCGGCCGCAACGCTGAGCAGAATTTATCTCGGCAGCCCTTGTCAAGACTGGGACTGGGTGGTAGAAATTTTCCAGCCTCTTTTTGTCTGTCTGTCTTTCTTTTTTTTAAACCTCCACTTCTTAATTAAAAAAAAAAAGTCCAAGGCCTCACTCAGAACCGAATAGGACCTTTTAGGGGCAGAGACTGAAGTGGAACTCGGGTGGGCATCTTCTGCTTTCTTAAATGTCTCTCCCTCTCTCCCTCTCTCTCTCTCCTCTCTCTCTCTCTCCTCTTTCCTCACTTTCCTTTCTTCTCCTCTCTCCTCTCTCCCTTCTCTCTCTTCTTTCTTTCTTTCTTTCTTTCTTTCTTTCTTTCTTTCTTTCTTTCTTTCTTTTCCTCCCCTTCCTTCCTTCCTTCCTTCCTTCCTTCCTTCCTTCCTTTCTCCCTCCCTCCCTTCCTCCCTCTCTCCCTCCCTCCTTACTTCCCTCCCTCTCCCTCCCTACTTCCCTCCCTTCCTCCCTCCTTTCCTCCTTCTTTCCTCCCTCCCTCCCTTCCTTCCTTCCTTCCTTCCTTCCTTCCTTCCTTCCTTCCTTCCTTCCTTTCTTCCCCCCTCCCTTCCCGCCCTTCCCTCCTCCCTTCCTTCCTTCCTTCCTTCCTTCCTTCCTTCCTTCCTTCCTTCCTTCCTCCTTTCCTTCTTCCCTCCCCCCTTCTTCCCTCTCTCCCTCTTTTCCTCCCTCCCCTGGCTTTAGAGGAAAGCTGTGTTGAACTTGACCCCCACCAAGCCCCCTCTGGATGACATTCTTGGGAGTGTCTTGCGTGCCTAAGGGTGCAGGTTCACAGATACTATTTCATGTGTCAGACTAAGGCTAAGCAATGCGTAGCTGGGTTTAAAAAAAAAAAAAGGAAAGAAAAAAAATTCCTGCTGAGATGAGACAGATATCTGAAATATTTTTGGCTTTTTTATTTGTACTTTCTAAAGAGGAGCTGATGAATATTAATAACAACACGGTGGCTATTTTTAGGCTTTAGTCTGATAGAACTTAATTGACTCAGCGACAACAGTACTTGTTCTGATATATTTATAACCAGTTAAAAAATTCAAAGTAGCTTTCTGACTTTGTTTTATTTTTAACTAAATTAAGTGCCTTAAAGGTTCATCCCTCCCCCACCCCCCCACCCCATGCCAGGGAGGGAACCCAGGGCCTGACACATATTAAGGCATGCACTCGGGGCAAGCCACATCCCCGCCCTAAAGCTATTTTTATGTCTCAACAAAAACTTCCCTCTTGACCCTCAGAATCCTCTGGTTCCCTTTTGACCGGTCTTTGAGATACATTTCAGAACTAAAGAGAACTAGGGTTTTGGGGACCAGAGAGGGTTAAGGCCTTTGCTTTGCCTGTTCCTTCACCCACACTGAATGGTCCCCCGTGCACGGAACTCAATGAGCCAAAAAACAAACCAAAAAATTTTTATTTTGTGTTTTCATTAAGTTTTGTCTCCTGAGCTATCTGGACTTTTTGTTTCGTTCTATATTTAGGATAACCTCAAGTTTCGATGTTGACTGATTAAACCGGTGACCTAAACCTAAACTTCAGTTTAGTGGCAGTTTTTTTTTTTTTTTTTTTGCTTTTTGGGTCACACCCGGCGATGCTCGGGGGTTCCTCCTGGCTCTGCACTCAGAAATTACTCTTGGCGGTGCTCGGGGGACCATATGGGATGCTGGGGATTGAACCTGGATGGGCTGCATGCAAGGCAAATGCCCTCCCCACTGTACGATCACTCTGACTGTAGTGTCAGTTTTAAATGCATCAAACTGCCTCATGGCATGTGTTTTGGTGCAGACACCATGAGTGGAGGGGTTTTTGTCACAAGCACTCGTTGAGATTTTTGAAATGAGATGGTATGATGTGTCATACATGCCTTCCGTAGATTGGGTACCGTTGTCCAAGGGCAGCGGCCGCAGTGAGGGTTTTCCTCCATGTGGACTTATTATCACAGCACGGTCCAGGAGGCAGCCCGGGAGCTAGCACACAAGCCTGGAACTTTGTTGCCCACTGGCCCTCCTATTTTGCCAGGCGCCTGGGAGGGCCACACAGCCCCACTGAACTATGGGAACTTCTTGCTGGGCGCCTCAAAAGTAGAGGCAAGGCACTGGAACTGTTTCCCTGGAGAAGCACAGGCAGCCGCCCGAGGCTGGTCTCTCAGGGTGCATCCTGTGTCTCTGGTCTTGGTCTTTCCTCCTAGGATGGCATTAGCTCTGTGTCTGCAGGTACTGTGCAGCCTGGGGGTCTGGCTCTCACTCTACGCTTCTTTCTGCCGTCTGAATAAGAACCGGGGCTATGAGTGGAGCTGCCGGCTCGTCACCTTCACTCACGGAGTCCTCTCCATTGGTCTCTCGGCATATATTGGCTTCATCGATGGCCCCTGGCCATTCACCCACCCAGGTAGGTGAGAGAAGAACAAAAGCCCCTCACTGATCATGGGCTTATGATTTGGGAGCGGTTTATTTTATTTTAAAAAAATTTTTAAAAATTTTTATTAGTGAGACACCGTGAGGTACAATTGTAGACTTACAAATTTTGTGCTTGGGTTTCAATTATACAATGATCAAGTACCCATCCTTCCACCACTGCCCATTTCCCACCACCACAGATCCCAGTATCCCTCCCACCCCCCATCCTCCCCATCCCACCCTGCCTCTGTGGCAGGGCATTCCCTTTTGTTCTCTCTCTCTTATTGGGTGTTGTGGTTTGCAAAAGAGGCAATGGGGACAATCATGTTTGGTCTATAGTCTACTTTCAGCATGCTTCTCCCATCCTGGGAGGATCCTCCCAACATCCTTTATTTGGTGCTCCCTTCTCTCTCTGAGCTGCCTTTTCCCCTAGCATGTGTGGCTGGCCTCCAAGCCATGGAGCAAAATTCCTGGTACTAATCTCGGCCATTCTTGTGTGTTAGTCTCCTATTTTGTTACTTTATGTTTTGGGAGCAGTTTAAGAAGAGACTTTTTTTTTGGTGGGGGGGAAAAGAGGGGCACACCTGGAGGTGCTCAGAACTTACTCCTGATTCTATGTCCAGGAATTACTTCTGGTGGTGCTCAGGGACCATATGGGATTCTGGGGATCGAACCTGGGTCAGCTACACGCAAGGCAAGAGCCTACCTGCTGTACCGCTCCAGTCCCCAAGATGGGGCTTCTTTATAGAATGTGTACCCTACTGAAGAATAATTACAAGTGGTATTAGGAAAGATCTCTTTACCTTTTTTGTTGTTACCCCGGTCTTGGATACACTGGCCATTCTGTTTCTTAACTCTCTTTTATTTTTTCTTTTATTTATTTATTTATTCTTTTGTAGTACTGGGGCTTAAACACATACAAGGCTTGAACACATACCCGGGGCCTCACACATACAAGGCCTGAACTCAACCCTCACCTTAATTCTCTACTTTAAAAACAAATCCTAAAATGCTCATGATTTTATAAATCTTTTAGATATACAGAACCCAGAGCCATTTCTGAATCTTCCCCTGGCATTCCCAGACCAACTGAAATGAATCACATTATATATTCTCTTTGGTAATCTGTCATTTTTACTCGATCATATATATATATATATATATTTTATTTATTTATTTTGTTTTTTTGGGTCACAACCGGCAATGCTCAGGGGTTACTCCTGGCTTTGCACTCAGGAGTTACTCCTGGCCGGTGTTCAGGGGACCATATGGGATGCTGGGAATCGAACCCGGCTTGGCCGCGTGCAAGGCAAACGCCCTACCCGCTGTGCTATCGCTCCAGCCCCGTCAATCATATATATTTAAAAAAATCATGTTTCTGTCTCTGTAACCCAATTTTCCTTTCTGTCTTTTTCTTTTTCTTTGTTTTGTTTCTGGTGTTTTTGGGTTTTTTTTTTTTTTGCTTTGTTTTGTTTTTTATTTATTTATTTATTTATTTATTTTTTTGGTGGTGCTAAAGGCTTATTCCTGTACTCAGGGATCACTCCTGGCAGGGCTCGGAGGACCATCTGGATTTCCAGGGATCCAACCCAGGTTGGCTACCTGTGTGCCATGCAAGCATCCTACCTGGTGCTGTACTATCACTACAGGCCCATCCTTAATACTTTTGTTCTATTGTGTGGTAGGCGTTGAAATATTTTATTTCACCAGTGTCTCACTATGTGGGGCAGCAGTAGACTTTCCAAGATGTGATGTATGTGGAAGATTACCTTCTTAGGCTATAAACATGACATCCCCTTGAACCACTTCCCGGAGTCTGCCGTAACCACACACAGTCGGGGCAGACACAGGGATGTGGAGAGGGTTCCCCGGCCTGGAATGCAGGCTGTGCACGTGGGAACCTTAGAGTCAGGCTCCAGTCCCTGGCACTGCATGGTCCTCCAGATACCTTTGCGAGTCCCCCCAAGCACTGAGCTGGGAGTGGCTCAAAAAAACCAAAAGAAAAAAAAAAAGTTCTGGAGTTGGAAAGGCCCAAATAAATCAAGATACCAGCTAGCTCATTTTTCTGTCACATGTCACTGCCAGGCTTGCAGACAACTGCCTTCCTGTCGCACACCGTTGTCCCTTTGTACCTCTGTCTTTATCTTGTTTGATAAGGACACCGGACGTATTGATTGCCACCTCCTTGTAACTTAATTACCTCTCCAAGGCCCTGTTCCAAATAGAGTTGCATTCTGAGATACTGAAGTTGATGAAGGTCGGGATTTCAGCATATGGATTTTGGAGAGAAATAACTAAGTCCCTCCAGACCTTTAGAATATGAGTTTTTAAAAATTCCACAACTCCTTAAAAAATTATTTTTAATTGTGGTACTAGGAGTTGAACCCAGTGTCTTCCACATGCAAGGCATGTGGACATGGAAACATACTAACTTCTGGGGTTCCTCCTGGAGTCTGCTTTCAAAATGGGTTAATTTTGTAACCCATGAAGCTAAAGAATCAGTCTGACATTTGGGACAGAATTAGAGAGTTTGGAGAAAGACTGTTGGTTGGAGAAAGGAAAAATAAAAAGTGTCTAGGATTTTGTTTTATTTGGGAATCTAAGTGCTTCGAGGCTATTCCTGACTCTGTTCAGGAGTGACCCCTAACAGTACTGGGGAGAGGCTGGTGGGGGAAGGGATGGGAACCAGAACTGCCTCATGCAAGGAAGCACTGTACTTCCTCCTGTACTGTCTCCCCAGTCTAGACTGCAGGATTTGAATAGGATGAAAATACTCTGACAAGCCGTTCTCTCTGTCTCGAGGGCACTGAGGTCCTTCTGGGTGTCAGGCCCTCCTGGAGATCTGATTCAGCAGAGCCGGATTTCAGTATGGCTTGATCAAGACCCTCATTTTATTTTATTTTTTGCTTTTTGGGTCACACCCAGCCATGCTCAGGTCAGGGGTTACTCCTGGCTCTGCATTCAGGAATCACTCCTGGCGGTGCTGGGGAGACCCTATGGGATGCTGGGGATGGAACTCCGGTCGGCTGCGTGCAAGGCAAACGCCCTACCCTCTGTACTATTGCTCCGGCCCCTCAAGACCCCCGTTTTAGATTTCAGCCCTGGGTGGACGGTCAGAAAGCAATGTTTTTCTGGTTTTTTTTTTTTGGTGATTCTCACCAAGTTTGAGAGCTTAGCGATCTGGGATGCCTGTGAGGTGTGTGTGTGTGTGCGCGCGTGCGCGTGCAGGGCTGCGGGGTCCCTGGGCACTCAGTCCTGTGGTCTGGCCTTCTTCCTAGGCGCCCCCAACACCCCCCTGCAGGTGCACGTGCTGTGCCTCACGCTGGGCTACTTCATCTTCGACCTGGGCTGGTGCGTGTACTTCGGCTCCGAGGGGCCGCTGATGCTGGCGCACCACACCCTGAGCATCCTGGGCATCGCCATGGCGCTGGCGCTGGGCGAGTCGGGCACCGAGGTCAACGCCGTGCTCTTCGGCAGCGAGATCACCAACCCGCTGCTGCAGCTGCGCTGGTTCCTGCGCGAGACGGGCCACTACCACAGCTTCGCGGGCGACGTGGTGGACGTCCTGTTCGTGGCGCTGTTCACGGGCGTGCGCATCGGCGTGGGCGCCCGCCTGCTGCTCTCCGAGCTGGCCTCGCCCAAGCCCCGCTGGTTCGTGAAGGCGGGCGGCGTGGCCATGTACGCCGTGTCCTGGTGCTTCATGGTGAGCATCTGGCGCTTCGCCTGGAGGAAGAGCGTCAAGAAGTACCGCGCGTGGAGGGGCCGGCGGAGCGAGGAGCGCGCGCACCCGCACAACGGACACCTCAAGGCGCACTAGCGGAGGGGCCTCCCCGGCGGGACCAGGGCGCAAATACAGTGCTGGTGGCCCGGTGCTGCTGAGGACAGACTTGGCCTTCAGCCTCCCCGGTGCCACGTGGCCACCGGTGCGGGGCTCGGAGCGGTGTCCCCAGAAGTAGTATCGAACTGGCACTGCCCAGGGGCAAGGGTGATCCAGTGGAGGGGAGGGGCTCCGAACTCAGAGAGCACTGCCTGTCTCTCCTTAGGGGCTTCCCAAGGGGACTCATGCCTTGGGTTCTCTGAGCATGGGATCCGGGCATGCGATGTGTTGATGTGAAACGGGCCGCGGAGGATGGGAGCAGGGTGCCAGGAAACGGAGGCACATGGGAGAGAGGTCTTACTTGAGTTTAGCCAGTCCCACCATGTGCGGGGAGTCAGGGCCGCCCACTCTAGGCTGGGCTTTGACTTCTGAGAATGAGACAGCTGAGTAGTAGGAAAGGCACCTGGGCAGGGCCCAGGGAAGCTTTGGGAGTCCAGGCCCAGCTGCCTCAGGGTTGCACACAGTTCACGTTAGGTTCCAGAAGCAGGTGTTTGAGGCAGTGTGAGTGAGCCCGTCCTGTGGGTGGCTCAGATAGCCAAAGGCCCGAGTCCCCGCAGGAAGCCAGTGACTGGGTCCTTCAGGCACTTCTCACAGGAGCTCTTTGGACATTTCAGTTCCCAGATGTCAGCCATGGGCTGGTCTTGCCAGCAGCCCTATGTGAGGACCCAGCTACCCTGGGCCCTCTGCAGAGCCCGGCTTGGTCCCGAGATGGGGGACCCAGGGACAGGCCATTGCTGGGTCCTGTTGTGTGGGTTCTGCCCCAGCAGAAAGACGATGCCAGTTCTCAGGGCTTTTGTGCATTAATCTCCCAGGCATGAGAGGCCGTGGCTAAATTCCACAGGGATTTACCCTGCAGATTCCGCTGTGTTCTCAGTGGCGGTTCAGGTTTCAGCTCCGCTCTGCACACTTGCGAACTCGCACCAAAGATCCAGGGTTCCGGCCTCTGAGTGACGAGGCTCCTGAGGATTTTTTTTTCCCTCAAAGAACACTGAGGAAAACACTCCCTCTTCAGCCTTTTTTCTTTTTCTCTGATAGATCAGGACGCCTAAGGGATAAAGAATATTACAACGAGGTGATTCTCACCTCCAGAGGAAAAACAAAATGAAACATTTCTCAGACTTCTCAGAGTCTCACCGAGGGAGGATGAGACTGTAAGCCGAGACCCCTGGGGCTTCGGACCAAGATTCCCGGGGTCTTGTCACCCCTTTAGTTCCTCACTGGCCTGGTCCTTGGGGGCAGGTCACCTCTTTACCCAACCCTGTGGGAAATGAAGGAAATGCTCCTTGAGGCCTGCATGGTGCCAGGGCAGGGGCTTTTATTAATGAAGGGCATTAGTGTGGTCTGAATTTTCAGGAAAAAAATTGATGTCTTTATTTATTTCTGTATTTCTGAATGTTCTTGTGGTTTGTTAAATTTTATTGGGTTCTATTGTGGGAACCAGTGACGATGGCACAGCTCAGCGGGATTGCTAGTGGACAGGGCTATTGAGGTCCAGGTTCTGAAGGTCAGCGGGAAGTGTTGGCCCATTGGAGGGCTGTGTGTCATACGAGCCTGTGATTTTGGAAAGAGATGGCGCTGGCCAGGCATGCGTGATCACAGGCATGAGTGACCACAGCGTGTTACTTTTGCTCTTGGGGAAGTAATACAAGGAGCACGGGAGTAACATCCCGGAGGACTGACTGTCCCTTGGGGTCGAGTTTTGCTGGACATGAGACTCATCTGATGGGTGAGCACTTTCCTCCCCGCTCTCATTGGTGTGTCTGAAACACGAATTAGCACCTTTCCAACAAAGCTCTGGCCAAAGTAGGGCACTGGGGAGCGCTGATATTTAACAGGAGCCAAGTGGAAAAGAGTATCTTGGCACGTGAACCTCAAAAAAAGAAAAAAGAAAAAGCTGGCTCTTGAATTTTGGTACAGAGCAGCCTGTTCCGTACCAGACAAAGGAATAGGCCTGATCTGGGACCAATTCTTTTCTCCTCACTCTGTAGAAGCCAAGGGCCGACAGATCCACACTTGGGGGGGTGGGGGACACACACAGTCCCTCTGGGTTTTGAATATGTAGAAATCTCTGCGGTGAGAGACTTTGCTTCAGTTCTTCATGATGCTACAAGTAGCTAACTTTGCAGGACACTTGCAAAGGCTGCACCACTTCTGAGTGAAATGAAGATGACTCAGCAGTCCAGAGGCTGAATTGTCACTGGCAAAATGAAGGGCTCATTAACATGCAGTATGGACCGACAGAATGAAGTGCTCATTTGCATACAGATTACTGTGTAATAATATTGCTCGAGAAGGATTTATACTTCAATATCATTTGTACTAAATTTTATAGAAATAAACTGGAGAAAAAAAACCCTAACCAGAGTCCACCTTTCTATCTTTGCTATAAATTTGAAGTGAAAAAAAAATCTTTTGGCCTATTGACCTATATTTATAGCTATTGGCAAATACCTCTCACCTGTTGCTTCTCATCAGCCACCCTAATTTGACCACTTGGGGGTTCGAGGTAGGGCAGTATAAAACTATACAGAAAGTTTGCCGAGGGAGGGGAACATCTTTCCCCTGCCCAGCTGTCCCCTGCTTGGACAGCTGCCCTGAATAAAATGCTATGGCACAGGCTTCCCAAAGGGAGGGTCTTTGGTTCTCTTCAGAACTACGTTAGCGTGGCAGGATAGGGCAGGGGTTAAGGCCTTGGCCTGGCGTGTGGCCAATCTGGGTTCAATCCCGGGCATCATCTATTGTTCCCCCAAACACCACCAGGGGTCACTCCTTAGCACCATTGGTAATAGCCATTGACTGACACCAGGTGTGGCCCAAAGCTCCCCACAACAAAACAGAACCATCCTTGAAACGCCTACAACAGCGGAAGAGTGAGTTTGTTAAGCCGCTGGAAAGGCTGGGCCAGGGGGTGAAATGGGATTTACAGTCACCGGCTTTGGAAAACCTCAGTGTGAGTGGATGAAGCTGTTTTTTGTTATTCTTCTAAAGTACCAATGACTGAGCAGTTTGTTCTACTTACAAGGAAAAGTGCCTCTAAAGGCATTCTATAGGTGGTGCCTTTAGAACATTCTAGAGCTATCATCAACTAGGACTTTGGGGATGTTTTCCCCATTGGGGCTTTGTGGGTGAACAATAAAAGAGTTTCATCATGAAAAAAAAATCGTTCTGGAATGAATAGTGACTGGCTTAATTAAGTCCTTTGCTTACCATCTTCAGAAGCTTTCCCAGCAAAGGCCTCCTTTGCTCCTGCTAGGACTTTGGGTCTGTTGAATTTTGGAAAGATCTTGAAAGCAGCCTGCCAAGAGGTTTTGTATGCAAGGAAGAGAAGGTGAATTAAGAACTTCCCCAGTTTGTTTTATTTCTGAAGCTGAAGTATTGAGGCATTCTTAAAGGGAAGACAGGAACTTATTTTTAAAATGCATGATTTGATGAGTCATTGAGTCCGACTGCTTTGATACTAGCGGCAAAACTACTTGAATAGCATAAACGTGCATATAGTATGTTTTAAAATTCGGTTGGGGAATAAGGTTGCCATTTGGGCCGATTATAGAGATGTCTGGGGTGCTTTCCCAGTTGCATGTAGAAAACATGCAATATAATAAAGTTTTCGGGATGAAATTGTCATGTCTGGGTACACCAGCAGGTGGCATTGTGTCCTGGTCTGATCTTTAGGAGAGTGGTTTGTAACCCTTATCTGCTTCTATTCTTTCCCAAAATAAACATTACAAAATTAGTTGGCTGTGCCCTGAACTTAAAAAAAAAATCATGCAATAAGGAGTCATCTTTGGCCTCGGTTAATTTCCTCCCCCCCTTTTTCTTTACCCCGATCTAACGTTAGTTAGCTCATACATCTATTCAGGGATAATGATCCTTTCGTAAACTGTTGCGGATTGACTTTTAGAAACAGTATTGTTAAGGGTAATTGTTGCCCCTCTCCAAATCCACGTTTGTTCGATTTAACTTTGCCACTTGATTTCCATAAAAAGTTGGACCGCCGTTTACCGCACCTCAGACACAGTCCTCAGAAAGTCTGGAAATCCTTGGATCGAGCACTGGCCACGAGGTGCCCGCGGGTGGGACGCAGGGCCTCCACTCGCGTGCTCCATGAACTGCTACCCCGCCGAACGATGCACGAGGGGACAAGAGGGCCAGCGCCGTGGCTTTGGCAAGGGGGGCTGGGGGGGGGAGCAAGAAAGGGAAAACGGCGTCAGAAACAGCTGAGGACTGTGCGGACGGCAGGCAGGGCAGTGCTGCTGGGCCAATGCGTGCGATTTTCGACTCCCGTCCCATTCCGCGGCCAGCCGCGATCGCGGCGGCACGCACCACGTTCTTCTCCGCTTGGCACGATGCAGAAACCGTGGCCGCGGCTCCCGCCCTGTTCCCCAGCTTTGTCTGCAGCCCCGAAAGCCCTGGGCCCCCCAAGACTCCCGGGAGCCTCGTCCCCCCACCCGGCCCAGCAGGTGCGATCCAGATGCCCCCCGCTGGAGCTCCAGGAGGAGGAGGAGGAGGAGAGGAGGAGGGGCGGGCCCGAGCCGGGGTCGCAGCCACGGGCCAGCCCAGCACGTCGAGACGTGCAGAGTGTAAAAAACGAGGCGCACAAAGTGCCCTTCCCGAGGGAGCCCAAGTTTCCAGGGCTGGCGGCTTGTCCTCCCCGGCCCCCACGGGCTCGGCAGGGCCCACGCGGCCCGGTCCATCACGCCGCGCGCCGGTGGGATTCCCGGCTCCCCGCAGGACTACTTTTCCGGCCCCCGCGAGCCCCCTCCGCCCCCACTCGGCGGAGGGGTCCGCCGCGCGAGGGGAGGCGCCAGGGCGACCGGGAGCGCGGAGGGATCCCGCGTGAGGCGGCTTCCCGGAGGCCCCGAGCGCCGGCGGGGGAGGGGAGGGGAGGGGAGGGGAGGGGCGGGGCGGGCGAGCCGGCGCTGGCCGCGGCCCGGGCGCCAGAACCGGAACCGGAACCCGCGCGCGCGCGCGTGCTCGCGAGAGCCGGCGAGGCTCGCGCGTCCCCCGCTGGCCGCCCCGCGCGCGCTCGCGCGTGCGCGCGCTCCCGAGAAGCCGGCCAGCCGGTCCCGCGCGCCGCCGCCGCCTCAGCCGCCGCCGCCGCAGCCGCCGCCGCCGCCGCCTCCGCCGCCCGCAGGCCGGGCCCGCCCGCACCGCCGCCCGCCCGCACCGCCCGAGCGCCGCGAGCAGCCGGCTGAGGCGCCGTCGGGGAGGCCCGCGAGGGATGCGGGGCGGCGCGCGGCGCTGAGCGACTCGGACCGCGCGTTCCTGTCAGCCCGGGGCGGGCCATGGGGCCGCCCGCGACGCGGCCGAGGCGGCGGCCCCGCGCCGCCCGCAGTTGCCCCAGCTAGAGGCCGCCGGTCCCCGCCGCGCCCCCCGCCGCGACCCCCGCGCCGGACGCCCTCGATGAGCGCATGGAGCGCGGAGCCGGAGCCGGAGCCGGCGGCGCGCGGCCGAGTCGGGCCTGACCGCGGAGCGAGTTGGCTAGAGACGAGGACCTCGCGCCAAGGGCCCAATGAGTGGCACACAGCCGACTCTCCCCGACAGGTGGGTCCGCGCCCCCCGCCGCGGCGGTCGACGGTCGCGCCGGGCGCGGGTTGCGGGGGTGGGGGGGGTCGCCTCGCCGCGGGACTGACGGACGTCCCCCCCCCGCCCCCCCCCCCCCCCGGCCTCCCTCGCGCGTCCCGGCGAGGGCCGGGAGCGAAGAGCCGCGTTGTGGAGGAAAGGGGGAAGAAGAAGAAGAAGAAAGAAAGTTTCTGTTTTTATTTTTTGGGGGGAGGGCTTGTTTTCACACTGAAAACCAAAACACGCGAGGGGCGGAAGCGCGCCGGCTGGGTGGGGAGCCCGATCGGGCCGTGGGGTGCGGGGGTCCTCGACGTCCCCGGGAACTTGCTCCCGGGGCCGCTCCCCGGGCTGGGGGCTCCGAGTGGCAGGTGAGTCGCTGGAGTTTCGGGCTCTTCGCGGCGCCTCGGAGCCGAGCGGAGCCTTCGAGTGGCCGACGGGAATTCCTTGACGCTCGTTCTTTGGGCTGTGAGGTTCGAGGGATGGATCGATTGATGCCTGGCTTGTTTTTTTTTTTTTTTTAATCTGAGTTTTCTGATACATGCTCTTGATTCCCCCCGATTTTGATAATGGTATCCCGATCTCTTGATTTCTAGTCAGGCTCTCTCTCTCTCTCTTTTTTTTTATAAAGTTCATTTTCAAACTCTTCCATCATTTAAAAAAAAGAAAAGTGTGATCCAAGAGTCGTATCAGGAAGCCAAGCCATGGCCTTCTTGCAGAAAACGGTTCGCTTTCCTTGCAAGAGTTTTCACCCAATTGTAAGAGCGGTTTGTTGATTTTGAAAGGGACAGATTCCATTATCGGACCATAACAGCTTCTCCAGAAACTGAACTTCCTCTTCCTGTTGATGCTGTCCAGTGTCACATGCATGGTCACCTAAAAGATTCCATTATACATTTAAACTATACTTGTTCTTTGTGTGCCCTTCAAAAAAAAAGGTCCCTTTAAACTGGCGCTGCGGGGAGGCTCTTGGGGGGCTGTACTCGGCCGGGCCGGGATTGCTCAGACTGGCCGGACTTGTGCTGTTCGGACCTGGCAGTGCAGGGGGCCATCAGGACAGTTCCTGGGTCTGTCTCCTGGATCTTCCTAGGATTCTTTTTTTCTTTTTTTTTGGCTTTTTGGGTCACACCCGGCGATGCACAGGGGCTCCTCCTGGCTCTGCACTCAGGAATCACCCCTGGCAGTGCTCAGGGGACCATATGGGATGCTGGGAATCGAACCCGGGTCGCCCTACCCGCTGTGCTATTGCTCCAACTCCCCTTGGATTCTTTTGAGGCGCTTCTTAAGTGGTGGTCAGGGGCTCGGAGGCCACTGATGGCGACTCTTGGCCACAGAGCCAAATGGCTCCTTGGCTCCCGGATGTGGTGCTGCTGTGGCACAGTGGAGGGTGGGGGGACTCCCAGGGCCACTCTGGAAGTGCCCGGTACTTCTGGGTGGGCCCTCTCAATGAATTCCTTTTCAACTCTTTTGAGGTCCGCTTAACCTGAGTAACAACCATGCTTATCTTGGCTTCTAGTTTCCTCCTTTCATTACTGCTACCCACGCCCCCCCCCAAGTATTTTGCCTCTGAGAAGTCACTTTTGCTGTGATTGTTTTTCTGGCTCAGTCAGTTCCTGCCCTTTCTGTTGAGCTTACAGACACTGTTGTATTAGGAACTGGTGTGTTGTTGGTAATTTTCATTGGGATGAAGGGTGCTTCCTTTTATAGGAAAAGAACATAGGGTCATCAACTCTTTCCACATAAACCACCTAAAAGTCTCCCTTGGATGCCTTATTTTCCTCTTTGCTTTTCAGACTTTTTTCTCACCTTCCTAAATTATTTTTGTTTTTATTTTGTTTGTTTTGGGGCTGTGCTCAGGGATCGCTTCTGAAGGGGCTCCGGGAACATAATGAGGTGCAGTGGATTGAACACAGGTCTTTGGTGTGCAAGCCCCTTCGGTGTGCCTTTCCCCCTGTACTCTCTCTCCAAAATTGGAAAGAGAGTATTGGAAACCCCAAAATTGGAAAATACAATTTTGGGGTTTGTAGCCTTTTAATAATTTAGATAAATATGCATTAAATATGCAATTAATGTCTCTTTGCCAGTCATAAGGCTTGGCAACAAAGAATGAAAAGGTGAGTTTTGTAAGTACAACAAAATAGGCAGATTGATTGGGGTATTAATATCTTTTCTTTTTTTTTCCTTTTTGGGTCACACCCGGCGATGCACAGAGGTTACTCCTGGCTCATGCGCTCAGGAATTACTCCTGGTGGTGCTTGGGGGACCCTGTGGGATGCTGGGAATTGAACCCGGCGTCGGCTGCGTGCAAGGCAAATGCCCTACCTGCTGTGCTATTGCTCCAGCTAGTTACGGTATTAATATCTTTGAAGTATTTCAGGTGCTTTCTGATTTTACCTTTTTTTGAAGAATAAAACCTTAAAATGCTGAGACAGTAGAAATACCTGATTCTTAGGAATTTACTGCCATATATATATATGTACACTATATATATATATATTTTTTTTTTTTTAAACAGGGTTGAGTTTAGATCAGTTACCACTGAGTTTTTCTTAGGCATTTCTCAATGGATTATATATCTATATATCAGGCATTCATTTGCTATTTGGTAGAGCTGGTGATCCAACCTAAGGCCTCAGATTCAGGGCTTCATCACAGAGTTTTGTTCCTGGCCCAAAGCAGTTGTCCTTGATTTGAGTATCTGTGTAGGTGAAATCTGGAAGTACTGGTTTACTATTATTACTGCGGCTGAGTATCCTTGTAGAGCGCAGACTAATTCCTAACTCTTTCCCGCCCTCGTTTAGCCTCCACCCTCACTCTACAGCTCCAGGGTCCTCTAAGGTATATTTTGCTGATTCTCGCGTGATTAGCAAATTAACAGTGCCACTGTAGCTCTGTAAAGATGCTTTTAAGTTTGAAGTACTGTGTGTGGTGTGGCTTTGTTTTGTAGAGTGCGCAGAGCCACCAGGCCAGCTGTGTGAGTTAGAGTTCTTTCATTGTGGTGCTTCTGACTACAGAGTCTGTCTGTCTTCAGTTGAAATCAGACTAGCTGGTTTTGGGCGTTGTTCTGTTTTGCAGTTGTGGCAGGCGACACATGGCTGAACAAGATAAGAAGGGTTTTATTCTTGTGTTAGGGACGTGCTGGGGCTGGGATGGAATTCAGCTATGTTTAGGCTCTGATTGGTCACTTTGGATACTCAGAACTTTGTTATATCCTGTTATTATTTTGCAGTTAAATTAACACATTCATTTACTCCTTGTTCTTCCTTTTCATTTTTTGCTCTGCAGAACTCCCATTCCGTCTGCTCCCCTTTGAAAAGGCATAATCATCAGTTTAAAACCCAAACTATCTTTGAGGTAGCTATTTACTTCCTATATGTGATCAGTTTTTTAGAAAGTCTAACTTCCGAATTCATCCAGTCTCTTTGTAGCTTCTGTGACTAGTTTTCTGAGGTTGCTTTTCCATTTGCGTTTATTGTTACAGTGGGTTCTAAAATATAGCCTCATTGTTTCCAGTCCTCTTGGTTGCTTGTCTTTTTTTCTTTGAGTGTTTTAGGGGTCCTCTTGACATTAGGAGTTTTTTCTGAGAGGTAGGAGGAGAGATGACTCTTTCTGTGGGCTGGGGCTTTGAATTCATTCTTGGTGTAATATTCATACGCCAATAATTTGTGTTTTCATTAGTTTTCTTAACTTTTTTGTCAGAGTTACAGCATAATGCTTTTAAGAATTGTTAGAGTGAAGGTAATCTGTTTACAGTCGTGTTGACATTTACAGTCTTGGTGCAGTTTCCTCGCCTGTGTGTGTTTGACTTAACAGCAAAATAAGAAGCTGGGGATGTGGCTCAGTGTAGCAGAGCGCTTGCCTTGCACATGTGGGGCACTTGTCGATTGCCAACACCCCAATGCCAAAAAGCAAATAAACTTGCTGTGTGTTGCTGTTTTCAGGGTTACCTGAGTCACCTGTAAGGTGAATTATTAGTGACATTTGCTTGTAAAACTAGTCATTTGGTAAGTACAGAGTTGAGATTGGGGAGGGCTAGTTTGTATTTAATTTTATGTTTTTAGTTTGATCTAAAATCCTTGTTTATATAGGTATTCAATGATGCATTCTTTTGTGCAGCTTTACATAGTTAACATGTGCAGTCCAAAGTGGATTTTTATTTATAGCTTTTTAGGGCCATACCTGGCAGTTTGCAGGACTTATTCCTAACTCTGCTCAAGATCACTTCTGGTAATCCTTGGGGGACCATATCGGGTGCCGGATAGGACCCGGATTGTGTAGTTCAAGTGCCCTACCAACTACTCTCTCCAGTCCTGGATATTTTAATTTTTTGAAGTACTGAGCTGTAGTCTTTCTGATTAATGGCACATTTATAAGATGGTTATAAGTATTCAATGAGATGACAGGAAGTTTTACTTGGAATCTTTGTAGAAATATGTTAGCCTGGCCAAAGAGAGAACTCAGCAAGCAGGTTAGAATTCATGTTTTTCATTTAGGGGCCAAGTTTCAGCTGGCTTTTAGTGGTCCCCTAAGTACCACTGGGTGCCATGGGAAATGACCCTGAGCACAGAGCTGGGAGTAGCTCCTAACAACACTGGGTGTGGCACCAAAACAAAAAAATTGTTAATCCAGAAGTACCGTTTACAGTATAGGTGCTTTCCAGTTTAGTATGTTGCTGTTTAACTTCATTATTTTTTATTTTTTTACTAAGTTTAAATTTTCAGTTAAAATAATAAGAGGCAAGCATTGATAAAGCTTTTAAGTATAAATTTTAGCTTTTTTTCTATGGAACATTGTTATTCCAGGGAAAGCAGTTAAATATATCAATGCAATGTTGTTGCCTTTTCTGAAAGCCATCCAGAGTTATGAATTGCCTGCCAAAATAATACAGGTCACAGAACCACATATTTTCATGGTTTTCCAGAGGTAATTGGAGAGATTCTTTTCTTGTCTGATAGTGTTACTAGAAATGTTTCTTATCATAGAATTGCTTATCTTCTAGAAATTCGCCACATACTCAGGAATGAGGAGTTAAACTTCATTGTGTCTCGTCTTACAACTTGGTTTTGGTGATGTTTTAAGGCCTCATTTGTTAATAAGCTCCTTTCTCTTCTAATAATTAAGATTCTTCAAAAATAGTGTCATTTGAGTTGGAATTTTAAAATAAAAAAATTATATCCTGCCCTCTTGACAAAATCCTCTCACGTGTGGTGATGCTCTGTGGTAATGTAAGTCTTCTACCACTTACTATATTTGTCAGTGCAGTGCAGGTCATTAAAAAGGCACCTAATGGGGCTGGAGCAATAGCACAGTGAGAAGGGCGTTTGCTTTGCACGCGGCCGACCTGGGTTCGATTCCCATCATCCCATATGGCCCCCCGAGCACCGCCAGGAGTAACTCCTGTGCATCACCGGGTGTGACCCCCCCTCCCCCCCCAAAAAAAGGGCACCTAAGCATTTATTATTTATTTATTTATTTGCTTTTTGGGTCACACCTGGCGATGCACAGGGATTACTCCTGGCTCTGCACTCAGGAATTACTCCTGGAGGTGCTCAGGGGACCATATGGGATGCTGGGAATCGAACCTGGGTTGGCCGTGTGTAAGGCAAACGCCCTACCTGCTGTGCTATTGCTCCAGCCCCCAGCACCTAAGCATTTAAAGCAAGAATATATTATGCGAAAAGACTCACAATTTCAGCCTCGGTTTGAGAGCTCTAAAATCTGCAAGATTTTCACTTTAAATTGTTGTTCTTTGGCATTATTCTTTGGTTTTGCCTTGTTTTTAGTAACCTTCCAATCAAGTCAGAGTTGGACTTGACTTTTACAGGATGCTTTGCAGTACTTCATCCATTCTAATTTTAAGTATCTCTAGAGGATAAAGTTCTCGTCACTTCCTCAGGAGACTGCACAACAGCCTGATAGATCTTGTAGTCAGGAAGTTTTTCCTGATCTTTAGCTCAGACTTCTAAGTTGTCCTGGTATTTGTGTATACTTGCTGTACCAGGCTAAATAATGTTCTCCTGTTTTATGTTGATATGACTCTAAGGGCTCTCCTCTCACCTTTACTTTAGATTTCCCTAAGTTGAATGCTTGTTAATTTGTTTTCTAAAAATTAGCAGGTCTAGGGGCCGAAGTGATAGTATAGCAGGTAGGGCATTTGTCTTGCACGCAGCCAAACTGGGTTTGATTCCTGGCATTTCATATGGTTCGCCAGCACTGCCAGCAGTAATTCCTGAGTGCGGTGCCCTGAGCATTGCTAGGTGTGACCCAAAATGCTCTCCCCCGAAAAAAATATTAGCAGGTCTTAATAGTTTCTGTTGTCCTCCAGCTACCCTCCTAGTACAAAATGATTTTTTCCCCTTAGTTGCTCTACTAGTACAAAATTTGATATTTTGTATTTTGTATTTACCAGTATTCTAAAACAGCAACTCCAACTTTAGTTTTACTGTAATTCAGAGGGGTTTTAGTGTTTTTTCAAGGGATAGCCCTAAATTATGGGTGGAGAGATTCTCAAGATCTTTTAAGTTCACTTTTAGATAGCTTTTAGAATGGATGTAGATGTCACAATAAAATCAAACAAATTTATATTCAAACAGCATAATTATCATATCATTAAGCAGTTACTCATAAAGAGCTTATTTACAAAGTGATTTTTTTTCAAATATGAGTTCCCCTGATGCAATAATATGGAAAAATGGTAGCATTTGGAGACAAGCGTCAGGACCCGTTTTCAGTTGAGCATCAGAACTGAAGAGAAAATATTTCTGAACTTACAAGTACATGAAGAGAAGAGATTGTAGTTTTGAAGTTAAGTATGAGTTGCTTTGTGGTGAGAGACATAAGGGAGTTGTTTTTCCTTTTATTTTTTGCTGTGGTTTTTCTGTCTTTAAGATGTTTCTCTCTCTCTCTCTCTCTCTCTCTTTCTCTCTCTCTCTTTTCCCTTTCCCTCCCTCCCCCCCCTTCCAGATATTAGTGAAAAGAAACAGACCTACACTGCTTAGCAGTCTGTTACCAGTTAAAAGCACTGTTAACATGGTAACATTTTCCTGGTCTTGCCACTCTATTTGTAAGAATTGTTAGGAATGATAAAAGATAAAGATATGGGGAAAGTGCGTATTTAAATTATTGTAATGAAATACACAGGTAATCAAGCTTTTGAATATTTTACTGGTAGACCTTGTTCATCAGTACTTAGTTTAAAATAATTTAAGTAGATGTCTGTGTTCTTTTGCTTTTACTTTATAATTTTGGGAAAATGCCAAACTTAGGGCATTTAAGCACTTTTTCAGCTAAGAGTACCAAGAGAGCCATATGAAGAAGTTTGCGAGACCACTTCTGACTCCATGAGAAGCCTGTGAAGTTATTTTCTAGAATGTTTTTAAGCTTTTTAATTTTGTAGAGATAATACATGGGGGGTGGGGGAGGTCAGAGTGTCTCTGTCTAAATTGCATAAGCATACATTGTTGACTTTCAGTAAAAGGAGAAATACACTCATTAGTTAACCTTATTGAATTAGCATGCACCAGTGCAGCTGACAGTTTCAATTCATACCAAAAACGGGATCTTTTGCTCATTCAAATGCTGAATCCTGGTTTTTGAGATCATAGTCACATGGCAGGCCTGGGCAGCTTCCCAGTCCTGAGAGACAAGCAAAGCTAACAGCCAGTGAAAAATGAGATTTTCTGTCTTGGAACTTGGAGTAACAATTCACAGAGAAATTAGGAATCTATGAGAAAACCTGGTGTAGTTAACTCTTACAGTTAGCCCGTTGTCACACTTTTCCATTTGCTGTCACAGGACTTATTCTCATCTTCTAAAGATACTGCAGTGAGACTAGTTTTGGTCAATATTACATTTAAATATGACCTTGAATTCACATGCCTTTTGTAACTTTTCCGTGGAATCAGGAAAAATGCTGATAAATTTTGAAAACCATCTTTAAGCAGCATCTAAATAGAGTGCATGTGAAATTGGTCCCATAATAAAGAATAAGCTGCCTGTTGTCTTGTAAGGGTAACAAGTGCCCCCAATATAGTTAGATCACATGGAAGCCAAGGAGGGTCTTAGCCTTCCCCTCTACAGGTATCTGATGAGTTATCTGCCGTGTTCAGAGATGAACAGATACGCTGTGGTTTGCTTCGTCGTCTCTGTGGTTTACTCAGAGGAAGTGGTTCTTGTGGGTCTGATCTTTTCTGAGATTGTCGGTGGCACATGCACTGTCAGCTTATTTCCTATTATATTGAATGTTTATGCAAGATCTGTTCAGGACAAGTACTGCTGAGAGGTAATTCAGTATTTCGTAGTGATAGGATAGATGATTATGATGTTGTATATCTACCTTTCAGGTGATATGATAGCTAAATTAGTGTTTGTAAAGTGCTTTGAGATTCTAGGACGAAGAGTATAAACATGCTCCTAATCATATTCACAGGTTATTTCTTTATTCGACTATTCAAATTTAAGTAAAAGCACAGTCATGTAGTACAGTGTTACTCTGCCAAACTTGACTTCTGTAACCAGTTGTGTTGTTTAACACCACAGGAATCCTAGTTAAAATTGTTTTCCTGTTTGTCCTTTTCT
Organism: Sorex fumeus; assembly: GCF_029834395.1. Classification (NCBI taxonomy): domain Eukaryota; kingdom Metazoa; phylum Chordata; class Mammalia; order Eulipotyphla; family Soricidae; genus Sorex; species Sorex fumeus. The sequence goes on along the minus strand of NW_026606255.1, from coordinate 1,458,817 downwards.
AATTCTTTTTTGCAATTTTACTCTATGTGGGTTAGCTTAGTGGAGTGGAAACCTTATCTACACTACTGGTTAAGGCTTGTTCACAAGACTTGAAGCCTAGAGCAACCTTCTTCATCTTTTTTTTTTTAATTGCCTTTTTTGTTTGTTTTGGGGTCACACCTGGTGATGCTCAGAAATTACTCCTGGCTCTGTGCTCATTTCTGGCAGTGCTCAGAGGACCATATGGAATGCTGGGGATTGAACCCAGGTCATCTGTGTGTGAGGCAAATGCCCTACCCACTGTATTATCTTTCTGACCCCGTCTTTGCTATTTTAACTGTTGTACTAAAAATAAATGTGATTGAGAGAATTTCTTTTGAGATCAGTAGCGACCCCACTCATACATAAATCCCTCTTTGCTTTGCTGAAAACTAAATACGTGAATTGATAGAACAGCACATGCTCATTGATTTTTTTTTTCTATTGGCATTTGCTATTTTATTTTAATTTTTAAATTTTTTTGCTTTTTTGGGTCACACCCGGCAATGCTCAGGGGTTACTCCTGGTTTTGCATTCATGAATTACTCCTGGTGGTGCTCAGCGGACCATATGCTGGGACTTGAACCCGGGTCAACTGCAAATGTCCTACCCGCTGTGCTATTCACTCCAATCCCTGGCATTTGCTATTTTAAAAACCAACGTAGTCTTTTATTTTTGAAAACAATTTTTAGGGATGTTTGTGTGTGTGTTTGTGTGTGTGTGTGGGTGTGTGTGGCAGCACTGGGGTCCCAACCCAGGGCCTTGTACATGCAAGGCAAGTCCCCAGCACTGAGCTAGATCCCTAGCTCAAAAAACAAACACTGTCCTCCCCTCGTTCATTGATTTTCTTGAGCAGGCCCAGTAACGTCTCCATTGTGAGACTTGTTACTGTGTTTGGCATATCGAATACATCACGGGGAGCTTGCCAGACTTTGCCGTGCGGGCGAGATACTCTCAGTAGCTTGCTGGGCTCTCCGAGAGGGGTGGAGGAATCGAACCCGGCTTGACCGGGCTGACTGCTTGCGAGGCAAATGCCCTACCACTGTGTTATTACTCTAGCCCATTGTTAATTGTTTTAGTGCCTTGGGATCGGGAGATAGTTCTTACTTATTTTAAGGTAATTTTTGTATTCCTTATTATTTTTTCCCTTTTTAATACTGAAAAGCATAAGAAGAAATAGCTCAAATTAGGCTGCCATCTAGATGATGTTGTTTATTTAAATATTTTATTTAAATAATAAATATATAATAAATTATATAATAATAAATAATTATATAATAATAAATAATTTTATTTAAATAATCACAAATATGGGAAGTACCATAATCTTTTCAGTTTTTTAAAAAAAGTTTTTAACCGCCACCTCTTCCTCAGCCTCGTTGATGTTGCCGTGTGTGGGGGGGTTGTGCTCATGCCATGCCGTGGTGCCCCTGTGGGGTGTTCAGCACACCACCATGTTTGTCCCTCCATTTGCTGTGGTGCTTGCTCGTGCTCATTGGGCCTTGGCCTCTGGGTTGAGGCACACAGCTATGGTTGTGGTGCTCAACTGAGGTATGACTGCGGTGCTCACATGAGAATTTGCTGGAGGTCGGGTACTGCCAGCTGGGCTCCTGTGCGTCTTTTTAGTTGTGGTGTTGCACCTTTTTTTGGGGTGCTGTGGGAATCCCTCCCCATCTCAGACAGTAGAGCTCTGGGACTGCAGTCAGGACATATTGCACTGCGCAAGGGAGTTTGGACTGGGTCTCCCATCCCCTGTCCTCCCCTCCCCTCCCCTCCCCTCCCCTGCCCTCCCCTCCCCTGCCCTCCCCTCTCCTGCTCTGTCCTCCCCTTCCCTGTCCTCCCCTCCCCCCCCCCTCCCCTCCCATCTCCTCCACAACTGGAGGTGCTTGGGAATTCATCCTGGCTCTCTGCTGGAGGTTGAGTGCTGGGCAGACCACTGGGGAATCTGGGACTCGCCACACTCGAGGCAGGCACCTTATCCTCTGTACTATCTCTCTGGCCATGGGCATCTGAACTTGTAACCATATGCTTGCAAGACCATATGCTTCTAAGCCTCTGTGCTATTTCTCTGGGCCCCAGCACATATTATTTAGTTAAAAACATGCATATCCACAATATGAAAACTCAGATGATGCATAAAGTCTTCATTGTTCTTACTCATGGCCCTATAGGTCCCACCAGCTTGCAGACTCTCCTCAGATATGACTATGGTTAAATTCTTTTGCCTAACTTCCAAAATTCTCATAAATATATCAGCCTATTACTTTTTTTTTCTTTTTTCTTTTTGGGTTATATCCAGTGATGCTTAGGCTACTCCTGGCTCTGCACTCAGGAATTACTCCTGGTGAGGGATGATATGGAATGGCAAGGACCTGGGCCAGCCAGTGCAAGATCCTACCCACTGTACCATTGTTCTGGCCCCAATCTTTTACATTTTATACCTTGCCATAATAAGTATGTCCATGTGACTTCGCTAGATTTTTTTTTTTTTGGCCCACACTCAGCACTGTTCAGTGCTTACTTCTGTCCTGGCGTGGTGCTCAGGAATCAGTGAAATTCTAGGGGGAGAGGCTCACAAGATCCATATATAGTGCTAGGGATTGAATCAGGGTCAGCTGTGTACAAGGCAAGCACCTGAACCCTTGCCCTATGTCTCTGACCCAGACTTTGCTAGATTATGCTACAGTAGCAACAGCTTCGAATTTTACTGGCTCCCAACACTGGTTTACTTCTTATCAACTGTAGATTGTTGCAGCAGCTTTTGGAATCACAGCACTGGTCTCTGGGATAGACCCATTGTTGGCATAGGAAGAGCAGGGAAATTTAAGTAAATCTAAAGCTGCTACTCATGCCCTATGCCCAGGGCCTCAGCCTCTGTCATTGACCAGAGAAGTCATTTGGCTAAGCTTCTATTGTCAGGGGACGGAGAGTGCAGTCCTTCCAGAGGTGATGCTGCAGGTCTCAGGACAGTGTCTCAGGAGCTCTAATCTTTTATGGACGGAAAGGGGAGGGTGAATAATCAGTAACAGTAATATATCCTGCCACACAAAATGTCAGTAAATGGTTGTTAAATGTGTTAAATATGTTGCTTTTGGATTTGTGGAAAACACTTTAATGAAATATTTCAAACATACAGAGAACATAAAATTTACTATTTTTGTGTGCATGTTTTCGTTAGCCTCATAGACAACCTGAGCTCCTCTGTTTTTCCCCACTTTCCTCCACTGGATTATGCTGAAGCAGTTTGGGATATCATAATCTCACCTATCAATATTTCATAAGGTGTTCTTGAGAGAGATGTTATGAGAGTATGACTTCTAATGATCTTTTCTTACTCTCTACTTGTTTGAGGTTATGGTACCATGGACTGACAGGTATCAAATAGGAGAGGATGCTCATGGAGTGTATGTAGGATTTAACAGTCAGAAATTTGATTTCCTTTTGTTTCTGGAGGAGGCTTAAATCGGAATGCCATCCACTTTTCGGCAGCTCTTTTTCTCCTGTGTGTTTGTTACGTGTTATGTGTGGTGTCTCTGTGAGGCAGAAGCAGGTAATTAACCTCTGGAAAAAAATAACATTGCAACAGATTTCATTTGTAGGAGGTTTCATTTCTCACCCAGCCTCTGCTGGAGTGATGCCAGTTGAGAGGAATCCCAGCCCTTAATGGCTCCAAGTCTTCTGGGAGTTCCCAGTCAGTGATGTTATTTACTCCGAGAAGACATTAGACTCGGTTATTAAAATCCTGTACTCACCTGGGCTTTTTGCGGTGCAGTGAAGGGCTCTATCAGTCTTTAAGGAGATCCTTAGGATGATACAGTAGTAAGGAAGTGAGTTATCTAAATTTACTTTATAAATTATTAAAGTCATTTGCAGCTGCTTGGATTAGTTATCTGAGGCCTTAAAGCTGCCTCTGTTTGGACAGCCTTCACAGATGCATTAGCATATAGTGTAATACAGTGTGTTTACTTGTCTTTTCTATGGTTATGAGGCTGTGATTATAGGTGTTACACTTTGTATCTAGGATCATCAGTTTCATAGGGGAGTGAGTTTTATATAAACAATAGTGAGAAGCCAATTAAACAGATGTAATCCCATCTTCAGTTTGTAGATTGATAGATGACAGTGAGATGATCAAAAGGAATTCCAAAAGGTCAGTGAACAAATTGTCATATGCCATGAAATAGTTTTAGTATAGTACAGCTAATTTATATATATATATATTATTATTATTATTTTTTTTTTTGGTGGGGAGAGAGGGGCATCCCCAGCCATTCCTGGCTATCCTAGAGATGTGGGTTTGTGATAATTCAGTGCTTGGGCTATGGAGTTTTCAAACTGTTTGCTGTTGGGGGCCAGCAAAGCTGCCCCTGGTGGTGCTAGGGATCACTTGGGGCCTTTGAGCTCCCTGACGCTTCTTTTCTTTTTCCTTTCTTCCCTTTGTTTTCCTCTTGTTTCTTCTTTTTCTTTGTTTTTGGACCACATGTGGTGGTGCTCAGAGATCACTCCTGAAAGTGTTCAGGGCACCATAGTGGTTTTGGGGCTCACACCCAGGCTGGCTCTATGCACCGTGAACACCTTTCTCCTGTACTGCCCCTGGCCCCTAATTTTGTTTTCTTAACTGTCTTCTTTTGCTCTGCAGAGAAACATTTAGGTTAAAGTAGTTTTTGTATGCAGCCAAGTTTTCATTTTCCGAGAATGAATTTTATTGCTAATTTCATTACAGTATCCCAGCAGTAAAAAACAGCTATACTTCTAAATAAAACTTTTGTTTTGAGTTTGGACTTGGGATGTAGAGTATTTGCCTTGAGTGGTTGAGAGTCTGTACTTCATCCCTGGCAGCCCCTCCTCCAGTCCCTGCTCCCCATTTTATTTAAATTTGAATGTGAGGATTCTTTTTTCCTTCAGCATTGGAATTCTGGTTTTGATAACAATATAGTTTATTAAAAATGTAAATTAAAAAAATTCCCACGGAGAATAAACTCTTGCCATTACTCTTTTTCCCCCCATTTTCAGAGATAATAGTTTATCTTTATGGAAATAATGTACATCAGTTTTATTCTATTTTAGTTGCAATTTTTCATTGCAGATTCTGGGGAATGATTTTATTTTTGGGGAAACACCAGGAGACCAAGGGGGCCCAGCCCTAAAGTGCTGTTCTGCTGTCTGGGCATTGCAGTGCCAGGGGTTCCCTGGGCTGCCCTCCAGGGCCACTCCTTGTGGTGCTCAGGGGGATGCAGCTGGTAATTCTAGGGGTAGGGTTGGGGGGAAGACCTATGTTATACTGGGGTTTGGACCAGGTCTGTTGCATGCAAGGTATGTTCCTTAGCTTCCATACTTTCTGGCTGTATTTGTGATCAGAATTCTTATGTTTTGGGTTTTTGGACACGCTTTGCAGCGTGCTCAGGGCTCAGCCCAGTTCCAGTGCTTAGGGATTACTCTGGCAGTGCTTGGGTGACTAGGGTTGGCTGTGTGCAAGACAAAACCCTTGTACTATCTCTATAGGGCTACACCTGGTGATACTCAGGGCTGATTTGTGTCTTTGTGCTCAGGCATCACTCTTGCATGGCTCAGGGGGCCATCTGGGGTGATAGGATCAAACCAGGTTGGCCATTTGCAAGGCAGGTGTCCTACCCACCGTACTGTTGCCCCCCACCCCCACCCCCACCATCAGGATTCTTGAGACAGTATTTTTAATTTGGGTTTTGGAGCCATACTAGGCAATGCCCAGGTGCTACTCACAGTGAGGTGCTGAGCTCAAGGACTGTAGGGTGCTGGCGTTCAACCCGGGGCTTCCATAAGCAAAGTATGTGTTCTGTCCTCTCTGCCATCGCCCCGTCCCTGTGAGGGTTGTTGACGGCTGTGGAAGCTAAATAAAAGAGGCATCTCTCTATGCAAAGGGAAGGATACATATGCAAGGCACAGTTGTGTTTCCCAAAACAGGATTAAATAAAATAAATTTTGACTCTCTTGTTAGAATATTTTTTGAGACTTCTTTGTCATAGCTGAAAGGGGGGCTCTGGGGGCTGGAGAGCTAGTTCAGAGGGTTGAAGCTCAGAGCCCTAAATTTGATCCCCAGCACTGCATGGGCAGCTGGTGGCCCGCAGCATCACAGGCCATAGCAGCATGTCAGCTCGAGTACTGAACTTTCAGACTTAGGCCTGGTGAGTGAGTATGCGAGGAATGGTGCGGCCCAGCCCACTTTTCCTTTAAAAGGAGTAGGTATTTTAACTCTCTATCTTATGATCGGATTTCTGTGCACGGCTGAAACCCAGGGCTTAATACATGCCAGACCTGTATGTGCTCTACCACTGAGCCACAGCCTCAGAGTTTGTATGCATATTTAAAAAAATTTTAGCCTTTATAAAAATCAGAAAGAGCTGAATGGAGTTGATCTAGAGAAAAAGAGCTTTAGTTTTTGTTGTCAGACTTGTTCTATGGCTTAGTATCTGGGAGACCTTAGGCTGGTTAACTTCTGGCCCAGGAGGTGGCTGACAGGACCAGAGCACAGGAGGCACTGGATGCAGAGCCCCATTGGTCCTTTGAGCTTTGAGTATGTCACCCCCCCCCCCCCCCCAAAAGGGGGAAACATTGGCCTTTCATTAGTAGTTTAATTATTTATTTGTTTATCTGTTTTTTGCTTTTTGGTCACACCTGGTGATATACAGGGGTTACTTCTGCTTCTGCACTCAGGAATTACTCCTGGCGGTGCTCAGGGGACCATATGGGATGCTGGGAATCGAACTTGGGTTGGCTGCATGCAAGGCAAATGCCCTACCCGCTGTGCTATCGCTCCAGCCCCGTAGTTTAATTTTTTAATCTGTAAAAATGTGAATAATATTAATAATATTGTTGATATTATGCTTAAATACGTTTACACTTGTCGTTACTGTTCAAACCTCAGAAATCAAATTTTCCTTAAACTTTTTGATTAATACATGTAAAATGATTTTTAATTCATGTGCTGCTTCTACTAACAGTGTTTTTTTTTACTTTGATAATATTCTGTGTCCTTAATATTTCAAATTACAGAGTGTTTGTAGAATTAAAGTGCATTTGGAAGTCAAGAATAGAGAGATTGTGTTTTCAGTTCAGGGTGTGTAACAATGACAACTGTGGTTGCAGAATGGGTAAGATTTTAGGGGATTGGCAGTTAACTTTTAAATCTGCCTTTGATCGCTTGGAATTTGTTGAGTTCTTTATAACATTAGTGTGTTTGTCTATTCATATATTCGGTTAGGATTCAAAACCTCTTCTGTGTTGGTCATTTTGTTGGCAGTAATCTGAGCTCTTGTTTCTTGCTAATTTATATTTATGAATTAAGAAATGTGGGTTGGAGAGATAGTACAGTGGGTAGGCCTTGTATGAGTCTGACCTGCGTTCAATCCCCAGCATTCCATATGGTCCTTTGAGCACTGCCAGGAGTAATTCCTCAGCACAGAGCAGGAGTAACCCTGAGCTTCACTGGATGTGATCCAAAATTAAAAAATCTACCTGCAAGTGTTATATTCATTGGTTTAGTTCTAGAAATTAAGGTGAATAGTCATATATTTTGGGGAAGTAGTTGTATGAAATCATAACTAATGATTTATCTTTTTCCTGTTAAGTAGAATTGTTACTTCTTATCATATACTGACTTTTTATGTTTGTATTTTCATTTTACAGTTTAATAAAAAGCTGGGCAAGTTTCCTGATTTAAATGAAAATAGTATAGTATAAGTTGAAATCTTAGAAGTGTTAGCTGTTGCTTTCATATTGAGGAAATCACATTTTATTGATGAGATATTGCTTTAGTCACTGCTTGAGGAACTTGTCTTACTAGTTTTCTCTTTGAAAATGAACCTTAATAAGTCTATACTTTGCATCCAGTGAAAATGTGATATGTATGGTGGTCGGTAAAGGATTCTAGAAACAATAGCAATTTTTGTTATCAAGAAAGACAAAACTTAAATTATGACTTGTTCCAATATTTTAGACTTTGAAAGGTGTCAAGATGAATGTGGGCCAGATTTTTAATGCATCTTGAAAATTGATCACATTTAATCTTATAAAGAAATTTGAAATATAGTAAAGGATATATATATACAAATAATATAATATATAAAATTATATTTATGTATAAATATAATTATATATATAAAGAATCTATATCTGTTTTGAGGCCATACGTGGCTGTATTCAGGACTTTTTTTTGTTTTTTGTGCCACACCCTGGCTCTGCGCTCAGGTGGGCTCAGGGGACATAAGGACTCTGAGGGATTGAACTCAGGTAGGCTCCATGCAGGCAAGGCAAGCACTGTTGCTCTGGCCCCCGGACTGCTGTTTTGCAGATGGGAGGTCAGATGTACAATTGGTTGTGGTGCTTCTGGTTGAGGGGTTTGCACGCTTAATTTTGCTTCCCATGGCAGAGACTTCTCCATTAGGTTGTAGTGTTTGCAAAGTTATTTTTTAGCTCTCTTTAGGTGTGGTGCTTGAACTCACCTGACAGTAGAATGGCCATAAGTTATTTGTAGCATCAGGAACTTCAGATAACCAACTTGGCCAGGATTGTGCTTGGTGAGTTCCATAGCCTCAGGATCTAACTCATTGCCTCACACTTGGAAGGCAGACCCTTTAGCTACTGAGCCATCTCCCAGGCCCCAGAATTTGATATTACCCGAGTACAGGCTGGGTATGGATTGACCTTGGTACTTTCTGTGTGTCATCTTTCTGTGGGGCTGGGGAAGATGTGTCTCCCATACAGACCATTACTGATGATACTGGGTAGGGACTCCACTCAGTTCTGGGACTTGACAGTGTGTTGCTTGGCGCCATGTGCTGGGGGCCACTGGGGCAGCTTTGGGGTCTCTGAGGTAACATTGGGAGGTGTGCTGGGGACCATTTGGTTCACGGTTTGAACTCAGATCCTTGCACTTGCAAGGCCCGTACCCTTGACTCTGGGCCATCTCTGTGGTACTCCATTTTTTTTTCCTTTGGTTTTTCGGCCAGACCTGGTGATGTTCAGGGGTTATTCCTGGCTCTGCACCTCAGGAATCACTCCTGGCAGGCTCGTGGGATCGTGGGATGCTGGGAACGGAACCCGGCCTGCCCTTTGCAAGATAAATGCCCTACTTTCTGTACTATCTCTTGGACCCCTTAAACGTTGCTCCTCTTTTAAAACAGAAACGAGGTTTTATGAGATCCATGAATGGGTTCATATATCGGTTTTGAAACAGAAATATTGGGATTATAATTGCCTCTTGTTTTTCAGTCAACTGGTCTCAGACCTACTTGTACTGAGATTGGCTCTCTGGGTCAGTTTGATCTTTTTAGTCAGTTGGATGAAACCCAGAAAATGGATTTTGTCTTCAACACATCATTAAAGTGTTGTCTCATAGTATAACTCCATTACTATGTTTTATTCTTCCCACTCTCAATCAGCTGTTCTTCGTTTTTGGCCCCCCCCTTCCGCTTGATCAATTGCTTTTACCTAATTTCTTTTTTCAGTTTTCTGACACTAGGGCTTTTTTCTTTCTTTCTTTCTTTCTTTCTTTCTTTCTTTCTTTCTTTCTTTCTTTCTTTCTTAAACCTCATTTCAGAAAGAATAGCTACAGTGAGTCTTGGTTTTTTTCTTTTAATCATTGCTTTATAAATATACATATCTATAAATACAGGACATTTTTTGAAGTCTAATATATGTCACTTATAAATAAGTTCTCTGATGTTTTTTGAAGGAAGCTTGAGATCCATCTAATTTAAGTTTTCTAGGTTTTGGCTTTTTTGTTTGCTTTGTATTTTAGGCACAAAAACAATAAGGAGCGACTCAGGACATTGCTATAGTGAGTATTTCAAGAAGAAAAGGAAGCACATGAATGATTATAGTAGTAGGTGATCAGGCGTTTGTGAACAGGTAATTGAGTTTGTTTTTAGCTAAGAGTATCTTTGGTTAAGTGATAATGGAAATAATTTCTCTCTCTCTCTCTCTCTCTCTTGTTTTTTTTTTTGGGTCATACCCAGCAATGCTCAGGGGTTACTCCTGGCTCTGCACTCAAATTATACCTGGCAGTGCTTGGGGGACAAAATGGGATGCCGGGGATCGAACCCGGGCCAGCCGCGTGCAAGGCAAACGCCCTACCCGCTGTACTATCACTCTGGCCCCTCTTTTCTTTTTTATTTAGGTGCCATGATCTACAAAGTTGTTAACAATTGGGTCAGGAATACAATAATGTTTTCATTTAAAATATTACTTATTAAAAGAAGTAGTTTCCCCCGAGCCACTGGACATCATTCCTTTTTTTTTTTTTGTTGGGTCACACCTGGCATGCACAGGGGTTACTCCTGGCTCTGCACTCAGGAATTACTCCTGGCAGCGGTGCTCAGGGGACCATATGGGACGCTGGGAATTGAACTCGGGTCAGCCGCATGCAAGGCAAATGCCCTACCTGCTGTGCTATCACCCAGCCCCCTGGACTTTTAAGAGCTATGTCTGTGTTGGTTTTTTAACCTAATCCTTTTTTATCTATAAATTGATTTTTTTTTTTGGTTTTGTTTTTCTAAGTAACTCTAGAGAAACTAGAACAAGGTGGACATATTAGTTTTAAAAAGAAGTCCACAAACTACATCTTTTTTTGAGTAAATACTGTTTCTGGGTAAAGAAAGAATAGAGTTGGAATTAGAATTTTACTAGGTTTGAGGCTTAGTAAGAGGCTCCAAGTAAAAGGGCAATGCCCTTTGAAGCATTCTTAGCGATGCTGAGACTTTACAGCCCTTAGGGAGCATCACAGACATCCGCTATGCTGAGTTCTGGGAAGTGCTTTTTTCCCATGCTTGCGGCCTCCCTGTGGGGTAAAGGTCTGTTAATTTTGCATAAATATTTACCATATCTCATTTTAGCTAGCTTTGCTTCCTCACACTGTTAGCCACCAGGAGCCCTTTGCTTATCCAGCTTGAAAAGTTTACTATGATCAGTATGACTAGTCTGTAGAACATTTGTTATCTCAAAGGGTTGGTGAAGTTAGAAAGCCAGATTGGAAAAAATAATGAGGAAGTAAGCAATCAGTTCACAGCCCATAAATAATTTGGTTATTATGGAAATATTTGCCTGTGCAAATCCATTTTACATTTTTAAAGATGAGATTATCACAAACAGTATTGTTCACTGTCCGTTTTCTCACATCTAACAAAAGAGCCAAATTATTGTCTTCTTTTGTGTTTATTTGTGCGATACTAGTAATAATTTACCCTGCAATGACTATTCTTCTACAACTGTTTATTTAGTAACAGTAATAACAAACTTCTATTTATTAAGTTTCATGTTAGTGTGTTACAGACTTTTTACAAATAGCTTTAATACCACAGTGATAACTAGTTGAATGACTAGTCAGAGAAATTGATTAACTAGTTCAGAATTTCCCAGATCATGCATTTTTGGAACCAAGTTTAAAATATTTTTTGATGGGGCTGGAGCAATAGTACAGTGGGTAGGGTGTTTGCCTTGCATGCAGCTGACCCAGGTTCTATTCCTGGCATGCCATATGGTCCCCCGAGCACCTCCAGGACTGATTCCTGAGTGCATAGCTAAGGGTAACCCTGAGCATCGCTGGGTGTAACCCAAAAAGCCAAAAAAAAAAAAACTTTTGATGCTCAGTTCATTATAATTATACACAGTTTGGTAGTTATCATTTTTATGTAACTAGAATTCAAACACTAATTCAAAGTATAAAATTTAAATGAGAATGTTTTGACCCCAAACCCTTCTAGTTATTGACTTTTATTTTTGTTGTGTTTTTGCACTGCAGTCAGCTGTACACAGGGGCTTCTCCAAGGTCTGTGCTCAAGGGTCATATTTTGGGGTACACTGGGGATCATGTGGTATCAGGGATTGAGCCCAGACCTCCTGCTTGCAGAGCATGAGCTCGGCTTTTTGAACTATCTCCCCAGCACCAGAGGTTATTTATTTAGTTCTGTGTCTTTTAATGTAAACAATAGCAGCAGTTTCTAAATTGTCTTTAAGACACTTAAGACAGGAATGTAAGTTTTTGTTTTGCTTAATCGTCTTATGAATCCTACATTATCTTAGGCATTCAGTGCAAACAATAGACGGTAAAATGGAATTAATGAGACCTCCCAACTTCAGTTTGATTATTATTATTGTTATTGTGGGCTGGAGCAATAGCACAGCAGGTAGGGTGTTTGCCTTGCGTGCGGAGGGGTTCAATTCCTCTGCTCCTCTCGGAAAGCCCAGCAAGCTACCGAGAGTATCCCGCCCGTATCCCGCCCGTACGGCAGAGCCTGGCAAGCTCCCCGTGGCATATTTGATATGCCAAAAACAGTGACAACAAGTTTCACAATGGAGATGTTACTGCTGCCTGCTCGAGCAAATTGATGAACAATGGGAGGACGGTGCTACAGTTATTATTGTGGTATCAGGGCTTGAACTTAGGGCTTTGCACATATAAGGCATGCACATTATCAGGGAGCACATCCCCAGCTACTTATTTTTTAAATGTCCTATTATGTAAACTGGTCTAGTCCATTAGATAAGTCTGGCATTTGCAGTTCCATGTGAGTCTCTCTCACATGGAAGCTCGCTCTTCAGATACATGGCTGCATCTTAGATTGTTTTTCCATCTCACCAGGTTCTGCCCTTTTTCCTGTTGTGGCATGCACTCTTGGCCGTTATTTTCATCACTAGGCTTCTGATCTCACTTATCTGATCCTACTTAGGACTCTGCTCTTCCTCAACCTTGAGTTTATTTTTGCTTGAGTCTTTTGATATTCCTTGTCTTTCCCACATAGTAGATACCTAATAGAATTCCTGGATTACTTGTTTTTCTTTAGAATAGTCTAGTTAGAATAACTGTTTCTTTACAGTAGGCTGTTTCTTATAGAAATTGGCTGTTTCTTTAGAATAGCCTAGTTATTTCGGATATGACACTATTTTGATCTTTCTTTTTCCCTTTTATTTATCTACTTAAGAGCTGTCCAGCCATTAATTTTCCCATTTAACGTAAATATTACAGGTTTTACTTTTTTTGTTTTGTTTTTGGTTTGGGGGCCATAACTGGTCATCTGCAGGGCTTATTCCTGGCTCTGTGTTCAGGGATTATTCCTGGCGCGGCTCAGAAGACCATTTTGGTGCCGGGGATTGAACCTGGGTTAACTGCATGCAAGGCAGTTGCCTTACCCATTGCACTGTCTCTTTGCTTCCCCTATAATTTTTACTCTAACACACTTACTTTGAGTCAAAATATGTAATGGGCATTACCTTTTATACAGAATATTCTGCTTTTTTTTTTCTCAATGACCCTGTGAGATAATGGGGTTTACTACTGAATCTCTGTTTCACAGGTGAAGACCCAGAAGCTCAGAAAGTTTTAAGTGTCATGTGTACTGGTGAGGGGGTAGAACTGGACTTTTGAGTCTGAATTCTTGGCCTGCATCCTTCAAAACCATGCTGTACTGCCAGATAGTCAGTCATGATTCAGGGCCATTTTTGTCTGTTAGGAGCTTCTCTGAGAGAGGGAGACAGCTGTTCAGGGCAGCTGAGCGAGACAGAAACTGTTTCCTAGAGGAGATGAATGCTTACTTTGACTCCTGAAAGAGCAGATTCAGTTTGCTGAAGGAACTAGAAGAACATCTCAGGTAGAAGTAGCACTAAGCACAAAGGCCCAGAGCTGAACTAGTTCCTGTTTTCAAGAAACTGCTCATTATGACAGTTGTGCCGCATGGTGATTCCTGGTGAACCCAGCAGTTGGTCAGGTGGCAGAGAGAGGAAGTGCCATATTATTTCTGTGTTGTTCTGAGAAGTTTGGGTTTTATGTTGCGTTGTGGGGTGCGATGGAAGGCTATGGAATGCTTATAATCAGGAGGTGTAATAGGACTAGTGTTCTAGAAAATGTCAGGTGGCAATATGAAGTAGATTAATCTCAAGGAGCGATTTAAGGGGCTGAGCAGTAGTACAGTGGGTAGGGCGCTTGCCTCGTATGTGGCTGGTCTGGGTTCAATCCCGAGCACCCTTATATGGTCCTCAAACCCTCCAGGAGTGATTTGTGAGCACAGGGCCAGGAGTAAGTCCTGAACACAACTGGGTGTGGTCCCCAGCAAAGCAGCTTTAGAAGCACAGAGAGCATAAGGAAGCATTTTTTCAATATCCTAGTGCAGATGAAGTAAAGTTGTAATTATGTATCTGAAAGATAAGAAAGATAAGAGACACCAACACTGTGAAGATACTAAGAATGCAAGGTGAGTTACAAAAAAACGTAGAGGGGAAATCAGAGGGTCTCTGGATCATTTGGGGTTAGTATCGTTCACTTGGAATGAGAATGTAAAATGGTTTGGTTTGGTTTTCGGCCACTCCTAGTGCTGCACAGGGCTTACTTCTAGCTCTGTGCTCAGGAATTCACTCCTGGCAATGCTTGGGGGGACCGTAGTTGATGCCGGGAATTGAATCATGGTTGGCTGCATGAAAGGCAAATGCCCTACCCTCTGTTAATCTCTGGCCTCAGGAGCGATAGGAGAGCGGGTTTGCCTTGCACCGCGGCCTACCTGGGTTCGATTCCTCCACCCTGTCAGAGAGCCCGGCAAGCTACCGAGAGTATCCTGCCTGTACGGCAAAGCCTGGCAAGCTTCCCGTGGTGTATTTGATATGCCAAAAACAGTAACAACAAGTCTCACAATGGAGACGTTACAAATCGATGAACAACGGGAGGACAGTGCTGACAGTGCTGACTGATAGAAGAAATATGGAGAAGCTAGTGATGAAGTCAGAGACAACTTAATTTGAGGCATTTTATTAGTTATCCATTGCTGCATAATAGATTATGTTCTTACAGTAGATTATCTAAATGCTAGTCACGAGACATATAGGACTTTAAATTAGTTAAGATTAAATGAAAAAGCAGATTGTTCTTCAATCACAGTAACCTCATAAATAGTGAATAAAAAATGTAGTAGTAAAATTTACCTCATGTAGCTGAAATAGAGTATTGGACACAGGATATCATAATCATCACAAAATGTTCTGTCAGTGCTGCTAAACGTTTATTATTTCATAACCTGTGCTGTGATCAGATCTCTGGGAGCAGCTTAGCTGGGCGGTTCTGGTTTAAGGTCTGTAATGAGACTGTAGTCAGGTGTCTGGGGCTGAAACATGGCCGTGGGTCTTCTGAGGGCTGGAGCTGGGGGCCCGCCTCCATGTTGACTCATGCACTCACCCAGCAGGTTGTTGGTCGGCTGCTTGGGCTCCACACAGGGACCTCTCCCTAGGAATGATTGGGGCAGCTGGCACTCCTTGGGGCTGGGGATCATAGAGAACAAGGTGGAAGCCGTAATTTTATGAGCTGGCCTCAGAAGTCATACTCTGTCATTTCTGCAATCTTCTCTTGGCTGCACAGGTCAAGTCTCTTCAGTGTGGGAGGGATAACAAGGCATGGCTTCCGAGGCTGCCCATCAGAGGAACCCGTGGATTGCCAAGGTGTCTCCTAGGTGCCTGGGTATGAGACATGAGCTCAGACTCACTGTTTCTGTGTGTGGTAGTGACTGGAAGAATTGGAACGGGCGCCATTGACAAGAATTGGATTTGACAAGACAGACAATTTAGTGTCTTGAGTCACATGTTTGGGGGAAGCACAGAAGTCTCTCAGAGACTTCTGAGAAGCAGTTACAGAGGATCAAAGACCTGGGTATGGAGGAATAGTTGGAGTACCAGAGGAGTGCCTACCAGAATGCTTTGTTCTTGACTGCACCCAGCTATGCCCAGGGCTCAGTTCTGGCGATGCTCAGGAGACTATATTGGGTACTAGTGATTGAACCCCGGTTGGTTGCATGCAAGCACCTTCCCTGTTATACTGTCACTCCAGCCTCCTTACCAGAACACTTTATGAAGGAAAAAATTAGTAATTGTGTGCCCAGAGGTGTGGTGCAGTGACCCAGCACCTGCCTGTATGCATGAGGCCATGTGTTTGCTTCCTGACACCATCCTGCGTCACTGCGTGGAACCCCTGGGCATGGCCATTGTGGTGACTGGCATGGCAAGTGTGATTCCCTGTGTACTGCAGCCTAGCCTGTGAGCGTTGCCACCAGGGTTGTGGCCCCAGAGACTGCGGGAATGCATCCCTGACACAGCACTCATTTTCTACTGCTGGACACAGTGGCTCTTGTATTACAGTTTGGGAAAATCCATGTGACAATAATCAGCCTTTACGTGCATGTTATGTTTTGTCTTTTGGGCCACACCCAGTGGTATTCAGGGCTTACTCATTGTTCTGTGCTCAGTGAATCATTCCAGCAGTGTGTGTGAGAGAATTGTGTGTGGTGCTGGAGATTGAGCTGGGTCAACATGCAAGGCAGGTACCTTAAATCCTATGCTATCTCTTCAGCCACCTTTTAAATTAAAAATATTTCAGTGTGGGGGGCTGGAGAGATAGTACAGCAGATAGGGCGTTTGCCTTGCACAGGGCCAACCCAGGTTTGATCCATGGCATTCCATATGGTCCCCCCAAGCACTGCCAGGAGTAATTCCTGAGTGTAGAATCAGGAGTAACCCCTTAGCATTGCTGGGTGTGGCCCAAAAAGAAAAAAAAATTCAGTGTATTGATTTACTATCCATAAGGGTTGTTAGGTAGTCCTTTCAAGGGAAAACGGAATCCAACTCATGTATCCATTGTTTTAGTTTTATAATTACTCTTCACTTTGTTTTGTGCATGGAATATTTTTGTTGTGATAAGTTATTCAAATAAATTTGTATTTGCAAGCGTGGCCCAGTCATGCATATGATCTCACAAATTGACGATACTTTCCAGAAATATTTGAAATTTTTCTTGCAACTCAAATGGATGTGTGAAGACTTTCCCATTCTGTCGAACTCTATATGCAGTTTCACTTTCGAAGTTAAGGTAGAGAGTACTTATGTAAGTCTTGAAATGAATAGTTTTGTACCAGTGACTGACAAAAGTCTTGCACATAATGATGTTAGAGATGCTGCAGAAGTGCCAAGAAAGGGTATTATTCTTGTTGTTAAATACAAGTTTTGTGAATTTTCCCTCTCATACTGTGGGAGACTTCCTGTCCTTTCCCCCTTCTTCCTCTTCTTGTAAAATAAAATCTCTTCTGAATTTGAAAATAAAATAGACATTTTGAAGTGTCTGGAGATAGCTGAGTACATTTAAGGAACTGTTGGAAGAAATGTGGTAAAGATAGGCAGTCATTTAGGAATTCATGAAGTTCTAGCATGTCCAGGCGAGCTAAACAGTACCACATTTTGAAAGATGTGACTAGTGCGTTAAGAAAAATAGGGACAAAGCAACAGCTGAAATCGCTTGGCTAACCTCAGTGTAATGGATTCATCCATTTCCTCTCTACTCATTTGTCTTTTCCCATAGTTATTTCAATGCTTATGTCTAGGCTACTTTGTAGTATGTCTGAATACTTTTAAATCTTCTAATTGTGTTGTTACCATATAGTCCCAACAGATTATACTTACATTGAAATAAAATAGAAGCTGGAGCGATAGCACAGCAGGTAGGGCGTTCGCCTTACAAGCGGCCAACATGGCCGACCGAGTTCGATTCCTCCGCCCCTCTCGGAGAGCCCGGCAAGCTACCGAGAGTATTCGATATGCCAGACACAGTAACAACAAAGTCTCCAATGGAGACGTTACTGGGCCCGCTCGAGCAAATCGACGATCAACGGGAGGGCCTTTACCTTTTTTTACCTTTTAGTTAAATATTATGAAAACCCATGAAATCTGAGCATATAAAAGTTATTTATGAAAACTTGAGTTATGTGTGCTTTGGAAATGCAAGTAGAGACTTGACAGTAAAGAGGTTGTTGTCAGATTAGTTGTGGATGAAATACAACTATTAGCTATAAGGGAGAGCAGAGACTATAATATCTTTAGTTTCTTGCTCTTCTGTGAGGAAACGGAAACAAGAAATAAATTATAGTTCATGTATTTTAGTATCATTTGTACAAGAAAGGTAATGGGCAATTCTAGTCTGCATGCCCCCTCTCCCCCACTTCAGATGCCTCTGGTTTTCTTTTTTTTTTTTTGTTTTTGTTTTTGTTTAATGATTAGCCAATAGATGTACACACATGTTTTTCATAAGGTAAAAGGTAAAGGTAAAGGCCCTCCCGTTGATCGTCGATTTGCTCGAGCGGGCCCAGTAACGTCTCCATTGGAGACTTTGTTGTTACTGTGTCTGGCATATCGAATACTCTCGGTAGCTTGCCGGGCTCTCCGAGAGGGGCGGAGGAATCGAACTCGGGTCGGCCATGTTGGCCGCTTGTAAGGCGAACGCCCTACCCGCTGTGCTATCGCTATAGTCATACATTATTTACATTTATTTTGGGCCACATCTGGTGGAGCTTAGGGACTCTGTCCCAATACTCAGGATTGAACCTGGGCTCCCTGCATGGAAAGCATGCACTCCAGCCCGTTACCTCTCTGACTCCTTATATATTTGAACTCAGAGTGAAGTTTAAAGTATATGAGGGCTTTTTATTTCCTGAGTTAACTGATTTTTTCCATTGAATGATTACAGGTTCATTGAAACGAATAAGGTTCTCCCCTCCCCCCCCCCCCCCCCCCCCCCGTTTGGCTAAAGCCACATCACAATTTTAGGAGATATGAAATTTAAAGCTTTTTAATTTCTTATTTTTTGGGGGGGGTGGGGGGGGGACGCTTGTTAGTGCTCAGGGTTTACTCCTGCTGTGTGCTTTGGGATCAATCCTGGTGGGGCTTGGGGGACCTACAGGGTGCCAGGTATTGAATCTAGGTTAGCTACATGCAAGGCAAGCACCCTACCTGCAATTCTATTTCTGTGGCCCCAGTTTTAGGAGATTTGAAGAGATGGAAACATGAAATAAATGCCTCTTTTTTCAGGGTTCTGATGTCCAGTTGTGCTAGTTAAATTAGTGTTTATTACCAAGAATGGCTTACTTGATTTAATCTTTTGTTCTTGGGTCATGTCTGGTGAGTGGGTACACAGGGCTTACTCTATGCTAGGGACTCCTAGCAGGCCTTGGGGGACCAGTGTACTGCTGCCTAATCTGTGAGCGTTGCCATCAGGAATGTGATCCCAGAACACTGCAGTAGTGACACCGCACTCACTTTTTACTGCTGCTGAGCCAGAAGTGCCTGGGATCAAGCCTGGGTTGGTCACATGCAAGGCCAGGACCCTACCCTCTGTACTATCACACCAGCCCCTTGAAACATAAAAAAATTTAAGCCTTTTAGTTGAGCAGTGGTGATTTTGGTGTATATATCAAGACATAAAGGAATTAACAGATTTAGATGATCAAGGTTATTTTTGGTGGGGAGGAGGGCACACCTAGTGATGCTCAGGGATTGCTCTTGGCTTTGCACTCAGAAATTACTCCTGGTGGTTCTCAGAGGACCATGTGGGATTCCAGGGATCAAACCTGGATCAGCCACATGCAAGGCAGGTGGCCCGCCAGCTGCACACACTGTCCATTCCTCCCAGCCCCGCTTCGTTTTTGTTTTTGTTTTTTTTTTTTAAATGGAATTGCCATTTTCACCATTTGTAGCAGGGGCAAAGAGGAACCAATACAATTTGGTGCCTAAAAGAGGTGACCCTAGGCGTTGTGATGATAAGGAATTCCTAGGAGATGGATGTTAATGAATTACTGTATGGCATTTGGTAGACTATCATGTAAGTGTTATAGACATTTTCAAGTGAAGGGGGATGGGGAGTGCTCATGGTATGTAAAAAGTCAGAGATAGAGCCGGGAATGTGACTTAGTGATAGAGCACGTGACTTCCATGTGTGAGGCCTGGGATTCAATCTCTGGTGCCAGGTCAGAGAGAGCTGAAGGGCTGAGTTAAGACTTTGTGTGCACTATGGCTTGGTTTATCCTCCACCACTGCATGGTTCCCCAAGCACTGCTAGGAGTAACCCCTGCAAAAAGTTGGGAGTAAGCCCTGAGCACCACTGGGTGTGGGTCCCAAATATAAAGTAATAAAGTTTCAAATATAATGCCAAGTATGGTATAGAAAAAATATATGTATTATGGTGTTTTTTTTTTTAAAAAAACACCTTCTAGGACTTGTACTTTTTTTTCCTTTTTTTGCTATGTATTGAAGTGTTTCTTTAGTGATATTTGGTTTGCTTTTTATATCTGTATATTTCAGACTTTCAACAGTGATTTTGTTTTCAAGCAAAACTATATAACTTTTATGTATGTGTTTAATTTATGAAAACTATGATAGTTATCTGGTGGGTGATGCAATGATTCTTAAGACAAGGAATGCAGATGTGACACTAAGCTGGGAATAGGAAAAGCCGCTGTACTGAGGCACAGTGATAGGATTGGAGATGACTGATTGAGGGTAGAAGATGAGGGCCAGAGAGATAGTGGGGGTAGGGCATTTGCCTTGCATGTGGCAGACCTAGTTTCTAATCCCCCCTCCCCCCCCACACACTGATATTGACTATCAGCAGGGGTCATTCCAGAGCACAGTCAGGGTTAGCACCAGCGGATGTGGTCCCTAACCAAACCAAAACAAAAAAAAAAAACAGAAGATGATAGTGACCAGCAAGAGAAAGTGACGGAAAATGAGGAACCGGGAATGACCACCAATTTTCTAGATGTTTAATATAAACATAAGGAATTTGACGAGAAAGGATGACTCAGAAGCTATTCTGATTCAGTTAATATTTAAATTTTGTGAGGTCATTAACTTCAGCACCTTTCCCCCCATTTACTTTAGTTCTTTCAGTCCTGTGTGTTAAGAATCTTTACTGCTACTTGTTAATTTAAAGAACAAATCAGCTCCTACATTAAAATTAAAAAAAAAAAAAAAAGAAAACAGCCTTGAGACTAGAACAGTAACAGGTTTCTGGTTCTTGTTCCTCTGTCAGTGAACCTTGTTTTGTCTGCTGACATGTTCCCAAGCCACTCCTGAAGTTAGAGTCTTAGTGAGGAAGGGTCCTTTCCAAGTTGGGGTGGGTAATTTTTAGGTTAGATTATAGAAATTACATGTACCCTTAGTAGCACTTCCAACAATAATAACAATAATGGACAGGAAAAGGATCCTGCCAACTATTCTTTATTGCAAGACTCTGGAGAAGGGGTCAGTTAAAAACAGAAAACAATACCAAAGGGATTTTTCAGATTTAAATTTATCTCCTTTGGGAGAGCTACATGAAACTAATTATTTGGTTTTTTTTTTCATGATCCTATGGACAGTAATACAGGTGAATGCTCTGTTGTTGATATTACTTATGAGATTCCTTATTTTCCCACAGATGTGCTGACTTTTTCAGGCCACACGCAATGTGGTAAATTAGTATGCCTAGTCTGACTTCAGTAGCCTGACTTCAGTTCCTAATTCTAAGCTCAGTGCTTAATATTTTTGGTGTGGAGGGCCCAAAACTTGGGAAGGAAAGAGGAGATTCTTTGTTTTTTGTTTTTTGGATGACATCCGGAGGTGCTCAGAGTTTGCTCCTTGCTCTGTTCTCAGAGGACCTTTTGAAATATCAGGGATGGAACTTGGGTCAGCCGTGTGATTGATATCCTCAATTCAGCCCTGGAAAGAAGAGGTCCTTGATCCCTGTGATTTTTCTACTCTTCACATTTCAGAACTGTTGGGATATGAAAATAACTTTAAACTTTTCCTCTGGTTTGGGGGGAAATGTGTGTTTTTTGTTTGGTTTTAGATCATATTCAACAGTGCTCAGGTATTACTCTTGACTCTGTGCTCAGGGATCATTCTGGCTGTATCAAATCTCTGTTGACTGCATGCAAGACCTTACCCACTTTATAATTCCTCCAGCCCCCACTGAAAAATGTGTTAGTGAGGTTTCTTCTAAGAAATATAGGGCAGCACAAAATACCAATTTGTGTCATTTAGTTGCATCTAATAATTTTTAAAATATTAGAATAAAATTTTAAATGTATAAATTTTTCTGGCATTTTAGGTAAAATGATAACCATGACATTCTTCTGTGGATAAAGAACATGTCTGAGGAATTTATGATCATATTCTTATGTTTGAGTGGCCCTTTTATTCAAAGGAATCAGCCCTTTTTTATGAGCTAGTCTGTCCTGCTGGGCTGCGTGCACTTCTCTCGTAGCTATCCTTGTCTTTCTGTGGCCTGAGTACTCAGCCATGTGAGAGGAAGGTGGAGTTCAGGAAAGTTCATGTAGCTCTTCGGGTCCCACAGACCAAAGGGCTGTGCCGGGTTTTGACTTCAGTCTGACTAACTCCCAAGCCCATGTTTTCTTTCTATTTATGTTTCCCTGTTTTAAAACTTTATAAATAAATATCATCCATCTGGCCCTTAAATTATTTTTATTTGCCCACATAAAATGCCAGTGGTCATTCTTTAGCTGCTGAAAAGTAGAGTTAATTTTGTCTTCCATGTCTCGCTATCACCATGACAACTAAATCTGGGTCCCTCAATGTGACTAACGACTGCAGGCTTGGATGTGTAAATCTTTCCTTTTTAATGGGAACTCTAGAATATAATTCAGAGATAAGCAAGAACTATTTTAGGACTGGCATTTAGGGGCCCAGAAGATGGCTCAATGAGCACAGGCTCCATCCCCACCACCACATTCCTTTCAGAGACCCAGGGTCCAGCCCTTGGGTCCAGGAGTAGACCCTGATCACCTTGGGCTGTTGTTGTTGTCCCCCTCCCCCAAAACAAAACAAAATGAAGAAGTAGAAAAACCTGGTACTTACTATTACATTTTAAACAGTGAACTGATAGCATTAGCCCTATGTGCATAGCGTTTCTTAGGGATTAAATGAAATGATGCAGTTTTAGCAAAAGTGCTACTCTGAGAATTGTACATGAGAATGTTTCATTCTTTAAAAAAACTATGCTGAAAGAGAAATGGAAGGTGACATTGTGGGCTAATTTTAAAAAATTAACTTTAAGGATATAAAGCAAAAATCTCTTAAGATTTCCTTATTGTTTTTACAAATAAGCCTCGATTAGTTGTGACATCCTGATTTTTAAATGTTCTTTCTACTTTATTTTATTTCATTGCAAGTAAGAATAATGTATAGTGCCCCAAAAGGGAAAGTATTACAACAAACATCGTGTTCTTTTTACTTAGCAGCACATTTTGTGTGGGTATGAGAAGAAATAAAAACTATAAAGTCAAGGCTGTCCTGCATACTTTGCTCAGATTTTCCTCCATCTCCAGAAATATGGTGGGTGGGTAAAATTGGTATTTAGTGCTGATAACCACGTTTATACTTTTGCCACATGGTTCAGCAACTTCACACATACAGGGTTCTGAGCAGGTTTTGTGCAGATTTGTTAACATTATAAAACTGAGTCTACGTATATATTCCGCAACTGGCATTTTTCACTTAAAACTTTGTGACTATGATCTGAGGTACAGATTGAGTTTTGTTTTTTTAAAACATTTTTTATGGATGACTACTCTTGTTCCATTGGGTGCAGTTCTGTGTTTTTCTCAGTGATTTGGCACAGTGCACTCTTTGGTTTTTGGAATGGTGCCAGTAAACCCAGGGCCTCACACATGCAGGTGAATGTTCCCCCACTGAGCCACATCCCGGGGTCTTTCTGGGGTATTGTCTTTGTCAAATGTTTTGTTTTCAAAATTTGTGGGATCTTGAGCCTTCTATTTCTGTCCCATTTTTATATACCCACTTTATATACCAAACCTAGTTGTTTCAGTTGCTTTAAGTTTTGTGAGCACCATAAACTTTTTACCAGTTTTTCTCTCTCAAACCTTTTATGGCTGTTCTTGGACATTTTTGTTTTACTCTTTGAATTGTGGAATCATCCATAATAAAAACCCTATTGGTGTTTTAAATGTAATTGTAGTGAACATTTGGTGTGGAGAAAATGGAAGCTTATATACTATGCCTTCCTGTACACATAAAGATCTCTTTAGAATTGACAAATTGTCTTTTAGATTTTTTTTGGGGGGGAGGGCCACACTTGGAAGTGTTTAGGAGTTTCTCTTGGCTCTGCACTCAGGAATTACTCCTGGTGGTGCTCAGGGGGGCATATGGAATGCTAGGGTGGCGTGCAAGGCAAGCACCCTATCCACTGTGCTATTTCTCTGGCCCCTTTTTTTTTCTTCAATTTTGGTAAATAAAATATTTAAACACTGTGGTTTACAAAGTTGTTCATAACATAGTTGTTATGGGCATTCAGTATTTGAACAAAAGTCCCGCCACCAATGTGACCCTTTTGTACCACTGTCCCCATTTACCAAACCATCCTCCATCTTTTAGATTCTTGAGTAACAAATTTATAATATATATATTTTTGGTTTGAGCCACACCCAGGTTGCTTAGGGATTTCTCTTTAGAGTGCCAAAAATTGGATCCAGTTTATAATAGAGAGCACACATTCACATGCACAAACACACCCATTAAAGACATTAAAATAAAAATAGAAAACAGAATTGTCAGAGTGAGGTCAATGCAAACATGACAATTATGAGGTTTAATAGAGCCATTGTGATTAAGTCTGTGCTTTCAGGATGCTGTGGGGAAAAGATAAATATGGTTTGTTTCTATTTATAGATGCATTTCCTCCCTTGTAACAAAGAAGCCAGATTTTTACTATTTGTCATTAAATTTGAAAAAATATTGTACCACATGTGTTCAGGACAGTGCCATGGACTGCTGCAATAGTTCATTAACAAATGACAAACAGTTTAAAAAATGTCTTTTATAATTATCTTTAGTAAAAGAGGGGATTGCATGAAGTGTAACTTACCATGGATTCTTTGGGTAGACTATATTACTGGTGCTTAGATATTTATATTTTTTTGCTTTTTGGGTCACACCTGGTGATGCACAGGGGTTACTCCTAGCTTTGCACTCAGGGTTTACTCCTGGTGGTGCTCAGGGGACGACCATATGGGATGCTGGGAATCTAACCCTCGTCGGCCCCGCGCAAGGCAAATGCCCTACCTGCTATACTGTTGCCCCAGATATTTCTGATATAGTTATGAAGCCTGATTTGGGTTTAAATCTAGAGAAATGGTACTCAAAGTATTTTTGTGTTATTTTAGTAGTTTTGAATATTGAATTTTTGGTGGCACGCTTAAAGTCATTAAAACTTTTAAGAGAAGAGCTGGGGTAGCGTTAGAAATCATGTCTTTCATGCATGACACCTTGGGTGCCTCCTTGATACCTAGGGAACAAAAAAATGCTTCCAAGAGGATATGAGATAAATAGTAGGACTACCTGTTAACTACTATTTCATCAAAAATACTTTGTAAGTGACCAGATCCACAACTGCCTGATTATTTAATCAGTTAACATTAGTATTATAGTCTGTATTTCTGGAGACTGTTTACTGCTCTGATCAGCTTAGATAATGGTTTCTTTTGTTTTCTTATCCCTAATGTGTATAAAATCTTTACTGTTGGCTTGATACTATTTGATGTTGCATAATTGCAGTTATTTTGTGCTTCCTTGTGATTGTCATACATGCTGCGAGGGTTCAGAGTATGACCCAGGATAGTTCTTTCTGACAGACCTTTTCCTCTGGTGTACTATGAACCACTTTGCTTTGAGTATCTTATATCTCCAGGTAAGGTGTCAGTAGAGGAATTTTTGCTTGGTTAACTTCTTGCATTTGAAAGAGTTATTTATGGATAACTGAGGTTTGCTTTTAAGAGATAAAACAGGTAGTTCCATTTTTTAATTTGTTTTGCTTTTTGACCATTCAACACAGTACTTGGGGGTTGTTCCCTGACCGGGCTCATGCATGCAGAGCGTGTGCTTTGCCCTTTGATCCTGCCTTCTTTCTAGCCCAGGTGGTTCATTTTTGTGGCTCCCTCCAATATTTCAGAATCGAAGTTCAATAGAGCTGTGTTCTCATCCTGTTCCTACCAGTTCTAAAATTATTCAGCCTAATTTCACTTTCGTTGTATATACTAAGCTATCAGGGGGTTTTTGGTCATAGCTTCCCTGAATTATTAAATTGTAGCTGGTTTTGGGTTGGAGAAGCGCTCAAGAGTTGAGTGCAAGCTTTGTATACTGAAGGTCCTGGCTTTGTGCCACAATGCGTCACAGTCCCCAAGCTGAAGGGCCACATCCAGAGAGTCATTCCTAGCACAGTGCTTAGGGATCACCCTAGCAGTGCTAGGGGTATCAAGTGATGCCAGAGTTTGAAACAGAGGTCCGGCATTACAGCGTGCATTCCAGTCCTTGGAGCCCTCTTACTGGTCCCATGGTTTTCTAAAGGCTGTGTAGCCCAGGTATCTGCCTCTATAATTACAAATAAGAGTAGGTACAAGCAAAGACTATTCAAGGTAAATCTAGTCTTAAATATCTTTCTATAGGGAAAGGATATTCCTTAGATATATCTTTTTTGGGGGGTGGGTAGGGCGTTTGCCTTGCACGCGGCCGACCCGGGTTTGATTCCCAGCATCCCATATAGTCCCCTGAGCACTGCCAGGAGTAATTCCTGAGTGAAGAACTAGGAGTAACCCCAGAACCAGGACTAACCCCTGTGCCTATACACAGTAACCCCTGTCTATATACATACAGATACATCATTCAGTGGTCTTCAGGGGTTCCCCAATAGCCTTTGTACTTGGGGGACCAGGTAGTACCAGAATGGGCTTCATAGTAATTTTTTTTAACAAGTTGTTATATGGGGCTGGAGAGATAGTAGAGGGGGTAAGGAAGGTTCCTGACTTCCCTGATGGCAGTCCCAGCTTGGTCCCTGGTACTGCATATAGTTACCTGATCCCTGAGTACAGAGACAGGAGGTAGTCCTAAACATCACTGGGTGTGGGCCCTCCCCCCAACAAAGTTATTCGTAAAGTATGCTTTTTAATTTATCTTGTAAAATTTCCGATGAATAACATCATAATGAATTTTCATGTACCTGTTACCAGCTTTAATAATAAAAATATTGGTCACTTTTCTTTAACCATGGAAGGCATAAAGTGACTGGTTCCCCGCTATCTCCCACTTGCTCCATCTTATTTTTCAGAGACAAGCACTGTAAAGTCTCCTTGTGCAAATGAAGTTTTTTGTATGTACTGTTTTAAAATCTAATTTTATTTCAGTTTTTAGTATGTAGCAATTTGTACTTCTGTTAATATTTTTGTTTCTTAAACTGAAGTTTATATTCATTTAAAAGTGTCTTTCCTATTATTGCTTATGCTCTGTATCTATACAGTATTCTATTATATAGCAGTTTAATTTATTTAATAGGATAATGTTGGGTGGGAGTACTTAAGGCGTTTTATATTTGCAGTGTCAGGGATCAAACCTAGGGCTCACACTTTACACCTGAGTTACATGTTGGCCCTTTTAGGTTTTTATTTTTCTCTTCTCCTGCTTTTTTTTTTTCTTTTTTCAGTGAGCAGCTTTTTGGATAATGGTAGAAGTCAAATAACTTATTTTGAAAGCAAATTAAGAAGTTTAAGACAGGTGTTCCTTGATTAGCCCTGGCTTCCCTGTATCATTGCTGCATTGAAACATAGTATAATGGCTGTCATTAACTTGCTTGATTGTATGGTGCTTCTCAGGATCATTCAGAGTTGAACTGTTGTTCAGTGTAGGAGAGAAGCTGTGATTTTTTTCCTTTGCTTTTTCTCATAAAAAGAAATTGTATATATGTATATTTTTTTCATGTCTCTAGAAGTTTAAACATGACAGGTATATTTTAACCTGGAGTCAAGGAATCAAGAAGGTAGTATAGTGGGTGTGGTCCTTACCTTACTTGCATCTGACGTGAGTTTGATCCCCAGCACCTAGTACGGTCCCCTATGCCAGTATTGCTCCTTGAGTGCACAGCCAGGAGTAAACTCTGAGCACCACTGGTCCTCCTCACCGGAAGGGGAGGGATGGAGTCAAGAAATATTCTTTTCTTTTTTTGCTTTGCACCATATCCAACAGTACTCTGGGGCTCCCAGCAGTGATTCGTGCGGTGCTGGGAACCTGAGACTCCACTATGCAGAGCCTGAGCTCTGGGCTCCAGCCCTTGGAGCTATCTATATTCCTTTTATTGGCCCTAAGTATTCATTCATTTGGATTCAGTCACTTTAAAAGAGTATGCAGTTACTTCTGTAAATAAAGTTGTATTACTGTGTAGCTAGAGATGTGTGAAAGTTACTTGGTAAAAACACCTTCACTGAGCAACTCAATCTGTTTTTTTTTTTTTTTTGCTCACATCCCCAGGATTGCAAAGTTAAGAGGTTATCTCTTGATTTTAAGTTTTTGAATTTAAGAACACAACATAATAGAAACTATCTTCCAGCATACAAAATCAACCTTGTGAATTTTATAAAATAATTTGTCATTAAGCTTAGGAAAAAAGATTCTTAAAGGGTATTTTAGAAGAATTTATTTGATGGTTTTTGCCAGTATTGTTTTTATGACTTGATTACATTAAGCCATGTAGATTATTTAGTTAAATCTTAAACATCACTCTATTGAGTTAAATCCGCCATATAATACACAGATATACTGAACTTCAGAACTTTAGTTTGGGTATCAATCTTCAGTTTGACAATTTGCTATTACCCACAGATTCTTTCCCATACTTGTAAATGAATGAAAGAAACTGATACTTCAATTTAATTTCCCTGTGGGTTAAGGAGAGAGCTAAGAGAAAAGTAAGCATAGTCAGAACGACCCTCTTTGTTCTTGTACCTCATACCCTGGGGGTTAGCCACTGTATTTCTCAGATTTTAAGTAGATCTGGAAACTGTGGACATTCATTAGCAACTGGTTTTACTTTGAAACTTAGACGGCAAACTCCAGAGAGTGAATTGTTGCTGTAATCTGTGGGAGTCTTGAGATTGACGTCAGAGCCCTGTCCAGCTGTGTAAGCAGCAGAGAGAGTGTCTTTAGCATCCCTGTTTCATCATCTCTTGTTAGGAAGAGAAAAGCTTCGCAGTACCGAAGTTGGAGTTAGATTCATTAAGTCAGCACCAATAGGCTCTGGTTTTCCATTCCCTTCTCCTTAAATCTTTCCTTTTCCTCCAGTGGTTATTCTTGGTGTTGATGTGTTGTGTGTTTTTGGCAGGGTGGGGGTCAGGGTGGGAGGTGATTTCTTTTTTGTTTGTTTGTTCAGAACAGGACTGGATTTATAGAAAGATTGAAAAGCCACTCAGAGAGAAACATGTTCCCTTACTTTCAAATTTCCCATTCTTATATAACTGAAGTTTGAAGTCTGTTTTCGTGCTTCAGTTTTTGCCCGTTGACCGCTTTGGGGTATTGCATTGTCTTGCCTATCTAGGCTTCTCTTGGCTCTGACAGTTCCTCAGTCTTGTCTTTTTTGTGATGATCTTGACAGTTTTAAGGGGCGCTTATAAAGTATTTCGTTCTGCAGTGGGACTTCTCTGATACCTTTCTCTTAATTCAATATCAGCTACTTGAATGTGAACTTTAGACTCCTTTCATTTAATGAAGTAAGTTGATCATTGATTTACATATAATAAAATTCTTTCATGGATCTCAATAGATAATATGGATTGTGGTGGAAACATTGCGTGTAGTCAAGCCCAGTTTGATCCCCAATACCACATGGTACCCCAGATAGCCTCTTCCTGGTGGCGAAGCCCTGAAACACTATGATGGCAGCCAGGTGGCCCTCAGCACTTCAGGGCCCATACAGAACTGCATCCTAAGCCCCAGCAAAGAACTTCCATCCTGGGTAGCCTCAGCTCGCAGTGAGGGGCCTCTGGCGCAGTGCTCACTTTGGCCCTCCACACAGAAAAGAAAATTCACCCATTCCAGTTGTGGATCTTGGTGTAGTGTGACAGCATATGCATTTCTAAATTTTGCCATTATAGAGATGTAGAACATGGGACTGGGTGGATTTTTCAGAGAGCCGAAGTGCATATGGTGGCCTGGCTTGATCCCTGGCACCCCACAGTTTGCAAGTGCTGCGGGAGCACCTCCCCCAGCACATGCCAGGAAGAGCACCTGCTCACTGCCAGGGTAGCCCAAAAATAAGTGATGTGGAACTGTGACACTCAAATTCTTGTGCACCTTATCATTTAGTGCCCTACAGTCACCACTTTCTTTAAAATATTTTTCAAATTGACTCTGCAAAGTTATTCATGATTAAGTTTCAGGAATACAATGTTCTAGCATCAAACCCTTCACTGTCCACTGTCCACTTCCCTCCATCTTTATTTTATTTTATTTTATGTAGGAGTACTGCTATTACACTTCCATCTTTTACAATTTTTATATTGATTTCTCTCCCTTCTCCTCATTTCCCCCCATTTCTTTTTCTTCCTGAAATAGAAAGGTTTATTGGAGAGTAGAAGGGAAAGGGAAGGAAACTCCCCAACTGGGAGGAACTTACAGGATTAAGTTGCCCTTCCCTCTCTTGTATTGCTGATGTTGCAGTGACTGTGGTTGCAGGCATGCCTGGCTGTGGTGCTTAGCAAGGTGCTGGCTGGCAGCTGTGCTGCAGGCTCTGGGGCCCCTGTGCGCCCTTTGCTGCTTGCTGAGGCTTGCACTCCTCTCTGCAAAGCTGGGGCACTCACTCCCCGCTGTCCTCACTCTCAGGTGAAACACACGGGTTGTGGTTTCGGTGCTTGGGATTGTGGGGCGCTCAAATGTGCTAACCAGTGGTTGCACTTCCTGGCCATGATGTTCGCACATCATTGAAGGTCTAGATGCTTGCTGGGTGTCATGCTCTTTCTTGTGTTTACAAATGCAGCTGACTCAGGTGCAGGTGGGTTGCTTGTGGTGCTGAGGATTGCAGTTAGAGGTGCAAGGGTTGTGCTTAGTGTCTGAAGGATCCTTGGGACTGGGACTCTTTTTGTTTGTTTCTTTTGTTGGTTTTGGCCACACCCGGTTGGTGTTCAGGGGTTACTTCTGGTCTGCACTCAGGAATTACTCTTGATGGTGCTTGGGGAACCATTTGGAATGCCGAGGATTGAATCTGAGTTCGCTGGGTGCAAGGCAAGCTCCCTACCTTCTGTACTAGTGCACTGGCCCAGGGGAATTTGAATTCTTGACTGTGCACTTGCCAGGCAGTTACTGTAGCCCTTTAGACCCCCCTGTTTTATTTTACTATCATGAGTTTTGACTTTTCTATAATTTCATGTGGATCAGACCATATGGTGTGTAATCTTCTCTGCCTCTGTATCTCTGATGCTTTTGTGATGTATCCAGATTGCATATAATAACAGATTGCTCCTTTTTCTAACAGTATAACGTTCCATTGTGTTTATCCTTCATAGTGGAGTGTTTTATGGATGTGCTGGTCACTTTGGGGACATTACCTCTTAGTGGAAAATTTTATCTGTTTTATTTTGGAGCTACATCCGAATGTGCTCAGTAGCTCTGTGCTTGGTGGGGCATGTGGTGCCAGGGACGAACTCTAGAATCCTGTCTGCAAAGCTCACTGAGCACTCTTCATTGAGCTCACTGGTTTGCTTTTTTATTTTTTTCTTGTTTTTTTTGGGTCACACCTGGTGATGCTCAGGGGTTACTCCTGACTCTGACTCAGAAATTACTCGTGGGAATGCTCGGGGAAACATATGGGATGCTGGGAATCGAACCCGGGTTGGCCATGTGCAAGGCAAATGCCCTACCTGCTGTGCTATCGCTCTAGCCCTCATGGTTTGCTAATTTTTTTTTTCTTTTTGGGTCACACCCGGCAATGCGCAGGGGTTACTCCTGGCTCTGCGCTCAGAAATTACCCCTGGCGGTGCTCAGGGGACCATATGGGATGCTGGGAATTGAACCCGGGTCGGCCGCGTGCAAGGCAAATGCCCTACCTGCTGTGCTACCACTCCAGCCCCTGGTTTGCTAATTTATGATGAGTTTTATTTATGTCAGTGTTTTCAAGAGATATGGTTTTGTGTTCTTAAAGTGTCATTACTGGTTTTTTTTTAAATAGTCCACCCCCATGCCTTCAGCTGGTTGAGCATCTTTGTAGCCTCCAGTACCTCATTTTTATATCAGTCATAATGATTGACCTCAGAAAATGAGTTGAAAAGTGCTATCTGTTTTGAGGAAGTGTGTGTAGTTTCTTGTTACTATCTTTTTTTTTTTTTTTTAATGTCTGGAAGAAGTCATCATTGAAGCCTTCTGGGCCTGGAGTTTCTTTGTGGAATTGTTCCTAACCAGCAGTTGAAGTCTTTATCTCCTAAGGGCGCCCGCTACTTGGACTTTTACCATCCAGCGCTTGATTACTCAACAGTCTTTCTATTTTAGAAAAGTTTTATAGTTAATAAAAAAGTTGCAAAGGTACTGGAAAGAGTTTCTAAAAGCCTCATACCTAGTTTATCTTGTTGTTAGCATCGTGAATTACTAGGATATAGGTCTCAGAACTAAGGAACTGAGAGCAGTATGTAACTGTTGACCAGAGGACATATTTTATTTGGATTTCAACAGCTTTTCCATTAATGGTTTTATTTATTTATTTATTTATTTATTTATTTTTGTCAGGGCGCCTATTTAGGATACCACATTGCTTTTAGCTTTCAGGTTTCTCCAATCTTTCTGGTCTATAACAGAATGTTCACCAATCTGGATGTGTTGCTGTTTCTAATTATCAGGCTGGGCTATGAAATGGCCTTTTCACCCTCTCAGTGGTAGATGATGCTTTTATGACAGCTAATGGCATCACCATTAACCTTGACCATTTGGCAGGCAGCAATGTGTGCTAGGCCTTACCACACAAAAGTTGTGCTTCTGCTTTTTCCAAATTTTAGTCTTGAGAAGCAGATTACCTAAGTACAATCCAATAAAATTCATACTTAGGGGCTGGAGAGATAGCACAGCGGATAGGGAGTTTGCCTTGTTCGATTCCCAGCATCCCATGTGGTCCCCTGAGCACCGCCAGGAGTAACTCCTGAGTGCAGAGCCAGGACTGACCCCTGTGCATCACCAGGTGTGACCCAAAAGGCAAAAAAAAAAAAAATCATACTTGAAGGAGTGAAGTACCAGCATACATGATTTGGAATTTTTTTTTTTTTTTTAGATTTTTATTGCTTGAGCGGGCCCAGTAATGTCTCCATCGTGAGACTTGTTACTGTGTTTGTCATATCGAATATGTCACGGGGAGCTTGCCAGGCTTTGCCGTGCAGGTGAGATACTCTCGGTAGCTTGCGGGGCTCTCCGAGAGGGGCGGAGGAATCGAACCTGGCTCAGCCGGGCCGGCTGCACACAAGGCAAACGCCCTACCGCTGTGCTATCACTCCAGCCCTCGTGAAACACCATGAGGTAGACTTACAAATTTTTGTGCTTGGGTTTCAGTTATACAGTGATCAAATACCCATCCCTTCACTAGT
This sequence comes from Sorex fumeus, assembly GCF_029834395.1. Taxonomy (NCBI): domain Eukaryota; kingdom Metazoa; phylum Chordata; class Mammalia; order Eulipotyphla; family Soricidae; genus Sorex; species Sorex fumeus. The sequence goes on along the minus strand of NW_026606255.1, from coordinate 1,425,578 downwards.
GCCCACTCTCCACCACCACTGATCCCAGCATTTCCCCTCCACCCCCGCCCCAGGAATTTTTTTGTAAGGAAAATTTGCATCTTCTGCTTATTTATTCAGTTATTTGTGTCAGTGTATATTTTTTAAAATTCTAACCCACTACTGTGTTTTTAAATTTTAAATTTTATTTTAGGCACTGGGGTTTACAATACTATTTATAGTAAGGTTTCATATATAAGACATTGCAGCCCCACACCCTCCACCAGAGTGTTCAGCTTTCCTCCACTATTGTCCCCATGTCTTCCTCACACTATAATCCTATTCTCCCGGCTATTCCCTATACTAAGACCAGTGCTCAGTTTCTGTTGCCTTTAGGCAGTTGTTCCTTTTTTTTGTTTTTAATACATTTATTAATGTATTAAAATGTATTAAAATGGAGCTGGAGCGATAGCACAGCGGGTAGGGCGTTCGCCTTACAAGCGGCCAACATGGCCGACCCGAGTTCGATTCCTCCGCCCCTCTCGGAGAGCCCGGCAAGCTACCGAGAGTATTCGATATGCCAGACACAGTAACAACAAAGTCTCCAATGGAGACGTTACTGGGCCCGCTCGAGCAAATCGACGATCAACGGGAGGGCCTTTACCTTTACCTTAATACATTTATTTATTGTTTAGTTGTTTGTTTTGGTATCACACCCAGCAATGCTCAGGAATTGTGCTAAGGGGACCATATGGGGTGCCAGGGATCGAACCCGGTTGGCCATGTGTGAGGCAAGCATCTTATCTGCTGTAGTATCTCTCTGGCCCCCATTTGTTATTTCTTTACATCCCACATAGGAGAGATCATCTTATACCTGTCGCTCTCCTGACTTCATTCAGCTTGGTACTGGCTCTCCACATTCATCCATGTAGCAGCAAATTGCATGATTCTATCTTTTCCTAAAGCCAAACTACAGCGTTTTTTATTTTGTTGTTTATATTGTTGTCACTTTGACCCAGTTTGGGACAAATCAGCAGTGAAGCTGGAAAGACTTTTAGACTGTTTCCTTGCCTGTGGTTTTTGAGTACTTCCTTACTTTCTGAAGCTATGTGAGGTTCCAAACTCATCTTATATATTTTTATTCCTGGTGGCAGAATCAGCATTCCACCCATTCTATCCCCCGCCCCCCCCACAAGTTGCTGTGTGTGATTACTTTTCCCAGGAAATGAAATGGTATTTAGAAGCTCAGATGTGATCACTGGATGTGTGTTCAGTGCTATTGGGGTAGCATAATGTCTAGACCTTCTTAAGAGATAGAATTAGATAATTTGTATACTAACCTGTCCAGTCGAGCCCAGGGTTTCACAAATACATGGCAAGTGCTCACTGCTGAGCTCCGTTCCCAGCTGTCTGTAATTGTTTATGGGGAAAATAATGTTGGCAGTGTTGGGAATTGAACCCAAACCCACCTTTTCCACATGCAAAACATTCTACCACTGAGCCACACCCCAGCTTCTAGAATTGTTTCTGTATTTATTTTTCTAAATTAATACTAACTTAAACACGAACTCATCCTGAAGTCACTGATTTTAATCTAGTACCACAGGGTTCTTGCTAGTGTCTGACCCCCCCTTTTTTAAAAAAAAAAGTTTGACATTGTGTCACAGTGAAACTTGGCTCGAGCTATCTTTGTAGGTTTGCTTACTCAACTCCAGTCCACATGGAAAGCTATTCAGAGCTTGTTTGCCTACATACCCACCAGAAGCAGAATTTTCCCACTTGAGTATGTTGTGGGGGATTGTCACTAGGTTTATAATTCCCGGTTAAAACATTATATCCAAAGTTAGTTAAGCTCCTCCATTTTTCTACCCCCTTCAGTGTAGCTAGGTCTTAATTTGTAACAGATTAATTTGTAACAGTCTACATTTAGTTTTGTACTCTTTTGAACTTCTTGGTTAATAATTTTGTTGCTGGTTAGCTTTCATGGGCCTTTTCTCCTCAAATGTGTGCTGCTTTGTGGTTCTACCTAAAATGCAAACTTTGCTCATGGGCCTAGGGTGGGTGGCACAGACCCACTCTGTGTCCTCTTGTGCCACTCCTCTGGTCCGCCCCTCTCTTTCCTGATTACTGATCTCCCGATCTGGTCTTTTTTTCTTTTCTTTCTTTCTTTTTTTTTTGTTTTTTGGCCACACCTGGCAGTCAGTGCTCAGGACTTACTCCTGACTCCGTATTCATGGATCACTCCTGGTAACTCCAGGACCATATGGGGTGCTGGGTATTGAATCTGGGTCTGCCCCGTACAAGGCAAGCTCCCCCCGTACAAGGCAAGCTCCCTCCCCTGTACTGTCCCTCAGGCCCATGGTCTGATTTTCATTCTACATTTTCAGGAGAGTCATATGAATGGAATAATAGGAAAGTCTTTGTATTTTACATCTTAGGTAACATAGTAAAATGTGCTTAAGATTTATCTATATTGTATGAAACATTTATCTATGTTGTATGAAACAGTTGCTCCTTTAAAGTCATCATCGCCTGCTAAGAAATACTCCTACATCTACTTTTGTAAGGTACAATTTCAGTTTCTTTCATTAATGCTTAGTTTTCACTCCCTATCCATACTTGGTGCTTGCTGTTGAGAGTGCTTACCCGCGTTTTGATTGCAGTGCTCACTGGGGTCCTGCACTTGGTTATGGTGCTTTGGAGGTCACACACTTTTTGTTAGAGCACTGGGAAATCCCACGGGGCAGTGCCACCAGGATTATGTTTGGCATGTGTGTGTGTGGGGGAGTAGGTGTCCAATTAGTGACTCAGTGGCAAAGTGCAAGGCAGGCACTTTGCTACTGAGCTTTCTTCTGGGCTCCCAAATAAGCTTGTTATTTAATATTACCCAAGGAAAGCCTTAAGATCACGTTTGTGCTTTAGAAAATCTGCTCATTTATTTAGCATTTCTTCTTTTCTAAGTTACTTTTTAAAACAATCAGTATATGTAATATAATTATAGTAGTGTTCACATTTATGATAAAGTATACAAAGCCACGGCCCCCATCAGCACCAAAGTGCCTACCACCTCCACCACTGCCCTCTGTCACTTCTTTATTTTTGTGGGCTATTTTTGCTAATTTCTGGCTCATTGAAACCTGATTCTTCCTCGATCACTAACAGTGGTTTAGTGAATTTGTTTATAAGTTTGCAGACTCCTGAGCTGTAATTTATGTGACTGAAATGATTACTGGGTTTTAGCCTGAAATTATATACTCAAATATTTTAGGATATGTATTTTATAAAACAAAATATGTTTAAGCATTAATTGCTGATATATTGATTCCAGAAACTGTGTGTGCAGGTTGGGTTATGCTCTGGAAAAGGGGTGTGTAGCGGCTGATGCACTCAGCATGGCAGGACATTTGTTCATCAAGCAGTGTTGGAGGCAAATTACTGTTTTAGCCGAATCCTGTGGCATCTTGAGATTAGGTGGAATGAGTGATTCTACTGTAGGTGGTAGGGATGCTGGTTAACACAGGGCCAGACACCAGAATGCCTGGGGCATAGAGACTGGGGAGGTTTACAATAACCAAACCCAGACAGGCGGAATAGCATGAAGAATTCGTGTCAGTCCTCCCAGTTTTTGCTTACAAACTTAATTAGGTTTATTGGGGCAGAAAATATTTTTCCTCTTCCCATTTTAAAATTTTTTTTTCTCCACCTGTACCTCCTGGCCCAGATTATCTCTAAAGGGGTCACTTACAACAACAAAAGGAATTAAAAAAAAACAACCTAACTTCTGTATCTTTAGGTAGAAGAGCAGTAGTATAAACAAAAATTTTAAATGGTTGTAGAACTTGAGTTTTGTTGAGATTCTGATGTTTTTATTCCTGAATAAAAATTGTATTTTGTTCAGGAAATCATTTTCTTTGTGACGATAATTAGATCTTTTACTAGTGTTCTTAATTGCGGCTGGTTGTTCTGCTCCCTTAAAAGATCGTCAGCTGAGGTCTTTTTTGCCTCCTTTGTCGCACATGCAGTTTTGCTGTGGCTTCTAAAGCAGACTGCATGATGCTGTCTGCCCTCCTGTTAGCTGTGCAGTGTGGGCTTCAGTTGATGGTGGATGATTGGGGGTGGAGAAGAGGTGGGGTTTCTTCATACCATCCCTCTTGTGGTCAGTACAATCATCTGCCAAATGCTTTCCAAGGATGCTGAGTGTATATGCTAAGGAAAGCTTAGGCTTGCTGAGGAAATGGTGCTTGGGTGAGGATTTCATTCTCCTGTGCTCCATGGAAACAAGCCTTTTGAGCTTTCAACTCATCTGCTGATTTGTCTAGTGATTCAGGTAATATATAGCAGTCTTTGTTTTCTCTGTGGTGATGAAATGGTAGAAAAATAGCTTCATTGAAAGGAATGTACCTGTACAGAAATTTTCATTTATAAAAGGATGTTTTTACATTGTTCAGTATTACTTCTTACATGGCATTTAAGGTTTTTAGTATTTCAAAGACTAATTTCACCAAGAAAAGGAAATTCCTAGTTAAAAAAAAAAAGAAAACTGTGTCTTGCTTAGAGTGAGAACAAAGGTTTTGAAATCCAGCATTGCAGGGATATTTTTATGCAGAAGGACAGGAAGCTGCCTCCTTCTTTTACCTTTTTTAGAAATGAATTGACATAGCCTCTCTTGAAATCTTTGCAAGGGTCTTGATTTATTATTCTGTGAATTGTGTTTTAATTATCCGAAGCTTCAGGATGGTTGGTTTTCCTTTGATTTCAGGGACCTTGGATGGTGAATGGGGGTGGATGGGTGTTTAATCCTATAGTTGGGGGAGGGAATGCATTTTACAAGAGTAATCTTCATGGTTGCTTTTTCATTTGCAGCAAAATCGAAACAATCATTTGGAGAAGGGTATTTCCATGACACCAGACACTTAACAATTTGAATCGTCTTATCCTTTGTTCATTTTGTGTTAATTTTGCTCTTCTCTGCTAAAATTTTGGCTATAAATATGAAGAAACTGCTAATTACTCTGTTAGGGAAACTAAAAATGCAGTTTGCTTTTTTTTTTTTTGAAATGGGGGTATGATCGTATCTGTGAATACAGAGCAGAGGCATGTTAAAAAGAGGGATTACAAAATCCTGCAGTTATTTTTTTAGAATATCTCTCCTGAAGGTTCCATTTGTGTTTTTGTTTTTAGGGTGGGAGATATTTTCTAGTAATCAGAAAGAACTGGGACCATAGTGTATGACACTAAAAAGTGTTAAGTGCTATAGACATCTCTTCAAAAGATCAAAAACATTAAGCATAACCTTACATATACTCTGAAACTTTCAGTTAATTTTATTTTCTCTGTTACAGGGATAGGACATTATACTATTGAACACATTTCAGAATCTGAATGTTATAGCAAGTGCTTATTGAGCATTACATTCTGCTAGGTACTTTAGACCGACACAAGGGTTATCATCTAATAGGGAATACTCATTTCAATGGTCTATTTTTGGTGTTGGAAGTGGTAGTTGTGTACTTTCTTCCAGGTGTATGACGTTTGGTCCTTGTAGCAGCACAATAGCCCAGCCACAAAATTACCATCCTTCTTTTATAGATGAGAAAATTTATATTTCAAGAGTAATTTACCATAACTAACAAAACTATGAGGTAATAAAGATCAAATCAGCTAAAGTACAAAACATCTACTTTTTTTTGTATCAGCAGAGTAAAGACTTTTATTACAGTTGTTTGACATTAAAAGTGTGATACCAGTAAAGTGAGCAGGAGACGGAGACCCTGCTCTCTGCTGGGAACTGATTGGGTAAATCTTTCAGCATCATTTTTGAAGTTTAAGTCAGGTCATAGGTCATGTGATGTTCAATTCTTGACATTATATGATCTGTTCAGTGTAAGTTGATTTTTTTTTCCGCATATAACTTACAGAAATGTCTCATTACTTTGAAGTTTTTATGCTAAAGATAATCAGTTTCTATTTCTGATCCTTGTACCCTGCTTTTCCTCTGGAGAGAAAATCCTTTAGTGGGAATCAGGTTACAACATATTACGCCTACATTTATTTGTTAATGTCATCATGTATTATCTCCATCACTTCTTTACCCAAAGAAGTAGCAGGGATGTAGACTAGTGCTTCTCTTACATGGTCTGTGGTTTTAAATTCGTGTACTGAATGAAGGAATTGACTTGTAAAGTACATTGGAGGGCTGGAGCTATAGCATAGCGTGTAGGACGTTTGCCTTGCATGCGGCCGACTTGGGTTCAATTCCTCCGTCTCTCTCGGAAAGTCTGGCAAACTACCGAGAGTATCCCATCCGCACAGCAGAGTCTGGCAAGCTACCTGTGACGTATTCGATATACCAAAAGCAGTAACAACAAAGCCTCACAATGGAGACGTTACTGGTGCCCACTCGAGAAAATCGATGAACAACGGGAGGACAGTAAATTGGCAGAACACATAATTAACTTAATACTTTGTAATGCCAACTGGTTCTCTTGTTGGCGATATTTTCAATATTACCAGAATATTGAAAAGCAAACTCATGAAACTATTGAGTTTAGTCAAATAAACTTCCCTGAAATTTTCTCAAAGAACTTGATAGCTCTATGTTTACCTGGTATTTTATTAAAAGCTCTTAGATGCCTTCACATAAGCAAAAAGAAACACAGTAGCAAAACTCCTTTCAGTTTATCTGTTGATTTATTTATATTCTAAAATTCTATTTATGGTGGGTAGAAAATTCAGACTGAGTATTTTACATAAAATGTATTTAATAGAATTTTTTATAACTTTTACCAGTATTTTTGTCTTGGTATGTGACTTTGTGAGATCTTAAAAATCTCCAGAGGTCACTCCTTGCAGTACTCAAGGGACTGTATGCAGTGCCAGGGATTGAGCTGGGTTTAGCCCCATGCTAGGCAAGCAACTAAACCCCTCTCCAGCCCCTCTTAACTTTATTGAGGTTTAAATGGTACATAATAAACTGTGTATGTTTAAAGCATCCAGTTTGCAGGGTAACAGCATAAAGGGTCTTATTGGTAGAGTGGAAGGATATTAGCATTTTGGCAAGTCATGACAGTATTGTATTCCTTGAACTTACAAATATGTACACTCTTGTAGACCATTGTTACCTCAAATAAAGTATATACATTCATAAATTTTGGTAAATATATACACATGAGAAAACTCTCCAATAACAAACTTTATTACTCTGAAAATTCCTGTGTCTTTTAATTCTTCTCTCCCAAACCTAAGTACCCATTGAGATTTCCAGTGATATTTCCTTGACTTTTTTCAAATATAAATTAATTTGCATTTTCCTGGGTTTTGTATCATTGGAATCTTACTTCTGTGTGTTTTGTTGTTTGATTTCTTTCATTCTGCATAATTATCTTATGATGTGTTCCTTTTGTTGAGCTTTGGTAGTTCTTGCCTTTGTATTACCGAGTAGTATTCAAATGTATACCACAGTCTGCTTATTCATTCCTCCCTTGATGGGCAGTTGGATTTTTTTCAGATTTTGAACTCTGAAGAGTAAATTTTCTTTGGATCTATGTCTTGGAATAGGACAAGCCTTCATTTCACTAGAAGTGGAATGGCTAGATCATGTGTAAGAGTGTAACAAAAAAAAAACTTTTAAAGAAGCTGCCAAACATTTCTCAAGTAACTGTATTGTATTACATTCTTTTAATGCTTTCTTGAAGTATAATTCCTATTTCTAAGATTGGAATTTGTGGGGGCACATCTGGTAGTTTTCTTAGGGACTACTTTTAGTGTGTTGCTTTGTGGATGCCCCCAGCAGTATTTGGGGGTCCAGGCCGTGCTGGGGATTGAACCCTGACCTACAGCCCATTGATCTACCCCCCATCCAAGATTAGAAACTTAGCAATTTGAATTGCAACTTTTTTTCTTTCATGGATTGTGCTTTTTTTTCTTTTTGAGATAGGGCATTACATAATTGTTCGTGATTGTGTTTCAGTCATACAATGTTCCAACACCCATCCCTCCACCAGTGTAATTTCCTAGCACCAGTTTCCCCAGTTTCCCTCCCACCTCTTCAAGCCATTCCCAACACCAGACTGCCTCTATGGCAGGCACCTCTCATGTCACTCTCTTTCTCTTTCTCATGGATTGTACTTTTGATATATCTAGGAAATATTTTCCTAACTATCACCTTCTCCTGTGTTTGCATTTAGAAGTTTTTGTTTTTATTTGGTGTTTTGGGGGGCGGGGTGTCACACCTGGCAGAACTCAGGGGTTTTTTTTTATTGCATATGGATATTCAAATATTTCCAGTGCTGTGAACTAAAAGAATATTCTTTTTTTTTTTAAATTTATGTATTTATTGAATCACTGTGGGAAAAGTTACAAAGCTTTCAGGTTTAGGTCTCGGTCACGCAAATATCAAACACATATCCCTTTACCAATACTTATTTTTCACCACAAAGAACCCCAAAAAGAATATTCTTTCCGCTAAGTTGCCTTTGCACTTACATTGAAAATCAGTTGTCCATATATGTGATGGTGGGAAGTTGTTCTGTTCTATTGATCTGTTTGTCCGTCTGTGGAGTTCTGACACCTCATTGTTTAACTGCTGTAGCTTCATTACACGTCTTTAAGGGAAGAAGTGTTAGTCTTCCAGCTTTGTGCTTTTTCAAAGTTATTGACTTTCAGGACCTTTGCATTCCACCTGAACTTTGAAATCAGACAAATTCTGAAGGAGGAGGAAAAAAGGCCTGTTGGAATTTTCATTCAAATTGCATTGAATTTGTAGATCAGTTTGCAGATCATATGTAGATCAACATGTAGATTAATTTTCTAGTTTTTAGGTTTTAGATGTGAATATATTTTGTTATATTTAATATTTGCTATTAAATATGTTATAATAACCCAAGGATTTAACAAGTTAGCACTTTGTAAAGTTTTTACAATTGTCTTTCCAGTTTCAAGTCCTAATATATGTCACTTAAACATGTATAGATATGTAAGTGATTTTTGATTTTGAATTCTGTAACCTTGCTTAAAGGTTTTTTTTTTTTTTTTTTTGCTTTTTGGGTCACACCCAGGAATGCTCAGGGGTCACTCCTGGCTCTTCACTCAGGAATTACTCCTGGCGGTGCTTGGGGGACCATACAGGATGCTGGGGATCGAATCCAGGTTGGCTGTGTGCAAAGCAAACGCCCTACCCGCTGTGCTGTCGCTCTGGCCCCCCTTGCTTAAATGTTTTAATGAGTTCCAATAGCTTTTGTTGAGAGTTTTCTGCATAGATCTGTCTGTAGTCTGTACATAGTTCCATTTTTCCAATCCAGGTGCTTTTTCATTTTTCTTGCTTTACCACAAGGACTAGATTGGTATCGTGTTGAATTAACAATGCTGGATAAAAAGGGCTGGAGCGATAGAACAGGTAGAATGTTTGCCTTGCACGTGGCCTACCCGGGTTTGATTCCTCCGCCCCTCTGGGAGAGCCCGGCAAACTACCGAGAGCATCTCGCCTGCAAGCAGAGCCTGGCAAGCTCCCTGTGGTGTATTCGATATGCCAAGAACAGTAACAAGTCTCACAGTGGAGACATTACTGGTGCCCGCTCGAGCAAATCGATGGGAGGACAGTGCTACAGATAAGAAGGAAGATGGGACATGGTGGTGGTAGAGATGAAGGTGCAAGGAGGCAGGCTAGGGGGGCAGTGCAGTTGTGGTTTCTGATCCCAGGGTGCGAGTGTTCACTGTTTCACAACTTGGTATGATGTTAGGTAAAGGTAAAGGTAAAGGCCCTCCCGTTGATCGTCGATTTGCTCGAGCGGGCCCAGTAACGTCTCCATTGGAGACTTTGTTGTTACTGTGTCTGGCATATCGAATACTCTCGGTAGCTTGCCGGGCTCTCCAAGAGGGGCGGAGGAATCGAACTCGGGTCGGCCATGTTGGCCGCGTGCAAGGCAGACGCCCTACCCGCTGTGCTATCGCTCCAGCCGCTGTGCTATTGCTCCAGCGGTATGATGTTATCTCTATGTTTTTTGTTGATGTCTGACCCAAGTAGGTATGTCTGTGTTTACTGCTTTAAGAACTGGAATTGTTGACTTGTAATGTTATTATTAAAATTCAATAAAACAAATTTTAATAGAAAAGATTACATGCATTTCTTCCGATAGCACAGCGGTAGGGCGTTCGCCTTACAAGCGGCCAACATGGCCGACCCGAGTTCGATTCCTCCGCCCCTCTCGGAGAGCCGGGCAAGCTACCGAGAGTATTCGATATGCCAGACACAGTAACAACAAAGTCTCCAATGGAGACGTTACTGGGCCCGCTCGAGCAAATCGACGATCAACGGGAGGGCCTTTACCTTTACCTTTACCTTACATGCATTTGGGGTGGGGGAGGATTATGCTACACCTGGCTATGGTTAGGGTCTATTCCCAGCTCAGGAGGAGCTGGGGGACCAGGTGGTGCCAGGGGTTGAACCCAGGGTTCCTACATGCAAAGCTTGCATTCCAGCTCTTGACCTATTTCCCAGGCCATATCGACATTTTTTTTTGGTAAGAAGGAAAGCTTTCAGAATGTTTTTCAATATATTCTTTTTTTTAAGAAAACAAACAAAAACAGGTGAATTCTCCCACTGCCAAATTCTGGCATTCCAAGGGCAGTTACAGCTACATGGTTTTTGTCTTTTTTTGTGCTATGTAATTGTTGTGATGTAAATTTGATTTCAATATAAGAATATTATGGGGAAGTAAGAACTATAGGTATCTAATTTGGACTTTAAGCTTTCCCCATATGTTTAGAGATGTTTTGATTGCATATAAATCAGTACCTTTGAGTAAAATACTATTTAGAAGTGTATTTCAGATTCCATCCAAACCAGACATTTTACAGATGATGGTAGGGACTCATAACTTGATGCAGGGGGTGGTGGAGTTCCTGTGCACTCATGATTTCTCCCATCGTGTTGCTTTCACTCTAATCTGAACACCCAGCTTGGATTCTTCCCTGAACATGGCCTTAGTGATGACATTTCTGCTTGTTATTCTGCAGATACCTTGACAAACAGAAAACAGCTTCTTGCCCAACTTTTCTTTTCAGAGTGAATGACACAGTCAGATGTTTGCCATCTCAGCCAAAGTCCTGGAGTTCTTTCTTTTTGTCCCTTGCTAAGTCTGCTAGAGAGTTAGTGTTTATTTCTGGATTGTTTTTGATATTTCTCTCACTTTCTTCTTTGCCGTTGATACTGTTCTCAGAGTTTCATCATTTAAAGAAAAAAAATTTCCCCTTCTCCCACCCCCCTCTCTGCCTCCCTTTGTCACTCCCTCCCCTTTGTCTCTCTCACATGCAGCCAAAGATTGGACCCAGGTTGGTCACATACAAGGCAAGCGCCTCCTCTGAGCCCTACTTTTCTGATTTCTTTCCTAACCCAGTTTCCTTCCTATTTATCCTATTTTCTGTGCTGTTTGTAAGGTAGTGTTTCAGAGTGCCTGACCTGAAATCTCAGTATTCCTGTATTCATTTTAGCAGTGGGTCTTTGAGAGTCTGTCTGGAGGGTCTCTTACCCTGAAGTATTTGATATCTATAGAAGCTGAAATTTTGGTTCAGAACTTTTCCTTCAACTGAACAAAGTTTAAATTCCTCTGTGTATATAATTCCTCTGTTGCTCTTTCTGCTTATCTCTCCAGACAGCTTTTATTACTTATTTCCAGCACCAACTTGACTCATTCCTGTATTTTGTTTTGTACTTTACTTTCACTTTCTTCTGCTGTCCCAAGTCTGCAGAAGCCCCCACTCCTACCCATACACCCAGATATTACTCTATGAATCAAAGAACGGTTAGAGCCGCATTTCAGGTTTGTGATCCTTATGTTTAGGGAAATCTGTTTCCTGCTCATGGTTCCCAAGGGTTTCTTGGTATAGATCCAGAATTTAATAGATTTGGCAAGTATGTTTAATAGTTAGTGACTTAGGGTTATAATCACGACCTCCTTTTATGGAGATGAAAAATTTATCCTTCTATTTTTGTTTTTCATATCCAAGGAGCCTAGTGGGGAGAACACAGTTATTTTGTAACTCTTCCATATTTACCTGGAATTTAATGCGTATTTATGGAAGAAACAAGTGATTTGTGAGAATGTTGCCATGAAGAAAGAAGACATCCAAATGGAAATAGGCATTTTAGATACTTTCAGATATGTAATGGGCAAGCTGCCCACATGACAAGTAAATACTACCTGATTTCACTACCAGGTTTTGGAATTGGGAGACAAAGATTCTGTGGGATTGGGAGTTTTTTTGTAATCAGTTTATATTGGTCTATCTTTCCCAGAAACAATGTAGATGATAGGAATATTTTTATACCAGAATATTTTGTAGTATACCAGGTCTAGTTTTCTGAATCTCACCAAAATTTTGATCAGCTTTAAGAAACTCTCGTAAGATTGGATGTGTTGTTGTGAGACTGTTTACCATCTAAAGCAGGGTTTCCAGAGTGAACAGTGCCTTCCCCATGACTGGGGGCAGTAGTGCTCCTAGGTGCATTCCGTTCCATGGTATGGTGTGTTTGCTTAAAGAAAGTAAGTCTCGGGGGCGCTGCTGAGTTACTTACTTATTAATTTTTCTGAGATGAGGTGGTTGGCCAAGTACATTTGGGAACCTCTGATCCAGAGGTTGAGAACAAGGCCTCTAGTCTAGGTGGGTGTGAAGCAAAGGGTTTCAATTTGGCTACCAGTTTTATAAGTTACTTAACCTCACATCTCTGCTGTAAAGTGAGACTGAAAATGTCTACCATAAAATTAGTATTAGAGTGAAATGAACTATATCGATATGTACAGATACTTAATGTAGAACCTTTCGTATAGTAAATTAATAAGTAAAACAACTCAAGTAAATTTTAGCTGTTATTATTATGATTAAATTATCTATCATTATATAGTACATATATTTGGAGAATTACACCTAGCATACTCTTTGAAAATGCCATGAGCAACTATTGTTATCTTTTTTGGTGGGGTGGCCCACACCCAGCAGTGCTCAGGGCTTATTCCTGGCTCTGCACTCAGGGATGGCTCCAAGGAGGTTCAGGGACCATATGAAATGCTGGGGATTGAACCAGGGTTGACCACGTGCAAGGAGAGTTCCCTATCCACTGTATTATTGCTCAACTCCCATGTGTAACTCTTGAATATTCCTTGAGTAATCATTCTTTTCGGATGAGTATTTCTTCAGGGAATCCCAATACCAGGAAATATGAGATATCTAACTATATTATTATTATTTACCTCACGACTTTGTTTATTTCCAGTTTATCTCTTTAAATGCAAATTTAGCAGAATTAAGTTTTTCTTAAGAACTCAGGAACCTTTTTTTCTGATGATGAGCCCATTTAAAAATGGGTTTCATCTAAGATAGAAAATAAACTGAGGTCCTTAATGAGGAATCTGGCCAATCACCATCCTCAGTCCCTCCCAGGGTAGCATTTTTCCAGGAACTAAATAGCTGTATCTAGCAGGGTCTTCCTGCTTTGTGCAGTGGAACAGTACAAAGGCCACATTGAGAGTAGCTGCTGGGGAAACCCTTTTTCCTTCTCTGGCCTGTAAATGCTGTTCTGTCTCTGAAAAGCCCTGACATCAGCTCTTGGAAAAATCCAAATCCTTGTGTTAGAACAGAGCCGAAACACTTGCCTGGGCAGAGACAAAATGGCTGGATTCTAGTTCAAAGTTTACCCGATGTCTCGCCCTCATCTCATGTTTACAAAAAAACAAAATCTATGAGTATTGAACATTACAGAAATTAGGATAGAGAGAACTTTTAAATAATTGCCTTCTCTTTCACTGTTCTTTGCTAGTTTGTCTTGATGTTTTTATTACTCAAAAAAATTCTAACGTAGGTAATGTGGAATTCATTCTTGGTGGGGACACTATAGCACCATTATATGTTTTATATGGTTTGCTTCAACTACTTTGTGCTATAACTTTAGAATAAATATATCCTGAATGACTTAATTGACTTTATTGTTTAAAACAATGAAATATCAGTATACTCCGTTAAAATATACATCATAGTGGTCGTTTCCCTGTCCTAACTGCCACTCCCCTTCTCTGCAAAAAAAAAGCAAAAACAGGGACTGGAATGATAGCATAATGGGTAGGGCGTTTGCCTTGCACATGGCCCGACCCGGGTTTGACTCCCAGCATCCCATATGGTCCCCTGAGCATGGCCAGGAGTAATTCCTGAGTGCATGAACCAGGAGTAATTCCTGTGCATCGCTGGGTGTGACCCAAAAAGCGCCCCCCCCCAAAAAAAAAAGCAAAAACAAAAAACTCAAACCAAATCAGGTCATGATTTAAAGCACTTACTTGTTCTGCATTGCACTTATTGCACTTTGATTTTTGTTTGCTGCTTTTGGGCCACATCTGGCTATGATCATTTGGCTTTCTCTTGGCTTTGTGCTCAGGGATCACTCCTAGCAGGGACTCTGGATCACACGAGGTGCTGGGGTTTGAACCCAGACCTACAGCATGCAAGGCAAGAACCCTATTCATTTTATGTGCCCAGCCCCTGCATTGCACTTAATACCTCTACTGCAAACCACAACACCCAAAAGGAGAGAGAACAAAAGGGAATGCCCTGCCACAGAGGTGGGGTGGGGTGGAGGGATGCTGGGACCATTGATGGTAGAAAATGGGCACTGGTGGAGGAATGGGTACTCTACCATTGTATGACTGAAACGCAAGCACGAAAGTTTATAACTCTGTAACTGTACCCCACAGTGATTCACTAATAAAAAAATTTAAAAAAAAAAGTTTGTCGATTGCCTCGAGCAGGCCCCAGTAACGTCTCCTTCGTCCTAGACCTGAGATTTTTAAAAAAGTGCCATATTCAAGGCTCTTTCAGAGTTAGGAGAATGAGACCCATCATTGTTACTGGTATTTGGCATATTGGGCACGCCACAGGGAGTTTGCCAGACTCTGCCGTGTGGGGAGGTTACATTCGTTAGCCTGCCAGTTTGTCCAAAGTAGGAATGAGATAATAAGATGTCGTGGCCGCGCGCTTCTGGGAGCTGGGTTTTATAGTTAAAAAAAAGGTTAAAAGGTAAAGGTAAAGGCCCTCCCGTTGTTCACCGATTTGCTCGAGCGGGCCCAGTAACGTCTCCATTGGAGATTTTGTTGTTACTGTGTTTGGCATATTGAATACGTCACGGGGAGCTTGCCAGGCTCTGCCGTGCAGGCGAGATACTCTCAGTAGCTTGCCGGGCTCTCCGAGAGGGGCGGAGGAATCATATCTAAGCTCACTACTGTGGCTCACATTGTTCCATTATCTGCTGCTGTCTGCATCTTTTGTCCTCATTTCAGTTTCTTTCTTGATCATTCATATAGTCAAACCACAGTGGACTTACTGTCTCTCAAATACTTGAAGCGGCTGCATCTCTTGTGTGATCCTTATCTCAGGAGTCCCTTTTGCCTGTCTCTCGGACCCCATATCTTTCACATTGCTGACTCTTTCCTCTTATTTAGGCCTCAGTTTGAAATACCGCAGAGATCTTTGAATGAACTGAATTCACTCACCCCTTGTCATAGTTAAAACTCTTTTCCTTATGTTACTTTACACTCAGTGTTTCTGGTATAGAGATTTGGTTAGCTTGTCTTCTAGAATGTAAGCTGCTTGAGAGCAGAGGACTTAGTTGTTTACTGATGTAGTCCCTAGGGTCTAAGTAGTGCTTGGCATGGATTGCTGTCTGTGTAATTTGGTATATGTTCGGCTGCCTGTAACAGGAAACCTCTATCAAATGGACTTAATCAGTAAGGGCAGTTACTGGCTCAATAAAAAGAATTCTAGTGGTGTAGGTTTCAGGGCTCTTTGATTTAAGGGCTTAGCTCTGTCCAGGGCCCAGTTTTTTTATTTTACATTTTTACACTTCCTATCTTAGTAATTATCACTGTCATTTATTTCTTATTCATGTCCAGTGGGAGAGAAGGAAAGTTTCATGTGGATCTCACTCACAGTGAGAAAATACTTTCCCAGATGCTTCCTTTCTGTGAACTTTGTCTCTTATTCTCTTTGTCCCTCTCTGAACCACTTGCTCAGGAATGGAATTGCGATTAGGACAAATAAGTCCATCTCTGTGGCTGCCAGTGGGGTCAGCTTCCCCTGAGTCAACTACGCTCTGAGGAGAGTAGTAGATCATTGAACAAAATTAGACTTTACTTCAAAGGAAGTCTTTATTTATTTTTTTTCCCCTTCCTGGACTCAGAATCACTAGTATTGTCTATAATTCTAATTTTTTTTTTAGTCTTCCCAGTGATGCTTAGGAGGTTCAGGGGTCACTTTCCGTGATTCTTGCTCAGTTGGGGCAGAGGTTCAGTGTAAGAGCCTGAGGGTGCAGAGGTGCTTTGTCCCTGCAGTGTTGGGGTTACCTGAGCCACCCTTACTGTGCTCTGTGGCCTGCAGGGGACCAGAAGGTGCCAGGGATCCAACTGGGGTTGACCTTGCAAAGCAAATACCATATACTCTGTTCTCTCTGGCCCCTATAATTTAAAAAAAATTATAATGAAAAGTCTTTGAATTATTTAGATATCAGATATATGTTCAGCACTGTGCCAGTTGATGAGAATATAACCAGATAGAACACTGTCCTTTAGGTAATTTATGGTCTTGTAATAAAGTTAGATATGGAACCAGAAAGATAGTATTACAGGTTAGGCTCTTTGATTTTTAGACTCATATATGGTCCCTGAGCACAGCCAGGTGTGACCCCCCCCCTTCCCAGTCCAGCCCCTTGAGAAAAGTAAATGTTCTTAAGTCATCCCACTTAAAAGAGATTGTTATGTTGGATTCAAGAACAAAAACTAATTTTATGCTGCCTTCAAGAAACATGCTTTAGGGGCTGGAGCGATAGCACAGTGGGTAGGGCGTTTGCCTTGCACGCGGCTGACCCAGGTTTGATTACCAGCATCCCATATGGTCCGCCAAGCACCGCCAGGAGTAATTCCTGAGTGAAGAGCCAGGAATAACCCCTGTGCATTGCCGGGTGTGATCCAAAAAAGCAGGAAAAAAAAAAAGCAAAAAGAAACATGCTTTAAAAATACATATCGGGTTAAAGTAAAAGGACAGGGAAAGATAGGTCGTACTAGTGTTAATTCTCAGAGGAAGACCTGAGTGATGTCTTAACACCGGGTACTTTGATCACTGTCCTCCCGTTGTTCATCGATTTGCTCGAGCGGGCCCAGTAACGTCTCCATTGGAGACTTTGTTGTTACTGTGTTTGGCATATCGAATACTACGTCACGGGGAGCTTGCCGGGCTCTGCCGTCTGGGCGAGATACTCTCGGTAGCTTGCCGGGCTCTCCGAGAGGGGCGGAGGATTCGAACTCGGGTCGGCCGGCAAACGCCCTATCGCTGTGCTATTGCCCCAGCCCTACTTTCATCTTAGAGTGAAAATATAGAGCTTAAGAGAATTATTTCATAAGAAAGTGGTCAGTTAAAAATGAAGATAGTGCTTCTAACTTTTGTGTACCTAATAACAGAACTTCAAAATTCATGAAGCAAAACTGATAGGATTGCAAGTAGAGATGGACAAATGTATAGTCATTGTCAGTGATTTCAGCATCTCCCAGTGATTGAAAGGAGACAAAAGATCAGTAAAAATTATCGGATGCTTAGTGCTGGTGGCTCAGGGGGTCTAGCTGTGTTTATAGAATAGCGAATAATGATACACTTGGGCAGGGGGAAGTACATGTGGATCACTTAGACAGACAGGCCTTTCCTGTTTGGGGCTATAAAATAAATTTCCATAAATAAAAAGGATTCAACTCATGCTAAAGTATGCCTTTCACAAAGTAGAATTAAATTAGAAATTGAGAAGCTCTCTCTGGAAAATAAAATGTTTGAAAATTAAACAGTGTAATTTTATATAACCCCTAGGTCAAAGAAATATTGAAGGAGAAATGGAAAATTATTTTGTGCTAAATTAAAACAAAGCATCAAAATTAATAGAATGTTTAAAGTATTAGAATAGTATAACCGCTAATTCCTTGGTAGGAAAGATGCAAGTTCTAAGATTTCGAGAGATGAAAGTTCTAAAACAAGAAAATAATAAAGATTAGAGTAGGAGTCAGTGAAGTTGAAAAGGAAAAAATAGTGAAAATAAAAGTTCTTTTGAGACTATCAAGAGAAGTTAAAACTCTAATCAGCTTGATCAGGAAAAAAAAGGAAACAAAAGTGACCAATTTCAGAAATGAGATAGCATAATTACAGATTCTACAGATAGTAAAAAAAAATAAGAGATGATCATTATAGCTTTATGCTAGTGAACTTCCCTATTAAGAAGAAATATAGTTTGGAACGCTCTAAATTCCAACAATATATTAATATATAATGCACATAAAATTATGAATAATAAATTAATACCATAGGAACAGCTATATAGGATAAAATAGCATAAAACATATGCTATGTTATATATTTGTTTATAAATACATCTATATACCCATACATACATACTGTCAGAGTTTTTAAGCAAAAAGGGAAAATGCACGAATCCTACAGTACTGGCTTAAAATTAGACATCCATTATGAAGTCATGTATAGTTGCAGGAAGGAATCCTTCTACATGGGAAGATGGATAAATAGATAAAGGAATTGTTATAGGTGTTTGTGTATATGTCTGTTTATGTATGTATGTGCAAGTATACACGTAAATTTTCTGGCTCTGTCTGCTAAGAGGCCTAGAGAAGTGGGGACACCAGTCATCTAGCATTCTTATGTGGGTTTCTAAATGCTGTTCCCCTAAAAAGGGCTCTTTGGAACCTTAGAATGTGGCTCAGAAGTAAGACACATCCTCAAATATGTGAGACCCTGGGTTTGAGTCCTGGTGCCCCAAGACCTAAATGGAATGGCCCCTTGGAGAAGTGACTGGTTCTCGGACTGGGTTAGGAAAAGTACAAGATGCTTGCTGAGCAGTTGAGGTGGTAGAAACAAGGAAGTGCTTTAAAAAAAAAGGGCTGGGGCACTTTGCTGGGATGCAGGTGTCTCCGGAAGAACTTTTTAGTGGCTTGAACTGGAGTAGTTTGAGCAAGAAAATAAATAATGTAGTATTGACCTAGTACTCAAAGTGTAGAATAAGTATGCAGAAGGTCATATTGATACAAATGATGGCACAAACAAGTGGTGTAGACACAAATTTTCCTTTCTTCTGGGAGAATTCCAAAGAGTGTGTATATTCTCCTCCAGTTTGTAGAGTTACTCTTTTCCAGGCCCTAGAATGGGTTGGATTTGGTGAATTCTAGAGGAACAGGATACACTGTAGCACTGTCCTCCCACTGTTCATCAATTTGCTCAAGTGGGCACCAGTAACGTCTCACAACAAATTGTGAGATTTCTTGTTTTTGGCATATCGAATACGTCACGGGTAGCTTGCCAGGCTTTGCCGTGCGGACTAGGTACTCTTGGTAGCTTGCTGAGCTCTCCAAGAGGGGCGCAAGAATCGAACCCCTATCGGCTGTATGCAAGGCAAATGTCCTACCTGCTGTGCTACCACTCCAGCCCAGAGGAACAGGATATAGAAAGGGAAATTAGAGTCTCTATTCAGAGAGAAGTCTGGCAAACACCACCTTAGCTAAATGACCACAGTTAACATTGACAAGTGAAAAATCATATTACCACATGCTCTGTGATCTGTGATGAGGTTCTTTTCCCTCTGTGGCATTCCAGAAGTAGACCCATGTATATTTGGAAGACTATTTCCAACAGAAATCCAGCTTAGGACCAGGGACATAGTTCAAGTGGCAGATGCGTGGCACCAGAGCACTGCTATCTGAGCAAGCACTGGACTGTCAGACCTGGTAGTAGGTGAGGCTGAGCACCACTGAATATGGCCCCTATAAGAAAGTCCAGAATAGAAAGGATATTTTGTTTAACAAGTGGTTGAAATGGGATATTAATGAGCAAAAATGTACCTTCTTTGTGCCGTATGTATAAATCACTACCAAATATGTCATGATTTTAAAGTAAAATTGAAATTGAGAAATTTCCAGTAGGAAATAAGAGGAGGAAACCTTTGTGATTTTGAGCTAAGGAAAGATTTCATAGATAAAACACCAGAAACTTGTTCAAAAGAGGTCACCAGACTACGCGTAGGATGTCAGGGATTCCACCCATAAGAAATGTAACATCCCCAGTTTGGGGGTTGCTTTCAGGTTTGATGTAAAGAACTGGAGACTCTGCATTTACTGTAGTTCACATACTGTTTAAGCCTTGCATCTTCCACATCCATGTTTACTTTTTTTCAAATAGCTGTTATAAATAAACAGGTTATTTGAAAATAAGATTTATTATTGTCTGACTTTTTAAAAAACGTTCTTTAAAAGTTCATGGCGGAGGGTGTGTGCACTGATGAGCTTGCTTTTGCTCATATATCTCTATATTTCTCTCCTTGTTTTACTTTTTTTTTTTTTTTTTGCTGGGAGGGTCTCCACTTCTAGCTGTGTGGTGCGGGGTATTTGAACCAGGGTTGTCAGCATCCATGGCATGCACCTTACTATCTGTATTCTCTCTGGCCTTTCTTTTTTTTTTTAACTGTTTGGTTTTATGTTTTAGGCCACACCTGGTGGTGTTCAGGGCAGTTACTCTTGGCTGTACACTAAGGGATCCCTCCTGGCAGGCTCCAGGGACCTTATAGGGTGTCAGGATTGAACCAGGTTGGCTGTGGGCAAGACAAACACCCTGCCTGCTGTACTGTTGCTCCGGCGCTCATTTTTGTTTTTAAAAGAAATAAAAGAAATAGAATCTCACCTATTTTCTGCCACATTTTGCCTTTAAATGATGTTGCCTTGGCCTCTTCCCAGTGCCACCTCAGCTTCTTGCTGCTGGGTCTCGCTAAGGTCTGGGCGTAAATCCATGGATCTGAGCCAGAAGATTGCCTTCCTTCTCTGATTTTCTGTTGTATCTTAACTTCTGGCCTGGACTCTGATGTGGATTCATTATAAATTCATCCAAAGGAGGAAATCAAGAGGGAGCACATAATGAGTTACAGGATATTTTATTACAATATTGTTACAATGAAAAAACTGAATTTAGTTTAAATATTTACAAAAGAGGATTGGCTAAGTTTATCAAGTTTATTAAATATTAATTCACAAAGCTTCAGGAATTACAGTAATATTTTTCATTTTAATTTATTTGAAAATTCACTACCTAAAATTCACAAGAGCAAGCATCTTAGAATATATGGGAAACCTGGGGTTGCATGCATCTGATACCCTCTCTCTAGCTTCCAGGATTTTATGCAGTACAGTTCAAAACAAGTGCTGTGGTGAAATATTTAATGACGTTGATGTTTAAGTTTTTTTTTAAGTTAGCAAATGACATAACTGGCATTACAAAAATTTTGTGTATGAAGCAATTCATTTTGAGGGAAACTTGTCTAGAAAGATGTGAGAGGAGAGGAAATGTGTTCAAGAGAGAACACAGGCTTCTCCAGAGTGGAGTAAAGCAAGCAAAGAAACAGATAAGCAAGTAAGGAAGACTTAAGTTCAAGAGAGAACCTGGGCTTGGAAGAGCAAGCCTTTATTTTTTTCCTTTTTCATTTATTTATTTATTTATTTATTTATTTAGCCTTTTGGATCATACCCGGCGATGAAGAGCGGTTACTCCAGGCTCATGCATTCAGGAATTATTCCTGGCAGTGCTTGGGGGACCATATGGGACGCTGGGAATTGAACCTGGGTTGGCCTTGTGCAAGGCGAACGCCCTACCTGCTGTGCTATTGCTCCAGCCCTGAAGAGCAAGCCTTTATATTATGTACAGCTACAGAAATCTGTATCTTGAGATGAGAATATGAAAACGCTATAAGTAGTGATATGCAGGTAATTTTTATTTTGTTTTTCATTTAAATAATTTTATTGGAAATAAAAATGTAATACCTCATTTAAAGTAGAGAACTGTGGGGCCTGAATGATACACTATAATCAGGATAAGGCACCTGCTTGCATGTGGCTGACACAGATTCAATCCCCCAGATTCTTTATGGTCCCCTGAGCATTGCCAGGAGTGATTTCCTGAGTGCAGAGCCAGGAGAAAGCCCTGAGCGCAGCAGGATGTGGCCCCCAAACAAACAAAAGTAGAGGATTGTTGCTTTGTAGGAAACTACACTTATCTTTACAGTGTTATTTTTTAAAAATAGTTTTAGAATGGAGATTTATTCAGAAATTATTAACAATAGTCTTTAGGATAAGTGTTGTTTTTAGCACCTAAAACAAAAGTGGCTGAATATTAGTGAACTACAAAATGAATTCAGCAAATCAGTGATTTCCAATTCTGGGGTGATGTGAGAGTGATGTCAACTCACTAAAGCCCCCCTTCCTTTCCTGTTTCAAAGTATGTGCTGTGGTAAATCATTGTCACCACGAAGAGCAAATTCTAGCTACCATTGCTGCATTCTGGATTTCTCAATTTTCCCATTACACAGCCAGAGTTGGGTACATAGTGGGCACCTCATTACACAGCCAGAGTTGGGAACATAGCGGGCACCTCAATGACTATACTAAAATCCAGTCCCCAGAGCTCCTTTTTTCCTTTTTGACAGAATTTGAAAATCTTAAGTGTTCAAATTTGGCAGCAGAAAGTGGTTTCAGAAATGACAAAACTGTAAGTGGATAGCAAAGAGGAAGTGAGAAATTATTACTGTTTGACACAGGTATCAGAGCAGACAAAGAGAAATCTCTTCAGTTTAGAAGCAAGTTTCAGGGCTGCTTAAAAGGCTGGAGTAATGTTTACATGCGGGATTCCCAGGTTTGATCCCTGGTACTGCATAGTGTCCCTGTCACTGAGCCAGAAATTGCCCCTGATTACTACTGGATTTGGCCCATCCCCAAACCCTAGGCAAATAAAAGCAAAAGTTTCATTCATGCGTTCATTATTCAGACTACCAGTAAAAGTTTTTTGCTTTTTTAATTTTTTGGAGGGGGCCACACTCAGTGATACTCGGGACTGTGCAGTGCTGAGAACGTCCTGGGCCTCCTGCATGCAAAGCATGTGCACCAGCTGTTTGAGTGAGGGTTCTCTCCTCAGTGCAGTGAAAGTAAGTATTCAGAAGATCTTCTGAATAAATACATGTGGAGGTGGAGATGTTATTTAAGTTTAATTGTAATGGTTATTACCAGTGATCAGTTTTCTTTAGTAATTTATATTTCCTAGTAGTTTATATTCAGATTAATTTTAGAGAGATTTTAGTCAAGGAATATGATGGCTGCAATATAAGGAAGTACAACCAAAAGACATAATCATAATATGTTTTCTGTTTTGTTTGCTTTTGTTTTTTATTTTGATCCACACCTGGCAGTGCTAAAGGTTTCCTCTTGAGTTATTCCTGGGGAGCTTGGGGGACAGTGCGTGGTGCTGGGGATCAAATCCAGGTCTGCCATGTGCAAGGCGAATGCTTTACTTGCTGTATTATCTTACCAGCCCTGTTTTATCATATAATTAAAAAGTTCCGGATAGAAAGTATGTGTAAGATGCTCAATCCATATTCATTAGTATTCTTCCTGGAAAGTGTGTGTTTTTTCTGTGCTGGCATATAGCTGAGTAGCAGAGCACTTACCCGGCTTGTGTGGGGCTTTGGGTTCCTGGCAATTGGGGGGGGGGGGAAAGTTTGTGAGGTTTTTTAATTTCTTCACAAGAAATAGCTCTATTGGCTTAGTTATGGAAATTATGAACACTTCTAGAGAATGTGGTAAACAGGTGATACTTCTCCTGTGTTTTCTTGTATTGTGATTTTGGTCAAGCCCTCTTTTTTAGCTCTGTGATATAGTTAAGGTAGCGATTCATCTTTGTTTTCAGGAAATGAGTGAAGAGATTGAGTTTATCATATAATCGGGAAGTTAGTATAGTTTCAGTTTTTCCTACTCCAAAGATCCTTACAGGTATAAAATTCTATAAATTCTATTTTTATAATTGTATGGACACTTGGTAAGAAAAGTTTTAGAAAAATTTAAAATTAATGTACATTTTTTATTGTTAATTTTCTTCACCACAGAATGTAGTTTATATGGATGCTTTAGATTTTTTTTTTTTAAATTTTTTTAATAGTGAGACATCATGAGGTACAGTTGTAGACTTACACATTTTTGTGCTTGGGTTTCAATTATACAATGATCAAATACCCATCCCTCCACCGTTGCCCATTTCCCACCACCATGGATCCCAGTATCCTTCCCACCCCCTATTCCCCCATCCCACCCTGCCTCTGTGGCAGGGCATTCCCTTTTGTTCTCTCTCTCTTATTGGGTGTTGTGGTTTGCAAAAGAGGCAATGGGTGACAATCATATTTAGTCTATAGTCTACTTTCCGCATGCTTCTCCCATCCTGGGAGGATCCTCCCAACACCTTTATTTGGTGTTCCCTTCTTTATCTGAGCTCCCTTTCCCCCTAGTATGCGTGTTTGGCCGCCTCCAAGCCATGGAGTAAAATTCCTGGTACTAATCCCAGCCATTCTTGAGTGTTAGTCTCCTATTTTGTTACTTTATGTTCCCCAGATGAATGCAATCTTTCTATGTCTATCCCTTTCTTTCTGAGTCATTTCACTTAACATGATACTTTCCATGTAGTACCACTTGTATGTAAATTTCGTGACTTAGTCTTTTCTAACAGCAACATAGTACTCCATTGTGTAAATGTACCAAAGTTTCTTTAACCAGTCATCTGTTCTCGGGCACTCAGGTTTTTTCCAGATTCTGGCTATTGTAAAGAGTGCTGCAATAAACAGACAATTGCAGATGTCACTTCGACTATACTTTTTTGCCTCTCTGGGATATATTCTCAGGAGTGGTATTGCTGGATCAAATGGGAGCTCAATTTCTAATTTTTTGAGAATCATCCATACTGTTTTCCAAAAGGGCTGAACCAGTTGGCATTCCCACCAACAGTGAAGGAGTGTCCCTTTCTCACCACATCCGCGCCAGCACCGGTTGCTTTTGTTCCTGTGGATATGGGCCAGTCTCTGTGGTGTGAAGTGATATCTCATTGTGGTTTTGATCTGCATCTCCCTGATGATTAATGATGTGGAGCATTTTCTCATGTGCCTTTTAGCCATTCTTAAACTAAGAAGCTTCTGCACCTCAAAAGAAACAGTGACCAAAATACAAAGACAGTCTACAGAATGGGAAAGGATATTCACCAAATACACATCTGATAAGGGGTTAATGTCAAGGATATACAAAGTACTGGTTGAACTCCACAAAAAGAAAACATTCAACCCCATCTAAAAATGGGGAGATGAAATGAACAGAAACTTTTTTTGCTTTTTGGGTCACAGCCGGTGATGCACAGGGGTTACTCCTGGCTCTGCACTCAGGAGTTACTCCTGGCGGTGCTCAGGGGACCATATGGGATGCTGGGAATTGAACCCGGGTTGGCCACGTGCAAGGCAAATGCCCTACCCGCTGTGCTATTGCTCCAGCCCGTAGCTTTTCTTTAATAATAAAAAATGCACATAGGACCAGGGAGATGATGGGTCAAAGGACTGGAACTTTGCTTTGCACCAAATATCTCTGGTTTGGTCTCCTTCAGCATCACACCTAAGCACCACCGATTGGCATCCTGATACTGACACAGGAGTAATCCTGAACTCTGGGGTATTCAGAAAATAAAACTGAAAAATGCATGCATGCATCTGCTGCAATATTTTAGAAAATGCTTGGAATTTAGAAAATAACCCATGTTACTAGTTTGTACAGCCATATCTGTGCCATGGAATATAAATTCAGAGTTGTTTGATTAAAAAACTTGCATACAGGCTGCAAATGCATCAAACAGATCAGATATTTAAAGTGATACATAAGAATTTAAATTTTGGGTAAAATTTTTTTTAATCAGAAAAGAAAATTTATTGGATATATTTTTTATTTTGATAGCGGTAGGGCGTTTGCCTTACAAGCGGCCAACATGGCCAACCTGAGTTCGATTCCTGCGCCCCTCTTGGAGAGCCTGTCAAGCTACCGAGAGTATCTCGCCCGCACGGCAGAGCCTGGCAAGCTACCTGTGATGTATTCAATATGCCAAACACAGTAACAACAAGTCTCACGATGGAGACGTTACTGGGCCCCCTCGTTCAAATTGATAAATAACGGGATGACCGTGACCGTGACCATTTATGTTTAATGAAATTCTCAGGCCTAAAGTAATTCCAGTGCTTATCTTAAGGGCCCTTCAGTGCAAAATGCAAAAGCTAAAGGTTGATCCTTTCTTAGAAGTACAATTAAATCTTTTGGCAAATTTTCAGAAAACAGCTTCTCCTAACAAATATCACACAATTTTTCAAGTCACTTTACAAATTTGAATACTTCCTGTACCTTATGTAAAATCTCAATGGGAAACTTGGCCATCGCAGGTTGAGCAGGGATTTGTAAAACAAGATCTTTGTCAAATGGAAATAATTCATTACCTCTACCTTATAATAAGTCAGTCAATTCTGCTTAATTCAGTTTGTTTGTTTTATTGCTTTAAAGATATGACTATCCATTCGATAAGCCTGGGTTTGCCCATTTGAATCACATTGACTGGAGTGAGAATACTTTCTTTTGGCCCACACCTGGCAATACTCAGGGGTTACTCCATGCTGTGTATTCAGAAATTATTCCTGGCAGTGCTGGGGGACCATACAGGGTGTCAGGGATTAAACCCTGATCAGCTGTGTGCAAGGCAAGTGCCCTGCCCGCTGGACTATCCTTGGAATGAGGATAACTTAAGTTTGAAGGTCTTATACACTTTCTGGCAGTTTATTGTTGTTTTGAAGTGATTTTTTTGAAGTCTAACACTCGAAGTTATTAGTGATGCTCAGAATCTCCAAGGAAAGTTACTTTAAAACCTAACAGGAAATAGTCACAAAAATGATAATGTTTCAGATTGTCAACACGGAAATGAAAGCCTTTAATAAACTGTACTTTTTTGTGAGCTACTTTTTCCATTTCCAGAAACAACAAATAGCCAACGTATAAAAGCATTGGCAGAAAAAATTAGGATAATTTAGATGAACCATTGGAGTTGTGCAAATAGTCTTCAGTAAATAAGAGACATTATCCAAATCCATTTGTGATTTAAATTCTTCAATAAAAGCAGCGGTATATGAGCTGTCTATAATCTAATTTGAGATTTTTACAATCCATTCTATTAAATCACTCTTGGATTTTCCACCAGAACTGAGCTTGGTTCTTGTTGTATTGCAAGGTTTAGAGATTTAAAATCAGTAATACTATAAGACATTCCTTTTGGTCATTGAGTAGGCTGGAAACTGCCACTTTAGCCCTTTAATGATTTAAGTAATTCATTGTCTGTTCTACAAAAAACTTTATATACTTTGGATCTATTTTCTAATAAAAAGGTAGGATGGTAGGTAGTGTTCAGAAACTTTTTTTTTAAATGGGCCAGTTTATAACTCTTAATTCTCTCATTGACTATGCTAGGGTAGTTTTTTATTTGGGGGGACAGTTCATAACTTTTAGTTATTTCAGTGATTAGACTAGTTATAAATTGTAGATGGTAAAATGATTTATGACTGGTGGTTTCTCTGAAGGGAGGATAGCGGTAAAGGGTTTGCTCCTCGCAGTTCTATAAATCTTTACCTGTCCAGAGATATGGAGATTGAAATAACAGTTAAAATGAAGTCAGCACTATGTCCTCAAAAATGATACACTGCTAGCAAACTGATTTATATTAATTTCATATTTTCAGTGTTACTTATCAGGCTGTTTTCAAATCACGGTCCTCCCGTTGTTCATCGATTTGCTCGAGTGGGCCCAGTAACGTAACGTCTCCATCATGAGACTTGTTGTTACTGTGTTTGGCATATCGAATACGTCACGGGGAGCTTGCCAGGCTTTGCCGTGTGGGCGAGATATTCTCAGTAGCTTGCCGGGCTCTTGGAGACGGGCGGAGAAATAGAACTCGGGTCGGCTGTGTTGGCTGCGTGCAAGGCAAACGCCCTACCCGAAAAGCTTGATGAACATAAAGAACACGAAATGACTTGATCATTCTTCATGTTTCAGGGGAGATGAAGAAATAGACATTTTTGCTAATAAATGATAGACATGATAAACATAGTTCACTAGGTTAAAAAAATTACTGACCTTGTTTGCCAGGAAATTTTAAAGTTTTGGTTGTAATCTGATCTTTTATTGCATCTGGGAAGCATGTTAACTTTTGAGTTTTGATGTTCATTTTATGAAATACGACTTGGTCATTTGAAACTGGTTTCATCACTTACTTGGAATTATTTGATTCTGTCAACTTTGTGGAGCTAAAAATCTGTTTAAGTGCTTTCAGGTTTAAAACTTTCCTTTATAATATGAAGCCATCTCACTAACGTTCTTATTTTATTTTTGTTCTTTCCAATAGCTAATAATAATTAAGATTAGTACTGTAGCACTGTCCTCCTGTTGTTCATCAGTTTTGCTCTAGCAATCCCAGTAAGGTCTCCATTGTGAGACTTGTTGTTATTGTGTTTGGCATATCGAATACATCACAGGTAGCTTTCCAGGCTTTGTTGTGCTGGCGAGATACTCTCGGTAGCTTGCCGGGCTCTCCGAGAGGGGTGGAGGAATCAAATCCAGGTTGGCCGTGTCGGCCTTGTGCAAGGCAAACGCCCTACAGCTGTGCTATCGCTCCAGCCCTAGTATGTATAATGTATGATTAGTATGTGAGTGATTGGTGTTTTTTATCTTGGCCCACAGGCCCTTTCAACCTATTTGCTTCTTGTGGGCCACTCCTCTTCCAACCAGTTGGCCTCCTAGTCTCATGTCCTGGCCCCTCTTTGCATGATTCACCTGTGGCCCCTTTGGAATATCCTTGGGTTTACAGAGAGCCATATATCAACTCTGGCTGAGAAATGCCGTTCTAGAGTATACCTCTCTTTTTTCAATTTAATTTTCAAAACAAACATATAAGTTTGTGCTAGTACCATGATTTTTATGAACAACTCTTGGACAGGTTGAGCAACTCAAGTTCAAATACCTCTTTAATTTTTTTTGATGTTTGGGCTGCACCTGGCCACACTTAAGACTTACTCTTCTCTGCTCAAGGGATTATATGTGGTGCTGGGAATTGAACCTGAGTTGTGTGCATGCATGGCAAGTACTTTACCCCGTTTTATCTCTCTGACCCCAAAATACCTTTTAAATTGTAACACTAGAATATGAACCAAATTATAACTTTTCTCAGGAGTCCTTGCTCCTTAAGGTCTTCGGATCTGTGTTATTTTTATCAATTATAAACACAGTTATAAAAATGTGTTATTTTCATCAGTTATAACAATATTGAAATAGTACATGTTTTACATGGATGTGTGTCATAATTTTATGGAGGCTGAGCCATATAGAATTATCTGTTTTGTAGAGTGTTGTCTTGTAACTATCCTCACTAATGTGGATGACAGTAAAATCGTAGTATATCTCATTAATTCCAAGGAAAATGGGTTTTCCCCTCTACCTTTCGACTTTGCTAAACTCAGGATGTATCTTACAATGGAAATTTTTTGAATCCTAAATTTAGTAACTAACATTGTTTGACTACTAATGAAAGCTTGACCACTATCCAAGGTATGTAAAGTTTCCTTAACTTCCTCCTCTTTATTTCAGCTGTCCCATATTAAGAAACATGTACACTCCTAAATTCCCCATCTGAACTAAACCCAAGGAAAACTTCGGAGGAAAGAGGGGGTAACATTTAAGGTATGAATATGAATATCCTAGTTCTTAGTAGGATATTTATTTCACACTTTTTCTTGGAGTAGTGTCAAAAGACAAGCTCTTATTGAATCAATAAAGGGCAAATTTCTAGGAGGAAAACATGTGACTTGGGCTATTCCCAGTTTTTTAAATCCAGAAGAAATTCCGTTTAATAATCTTTTGGATTTTGAGCTACACCCAGTGATGCTAGAGTACAGCTTGCAGCTCAGTGCTTGGGGCTTGCTCCTGATCGTGCTCTGGGAACCCTGCAGTGCTCGGGAATGAACCTGGGACTTTCGCATGCGAAGCATGTGCTTAAGCCCTTTGAGCCATCTCCCTGGATCCTGTTTTGACATTCTTAAAGGGTTATCCGAGTTATTAAATAACACGTGTATATATATTGGCTAAATCTGACTTGTAAATGGTTTTACTCAGATACATGTTAGTTCTTGATTTACGGTTACTAAATCATCAAATCTCTATACTGTGGTAGCATATGAGGAGTGTGAAAATCCGATATTTGGGGAGGTATTTAAGGAAAAGAAAGGCCCCCACTGTCAAGTGAGTAAATGTGACATGGAAGACCCCTGCTTAGGGTTTCTGGCATATGAGTATGCTTAACCTTGATAACCAGAGTGAGGGCATTTAGTCTGTTTCCCAGTGACCTTAATGCTTGGTATCGGTTTTATCAACACTTTGATTTTGTCTGGTATCAAGAAAAATGTGTGCACACATACATAGATGGACATGTTTATTGTTGGCTGCATGCCCGAGTTATCAGTGTAGTATTTAAAATAGCCAGCCAGAGTTTGAATAGGCTAGGAAGCAAGTCAGTATTCCAGTAGAGCTTTTTTCTGTCTAACCAAAGGAGAGAGTGTCGTGGTTTTTTCATATTGGACAGGAATTTGTGGAGAAAGATGTTTGTATCCCTGAATGCTTTCTCCTCCTGACTCAGCCTGTCTTGTTGATTCGAACATAGCTCCTCTTTGCCGCCTTTAACCAGGCCCTTCTGTATTTTTAGTTAGTATTGATGATCTTCTCTTTCTTGCTCACAGCACTTCGTCTTTTCTGACTCATCTTAAAAACTCTTTTGTGGGCGCCATGCCCTGTCTCAACCAGGCTTTCAGAAGGCTCCTTTTCCTCAGAGTTTGACTTTTGGTGTTTTCTCTTTTCACTTGCCACTTTGAATTTTGGTGATACATTTTAATCTCCAGTAGGTTGATGACTTTAATCCTACAACTTTGCCCCTGCCAGGTTGTTGCTGTCTTGTTTTGGGGACTGGTGTGGGGAGCTGTAGCTTCCTGTTTCTGACAGCTCCAACTCACTTTCCATCAGATACTAGAAATTTTACAAAACCCGGAGATACTGGAGCTGAGAAAACAATTGAAATGATCAGAAAATCCTTGTCAACATTGGTGTGGGGTGTGTGTGTGTGTGTGTGTGTGTGTGTGTGTGTGTGTGTGTGTGTCAGAGAGACTACACAAACTTCTGTATCTATGTAGTTGTTTCATCAGAGACTTCAGTGACTTGAAACTTGTATTTTTGAAGTTTTTCTGAGAAAATATCTGTGCTCAGTGACTGCGTTGAATAGATGATGATAAATAAAATTTACTGTAAAGTGCTCCTTGTTCTCCATCTTCTTGTTCCATTTGTGTCCTTTTCTTTCTCTACCTTTTCAGAAGAAAATAGCTCAGGAAACTGGTGTACAATCAGTCTGGGAACTTCCGGGATTCTTTCCCAGAATCTCCCTGGATATTGCAGGCCCTGACGCATACAGCATTGTTTCAGAGCCGGAGTTTTTATAAGAACAGGGAGGCCCAGTGGCAAAGGTTACTGACTGTAGAAGCTTTGTTGGGATTCCTCCTCTGCCAACTTATATATTCATCTGTGTATTTAAAAAATCTTATTTCCATCATCCAACCCCCAAGTCAGGATGGACTACTTGGGATCATTTCTGAAGATTTGACTGTCATTTGGAATTAGCATTTTCTCAAACCTTGCCCTCTTTTTCCAGATCCCAGAACCATCTTTTCTTACTACCCCTAGCATGCAGTTGCTTTTAGGGAAATCTTTGGGTTCTGTTAGTCTTTAGAAGTTCTTTTAAATTAAAACTTTAAAGGTTATTTTAAATTAAACTACCCTCCATGCTGATTAAAATAGGAATGGTTTATTTCTTTAGTGCCCTTGTTAATCTCTTTAAAAAATAACTAATGTTCTTAATAACTTATGTTCTTAGAGATGGGATAACCTTTTACATATATGTCGTGTTGAAATATGTTTTTAGAAGATAAGGAACTGGGATTGTGACTCAGTGGTCAGAGCATGCTTTGCATGTGAGGTCTTTAGTTAAATCCTAGGACTGGCACAAAGAACGGAAATGAAAAAAAGGAATAAAAGGAAATTTGGACTTGGGTTAGTTTTTATGTATAACAACATCTCTTTTTTTGTTTTTGGCTTTTGGGCCACACCTGGTGAGGCTCAGGGGTTACTCTTGACTCTGTATTCAGTAATCACTCCCAGCTGGCTCAGGGAATTTACGGGATGACAGGGGTCAAACCCGGGTTGGATGCGTGCAAGGCAAATGCCTTCCCCACTGTCTTGTCTCTCTAGCCCTTACAGCATCACATTCTTACAGCCATTTGTATTATGTCTTTCCAAAAGAAAGTTAACCAAGGAAAAAATGCAAACCAACAGTTTGCATAACCAAGACATAGCACTGTCATCCTGTTGTTCATTGATTTGCTCGAGTGGGCACCAGTAACGTCTCCGTTGAGAGATTCTTGTTACTGTTTTTGGCATATTGAATATGCCACGGGGAGCTTGCCAGGCTCTGCCGTACGGGTGGGATACTCTTGATAGTTTGCCAGGCTCTCTGAGAGGGGTGGAAGAATCCAACCAGGGTTGGCCACATGCAAGGCCAACCTACTTGCTGTGCTACCCCTCCACCCAACCAAGAGATAACTGATGGTTATTGTCTAGTGGCAATTTCTTCTAGGAGGCCAAACATAAGTAATTGAGGGTCATGATGTGATACTTATCAATAGAGTGGACCCAGGTTTTTTGAGGACGGGGAGAGATGATGTGTAGGGAGAAACTCGAATTTGTAGGGAGATAAAGTATATTAACGGTAGACTATTTCTATGCCTCTTTTTTTAAAAAAAGTGGGCAAAATGGTCATACAGTCATAGATTTTTTTCCCCTCGGGGGAGTGGTTTTTGTTGGGGTGGGGCAGAGAGGTTGGTGGCCATACCTAGTAATGCTGGCTGGTGACAAAGCTCAAGAGGGCCTGTGAGGTGCAGGGAATCTTACTGGGTTGATGCATGCAAGATTAATATCTTATCACACATACTAGCTCTCTGGCTGTTCCTCATAAGTTTTAAGGGCTGAATGAGATAATTGAGTTTAGAATATTACATAGCATCTAGTAAACTTCCATAAATTTTAGCTGTTCTAATTGTTTGGATGTGCTTGCAGTTTAAAGCTTGACAATAGTGACTGTTTAAAATGGTTTCTTCTGGGGCTGGAGCGATAGCACAGCGGATAGGGCGTTTGCATTGTATGCGGCAACCTGGGTTCTATTCCCAGCATTCCATATGGTCCCCCAAGCACCGCCAGGAGTAATTCCTGAGTGTATGAGCCAGGAATGATCCCTGTGTATCATCGGGTGTGACCCAAAAAGAAAAAAAATAAGTAGATAAATATGGTATCTTCTGACGGGCTGGAGCGATAGCACAGCGGTAGGGCGTTTGCCTTGCACGCAGCCAACATGGCCGACCCGAGTTTGAGTCCTCCGCCCCTCTCAGAGAGCCCGACAAGCTACCGAGCTAAGCTCGCCCAGACGGCAGAGCCTGGCAAGCTACCCGTGACATATTCAGTATGCCAAACACAGTAACAAGTCTCACAATGTTACTGGGCCGCTCGAGCAAATTGATGAACAATGGGAGGACAGTGATACAGTGATCTTCTGACACCACCTGTTTGTTGATTCTTGCTTTGGAACTGTTGGTGTAAGATTTTAAACCTCCAAGTGAAATGACTTCTTTTTGTTTGTTACAGGTTTCCCCTCAAAAAACCTATAAGGTAAGTTTTTCGATTGTGCTTATATACTTAGGTGAGTTTTTTTTTTTTTTGTTGGAGTATTTCTTTGAAATTACAGTGGATTTTTGTGGCTTTTGAAAGCATGGAATTAAATGTAAAAATTTCAGAGTGTTTTACAGATTGAAAATATAACAGGTGTTTCATATTTTTTCTGGAAGACAATTGTTTTTACAGCATTTTAATGTTTATGATATAAGCATTTTAAAAGTTTCTTTAATATTTAAGGTCATTCTTTTTGATGTGATTTTATTTTAAAAGTCTGCTGTGACTGTTTTCAGTGTGAATGGCTTGGAAAGTGTAAGTAGATAGCCAGTTCAGATGTGTTTATCACATTAACTGCTGTTAGTAACTATGACTACTGTTAAATAACACTAACAAATTAGATCACTAAACTAAAAAATTCCAAAATAATTCAGATAAGCTTGTGCCCAATCCATAGCTCCATATTTATTCATTTCCGTGCCTTAAATACCTCTTTTTCAGTGTTTGTTCTTTGAGATTTTATCATTTTCTCCTAATTGTTATAAATGTAGGTAGTATGTTACTTTTTATTTATTTATTTATTTTTGCTTTTTGGATCTCACCTGGCGATA
This sequence comes from Sorex fumeus, assembly GCF_029834395.1. Taxonomy (NCBI): domain Eukaryota; kingdom Metazoa; phylum Chordata; class Mammalia; order Eulipotyphla; family Soricidae; genus Sorex; species Sorex fumeus. The sequence continues at coordinate 1,391,251 of NW_026606255.1, read as the reverse complement.
CTTAGGGGTTACTCCTGGCTCTGCATTCAGGAATTACTCCTGGCGGTGCTCGGAGGACCCTGTGGGATGCCAGGATCAATCCCGGTCAGCCATGTGCAAGGCAAATACCCTATCCACTATACTGTCACTCTGACCTCTGTTATTTCTTGTTATTATATAACTTTTAGCATTTTTAGTGACAACATAGTCCAGGATACTAGAGCTAATCTTGACATTTCAGTTACTTAGCATTATTTGTTAGAGTCTTGGTTCCTTCACCCTGCTATTACCTGACCCATATGCTGGGCCTCGGACAGAGGAAACAAAGTATCTCTGGGTTTGGTGCTCTCTTGGAGGGAGCATAGGGCAGGCAGTACTTGACAGAGCATTTGTTTTTAACTGTCCTCCTCCTGCTGTATCTATACAGTGATCCTGTTTTTGGAGAGCGCTGCCCCAGCAGTATTGGGGGCTACCAGGGCCATCATGACCCTTCATGATGATTAGAAGGATCTGTGGGGCTAGGGCTTTAGCCTGGGTTCCTGTGCACCAGACATGCTCTTCAAGCTCTTTCCGCAGCCTGCCATGATTTTTAAAAATCTGAACACAGTCTGTGTAAGATTGGGAAATGTGTTTAATAACTGTCGTCTTCTCTGTTAAATGAAAAAGTAGTGATTGACTAGGAAAACCACTAAAAAATAGTCAAGCTATCGTTTACAAGATTGAAAAAGTTTAGTATCAGTTTTTAATTAATGCAACTTGTTATGTGTGAGCTCTTTAAAAACACAATTAAGTAGACGTGTATTACATGTGGGCTGGAGTGATAGCACAGCAATAGGGTGTTTGCCTTGCGCACAGCCGGCCCCGCTGAGCCGGGTTTGATTCCTCTGCCCCTCTCAGAGAGCCCAGCAAGCTACCGAGAGTATCTCGCCCACACGGCAAAGCCTTGGCAAGCTACCCGTGATGTATTCAATATGCCAAACACAGTAACAACGACTCTCACAATGGAGACGTTACTGGGCCCGCTCGAGCAAATCCATGAACAACGGGAGCACCCTGCTACCTCGCTACCATATTACATGTAGCATAGACTGAGTTTTAAAGCTAAGTGAAAAAATATTTAGAGTTAGGAGAATATAAAATGGTTTGTTGATCTCTCTTTGAAAAGCACATCAGGATTTAAAAATATTATTCTAATGATTATCTTATACTAAACATTTGATTGCTTTGATTTAATTTAGGCATGGAAGTATTTTGAACCGAGAGTCACCAACAGATAAGAAGCAGAAAGTTGAGCGCAGTTCATCCCATGATTTTGACCCCACAGGTAAAATACCCTTTATTCTTACAAAGAATACTGAGAGTGGTGAAGTTAAATATTGTTAACATAGCCACAGCACACATAGGGAGCAACTGGCTGATTGGTTTAGGACTTTCCTTTCCAACTGTGTAATATCTGACCTTGCATTCAAGAGGAACATACATTGTTAACTTCTACACTCTGGATTCTGCTATGGAAGGGTCATTATAGACGGTACTGCTATATTTAAAAGTAGTGATGATAATAATCATGTCATAAGTCTGACTATAGGTATGAAAAGTAGTATGTCATAATATCAAGGTGGCAACAACCACAAATTTCTGTAACCAGAATTTAGGTGTGGTATTCATGGTAAATTGAAGTTTTAAATAGATACAAATTTAAAAATGAATGATAGTCTCATTTCAGAGTGAGAAAGCGAGTTAGATCACTTTTTCTTTGGGCAAGGTTGCTCTGAATTCAGGGTGCTGTCTTACTATCTCGGTAGTGTTGCTCTTTCCTAGAGTCAGCTCCTCTCGTAAGGGATAGGCTTTTGCTTTCTCCCTGTAAACTAACTCAGAATTTAATTTCTAAAAATTCTTTGATAATTTTGCTTTTATCATTTGAGACTGATCAATTTTTTTCACTACACATATTACTTTATTTGTTGTTTGTTCCTATGATAAAAGATAAAACAATTAAATGCTAAAGTCTCTGATACATAAAGATGATATAGTTGTTTTTAAGTATTTTAATTCATTAATGTTTAAAAAATTTTGGGAGTACTTTTGTCATCTAAGTTATTTCATACTTAATATAAATTGTGCTTTCATTTTGAAAACAATATAAACATTATTTAGAAAGAGAAAAGTCAGAAGTAAATAAAGATAAGTCACCTTGGGTAGTAGGTAAAAATAAAATTCCAGTGATCAGTGTGGAAGGCTTTGTTGGTGCTATTATGCAATATGTAATTAATTTCTGGGTCTCCTCTAAGAGGTAATTCTTTTATTTCTGACACCAAAATTTTATGTCACAGGTCTCAGTGGCTTTCATTAATACAGCTGGGTATTGCCCGGCTATTTGAGTGACAAATGTCTCCCTATATTTGGAAAGACTCTCTAGTCTCATTAGGGTGACTTACTCTGTAACTGTTTTTCTTTGATGTGTCCCTCTCCACTGATAATTTAGCAAATTGGAATATAATGCTTCATAATAAAATTATTGCACTGTTAGTGCTTTTGTCTCTACAGTAGTTAGATAATGAATTTTTTAGACTATTCACGTGTTTTGTTTGAACGTATCATTGCATTCTTTTCTTCAGTAAATCTTTGAAATATGTCATTACCTGTGCTGTTTGTGACTGTTCTAAGTGCTATCACCTGTGATGTTCATACTTCATGTTTGCACGATTTAACTTGATCATGATTCATTCTTTTCCCCCATGAATTTTCCATTACATTGGTCTCCATGTTTTCTATATCTTTCTCCTTTTCTCCCGCTCCTGTGCAGATAGCTCCTCCAAGAAGACAAAGTCTAGTTCAGAGGAGAGTAGATCCGAGATATATGGTAAGCTGACATAGCTCACGCAGCCTTGCACTTTTGGAGCTTGCTTTGTGTTCTTCCTTTCCTTGTTTCTATATTTATCTAATAACTGCAGCCTTCCTTGTGTCTGCTCTGCATGGCATGATCTACCGCAGGGAAAGGGAGCCTGGGATCTTTATGTGGCTGTGACGTGGAAGCTTAAGGTTGCTAGAAACTAACCTGGAAGAGTACAAACAGGCCACCTGACCCACCATCTTCATCTTGTCAGTGTCAGGAAAGTGTCTCTCTCTAACCTGGGTCAGATACCTCCATACTACATGGACGGACTTTGGGACTCTTAGCAGCATCTCCCCAAGTCCTATATGCAGAGTTCTGTTCATGTGAAGGTTCATCAGTGCTTCTATTCTTTCCCTCTGAGTAGAGTATTGGTGTGATTTAGATGAATTACAAGGATTTTTTTATTGAATGCCATTTTAATTTAATTTTTGTTTACTTTTGATTCTTATCCTCTGGAAGTTTCTTTCCTGTATAATTTGTTCATAAAAACAAAAATCCCTAAATTGGGGCCAGAGTGATAGTGCAGTGGGTAGAGTTTGCTTTACATGCAGCCAACCAAGATTTGATCCTCAATATCCCATATAGTCCCCTGAGTACTGCCAGGAGTAATTCCTAAGTGCAGAGCTAAGGAGTAAGCCCCGAGCTTCACTGGGTGTAGCCCCAAAACGAAACAAAATTATTTAAATATTTTCTTGTCGTAGTTTAAGGAATTTGTCTATGCCTTTCATAAAAATTTCCCAAGCTCATTATGAATGGGAAATTTCTAGATGTTGCCATTTAAAAATAATCTTTACAAAGAGCAGGTTTAGTCTGAAAAATAATCTTTACAAAGAGCAGGTTTAGATCTTTGCAACAGAGGATTGAAACACAGATATTTCTGAATTGTGGTCTGTCTTCAATGTTCGTAACGTTTGTACATATTTTTCTCTTTCCTCTGCAGAGTTGCATCTGCCTTCTTCCCTCATTTTGGCATCTAGTTGTTTTTTTTTTTTTGAGAAAAGTACATAGAGAAGCATGACGTGGAAATAGACTTTTAAGTTTATCTCCTAGCGACTAAATTATTTCTCTTAAAGAGAATTCAAATTTGGAAAAATTTTGTGTTAAAGGAAAACCAGGGCTTCTTTAATAAAATCCAGTGGAATTTTCCCAGCTGCTGGTTTCCTACTCTGACATGCCTGAGAGGAAAACATACATAAAAATGGCAGCATCACCCTTGAAGACATTTTCCCGATCATATCTCCTGCCACTTCACTATTATGAGACTTTTTAGCGTTCAGTTATGCTAAACCAGTTAACGCTTCAGTTTAAAGACCTACTGAGAGTCCTTTGCTTGGATTTTTGTGACCAGTTCTCTTACGTAGTTCCACAGGAAATGTGTACTGTGCTTTTTGTCTGTCAAGTTGATGTTTCTCCCTCCCGCTCTCCGGCTCCCCCCCCCCCCCGGCCCCCCCACCCCCCTCACCCCCGCTTCTAAAATACTTGATTCCTCACAAGTAAGAAGTAGCTTCTGACTTTCTAAAGACTCTGTCTTGCTGTTCTATAAAAAGAGCTTCTTATGGCTTATTCTCCTTAGGAATGTGAACACTGTCTTTTAATGCTCCATTCTTTTCCAGTAGCCTTTGCTATGTTGTAGTTTTATTTCACCTCACTCACTGTTTTCCTAGATCTGTGGTATGTTTGCAAAAGCTTGCTGTTTACTTTGGATGAGGACTAACAATTTAGGAATCTATGAGTAGAAATATTATACTAATATTTTTCTTACCAGTGATAGGAATATTAGCACTAGTCCAGACATGCTATTGGCTTGGTAAGAACAGAAACATTTTAAGTGGTAATGGGGAAGTAAGGTGTGGCGTCTCTGGGTGTTCGTTGCTCGAGAACCCTTGAGAAATGCCTTTTTTGGGGAAGAAACTCAGCCAGGAGTCATTTAAAAAGGACTTGTTAGAGGGATGAGTTGATCAGAACAGAATTAGCCCACCAACTTAAATTTAACTCTTTGACATGACAAATAATTTATCTGTGTGAATTGATTTTTCAGATTGTGTGCTATGAGTATGGATAAGAATTTCTAGCACAGAGGTTTGGCCTGCAACCCCATTTCAGAAAAGAAACCAATCAGTGCCTCCCTGAAAACCTACCCTTTGTAAAGGAACAAACAGGAAATACTCCCTAATTGTACTCAAGGCCACTACTGCTCTCCCTGTCCCCCTTCATTCCATGGCCTCCCCAGGGAGCAGCATTGTCCACTTTAGGGAACACTTCTCTAGGAAATTTAGAGTGGCCAAGAAGTACTGGAATAGGGCAAGTAGTTGAAGTAACAGATGACATTGCCTTAGCAAAGGGTCTTTTAACAAGCCCACTTCAGATTTTGAAGTTTGACATTGTCTCCTTCGGGCCAGGTTGGGTGGTCGAACACTTGCCTTGTTTGTGTGAGTCCTTGAATTTGATCCTTAGCACTACACACTATACCATCAATATGCATTGTTTCTTTTTGGTAAACTTTATTAGCTGGATGCTAATACAAATAACACAAATTCATTTCCAGGTTGTTTTGAAATTCCTTTCCCATTTTTAATGCTTTTTGTGAAATTTGTTGTTCATTTTATTATTTCTTGGCTTTGGGGCCACACCCAGTGGTACTCAGTGCTTACTCCTTTCTCTACACCCAAGATCACTCCTGGCAGGTATTGGGGGCGTATATGTGGTGCTGGGGATTGAACCCTGGGTTAACCACTAACAAGGCAAGCAGCCTACCTGCTGTACTATTGCTCTGGCCCTGTTTTGTTCATTTTAAAAGGCACCCAAGCACTTGTTTTGTATGGATTTCCTTTCTTAAGTTTCTGCCCAGTGTGATGGTAGGTTGGTCTCTAGTCCATTTCCCCTCATCTTCCTTCTCATTTGGAGTCTGTTAAACAAGTGCAGGAATATTTTCTGATCAGTAACTTTAGTAATACTTATTTTCCTCACTAGAACAGTAATGAATGGAGTGTAGCCTTTGCAGGGTTTCGTGGAATAAGAGAGATTTAGTCAGGGAGTTTCAAGTTAGACATTTCTTCGGAAGTTCTGTCTTAGTTTTATGAAGAAATTCCAACTGCTATTAAGTACCAGCTACATGCAAACCAGCCACATAAAAACCACCGAATTCCCTCTTGCCTGTGTGTATGTGGTACCAGGGCAGCACGGACAGCAGGGGACACTGGAGATGTGAGCTCATCTGGACACTGGAGATGTGGGCTGCGCACAGCCAGGCCCCCGTGCTTCCCTTCCCATCGTGTGCTCATCTGCCCCTCTGTGGTGCAAATGTGTGGGTGAAGAGAGAAAGAGAACGCATGTTCTGATGTCACTTCTCATCTAAAGTCCCCTTCTCCTAACGTCATTACACGGGGTGAGGGCCCAACATAGAAATCCAGGGGCCTGGGGATGTGGGGACTCAGACATTCTGCTCATGACAGAAGGAAATCATTGACTCACACTGCCTTGGTTTGGAGGGTGATGAGTGTAATGTTTTAAGTTCCAGTCTTAAAAACCTCAGGCTTTTCATATCTAGGAAAGGGAAAATTCTTAATTTGTTTGTACTACCACCAAGTTGTCATCTTTCAGTTTTGTTCAGCCTTGTAAGGAGTATACATTCTGATCCTTCCCTCTCCTCAGAGATCCAGCTCTTCTTAGCCTCTGGTAATCTGACTTCTGGACATAAACTATTTTCTCACACACAAATTTTTGGTTCGTTTTGTTTTTCAGTTCTTGGGGCCACACCCAGCAGTACTTAGGTTTCCATGTGGAGCTGGGTTTCGGGGCCTGGCACATGGCAAGACTTGTGCTCTCTCCACCACTTGAGTCACAGTCCCAGGCCTTGTCTCCACCTTGGATTTTTGCTTTGTATCTACTGTCTTTGCATGAGCTTGAAACATTGATGACAGTCATTAAATGAGTTTTGAATGACCAATTGGTGAAGTTGGGGTGAAGGATTTCTGTAAAAGAGAATCGATGGACCAAGCACTTGACTGACCTCGATTGGGTTTTCCTGCTCTTTCACACATCCTTAAGATGGAGTGAAAGGTAAGGGAAAAGAGTCTCCTTACTTGTAAGCATCTCAAGGAATGAAACCAGCATGTACTTGGAGCTGCTTGCCCCCCTTGTTGGCAGCCTTGTGCGTTTAAAATCAAGAAGCTTCTTAATCAAAGGATTATCTGAGGTCTGACTCATAAAACATGTATGCCTGGCAGCAGTTTAGAAATGAGCTGTTTTTATGAGGTTGCACATGACTTTTCTCCACACCCTTCCCTGGAGCTAATTCTTAAGAGGTGAGACGGAGAGAAGTTTGGTCATGTAATAAAATGGAAGGTGAGGAAAGACTGATGTGCTTTCACTGAGGTAAGTGCCACTGGGCAGGGCTGGCATGCTGCCTTCCTACTGCCACCGTCCGGCGCTGCCTTCCCAGTTTCCCAGTACTGCCTTCCTGCGTGGTCCCTGCTTGTGGCTTGCTCAGGATAACTGTGCAGTGAGGTTGAAGGGCACTTGGCGCAGCTTTTCCAGAGTTCTGTTTTATGACTTTTCTTCAACTCAAAGCACTAGAAAGACTTAAACTTTTTAACTTTCAAAGTATGACCCTTAGTAATTGTCTTTTGGGTGGGAAATGCCTTCAAATGCCACATTGTTACAACAGAAAAAAGTCTTTTGTTAGAAAAGAATTTAGGGAAATAATGGTATTTCCATAAATTTGATGTAATCTCTTTACTGCACTGATAATATCCATGATCACTTCACTTCATACTATCTGATCAAAACCAGGTGAAATATGGTCTGTAAAAGAGAGAAAATAGGGTGACAGATGAGACTTGGAGATAGTTTACTTACCTGGCATGCAGGTGGCCCTGGGTTTGATTGCTGGCACAGCCAGAAACCAAAGAAGCAAAATCGACAGGAAATACCAAAAATTCTGTTTGTAACTAAAGGACAAAAAGTATTTCAGTTGACATTTAGCCAGGGCAGAAAGTTAATGACCTTCTATAGAAGTACTGCTCAACTTTGTGTAGTTTTCAGGGCTATAATTTTACTTTTTCGGAAGAAGTAATTGTGTAAGACTTATTTCGGTTTCCCTTTGAGAGGGCTGAGGGCCGAGTTCCATTCCTGTCCTGCAGGCCCCTCCCCAGCACAGGGCAGTGTAGTAGCAGCCCCAGCTCGGCCAGGGCAGCGTCTACTTAAAAATAACAGAAGAGGGGCCAGAGCTATCGAACAGCAGGGAGGGCATTTGCCTTGCATGCTGCTGACCCAGGTTCATCCTAGGCAACCTAAATAGTCCTCTGAGAACCTCCAGGAGTAATTTCTGAGTACAGAGCTGGGAGTAACTCCTGAGCACTGCAGGGTGTGGCCCCCCCCAAGAAACAAAATAATAAAATTATGGATTTTTTTTGTAAAGCAAATTTAGATTTACCTACTTTTCATTGAGCACTTTTATGTCTTATGCAGCATGTTATGCTAAGGATCAAGATAGTAACGTTTGTATCTGCTCTCTTGAGTTCACAGTCTAGTTTAAGAGAAGCAAACTTTCAAAGTCGCTCTTTGAGTTTCAAATCTGCTTTTCTCTTTCCCTTCCTTTCTAACGCAGTTCTGTTGTCCATCCCATACCATGTTTCATAAGTTGACACTGCTGCTGTTTCCTTGTTTGTTTCTCTGTTGTCTTTTCCCTGCTGTGATTTAGTCAGTTTTTTTAAAATTCCTCATCATGAAAACTGAGGTATTAAATATTTAATATTTACTATCAATATGGAGATACTATCAATATGGTGTTGCTAAAACCAAGAAATAGATTCTTTGTCAAAAAGGACATTTCAAAGATAGGCCAACTAAATTAGTCTGTATTGATGATATTAATCATGAGAACTTGATCTTTGTGTTAAAAGGTTGGGGAGGGATAAAATAACTTGCCAGTAGCTTGCCAGGCTTTGCGGTGCGGGCAGAATAGTCTCGGTAGCTTGCCAGGCTCTCCGAAAGGGGCAGAGGAATCAAACCCAGGTCGGCTGTGTGCAAGGCAAACGCCCTACCCGTTATGCTATTGTTCCGGCCCCTGATCTACAGTAAGTAGAATATTTTTCTCCAGAAAAAGAAGACACATTTCATTTGAATTTTCAGGGAAGAACCTTAATTGATCTTAAGTGTTCTAGAGACTTGGTTTTCTGAATTTTGAAGGGTATGCAGCTAGCATAGGTCCATAAGGCAGAACAGTGTCATTAATTTGAATTCCCTTGATTTTGAGCCAACTCTAATTATTTGAACATGTATTCTTGATTAACAGAGTAATGATAAATAGGGGTGGGTCTGGGGTTGCTGGGGGGAAGGATGGCTAGGTGGGTGCAAAGCCCTTGCCCCTTTTCTCCTTTAATACTTTTTTCTTCATGACCTTTTGATATAGAATTAAAAGGTAAAGGTAAAGGCCCTCCCGTTGTGCATCGATTTGCTCGAGCAGGCCCAGTAACGTCTCCATTGGAGACTTTGTTGTTACTGTGTTTGGCATATCGAATATGTCACGGGGAGCTTGCCAGGCTCTGCCGTGCGGGCGAGATACTCTCAGTAGCTTGCCGGGCTCTCCGAGAGGGGCGGAGGAATTGAACTCGGGTCGGCCAGGTCGGCCGCGTGCAAGGCAAACACCCTACCGCTGTGCTATCGCTAAAAAGGAAAGTTATTAAAGTGAATAATTTTGAATTGATGAAGATAGGTTTATGGCATTCTGATGTATTCCTAATATATTTACTCAATTTAGGACCCAAGGATGTTTGCTGAAGTTGAGGGTGGTGTGCTGTTTCCCCCCCTCTGATCAGTTGCCTTTCTGAGCTTCCAGTCATCTAGATTCTCTAATTTTCTGATTTTTATTCATTTTTTAGCAATTTGAGAGCTTACCACTGTGCCAGAATGCGCCAGGTTTAGTGAAAAGACTATAAACAAGATCAGGCCCTGTATTGGGCTATCTGACCCAAGAGGAGAAGCACCCAAGGGGTTCTGGGTACCGAGGCTTCCTGCTCAGCTCACGTCCAGGCTGAAGGGCCAGGAAGAGCTTCTCGGAAGAGGGGATGTGTTTCTTTAGGCTTTCTGTTGTCCCGAAAATTACCTGTCACAAGAAGCCCCGCTCTGTAAATGCCCGTTCTCTTTCTTCGTTACCCCAAACACGTTTGCTTGTCTCTTAAAGCCAAACAAAACGTATGTGAAGGTCAACAAGACATGAGTTCCTCACAAAACATTTGTGCCATTCGAGGGATTTCCCAGCGCAGAAGGGTTCTTGTCTCCACTGCGGGGGGTTGTCAGGGCTCAGCCAGCCGTGCTGAGTATGTGGTGAGGAATCAAGCCCAGAGCTTCACACGTGCAAGACAACGTGCCGGCACATGAACCATGTCTCGAGCCCTCCCAAGGGAGCACCTTATTGATTTTTTAGCTGATGGCCTGGACTATTGAGTTCTAAGTAAGAATCAGGGACAGCTGCCCCCAACCAGAATAGTTCATAATATCGATAAATCCTTGTTTTGTTTTGTCAAGTATTAAGCAAAAGGTCATATGTACACACACACACACACACATATATACATGCATATATATTTATGTATGTACGTATTCAGGTAAACTCTGTAAATACAGAAAAGCACTTAATCCCCACTACCCATCCCCCTCGTATATGCAGGGTATAGAAACTGCTCAGCAAGTTGAGGATGTCATACAGTGATGAAGTACCGGCTTTGCCTGAGTGTAGCCCTGGGTTTCACACCTGCCACTGCAAGGGGAAAACAGTCAGTGGTTTACTATAGAAAAATCCAAGATTAGAAATCTCTAATTCACTTATTTTCATAACCTAGGAGGGTGCATTAGAAAGAGAACTGGAGGGAAGGCTGGATAGAGTATGACGATATCTGTGAAAAGTGTTTATGTGATAAATATCTACGTATATGCATGTATATCAGCGTTACTTAGAGTTGTTAGGGTATTTATGTTACTTATTTATTTTTGGTTTTTGGGCCACACCCGCTTGTGTTCAGGGCTTACTCTTGGCTCTCTCCTCAGGAATCACTCCTGGTGGGTTCTTGAGATCATTTGGGGTGCTGGTGATTGAACCCAGGTTGGCCTCCTGCTGTGCTGTCTCTCCAGTCCAGTTCTCTGTATCTTACATTTATTAAATTTTACACTAGGAATTTATACAGGGTGCCCTTTACCTTAGTTTTATGTATTCATACCCATTCCCTTTACAGTTTCTTCTGAATTGCTTGAAGGAAACAGAATTAAAAAAAGGTTGAATTTGTATGGGTTATCTCTCCTTTGCTCTCTTTATAATCTATTTAGGGGGTCAGGGAGGTAACTCAGGGGAGCACATGCCTGACATGTACAAGACTCCAAGGTCAGGCCCCAGTATTGGATCCCTCATGCACAGAATCATCAGAACCTGTAGCCCACTGAGGAGGTCTCAAAAACAGCAGGGAAAATCCCACAGTCTGCCCTCCTGTGGGGGTGGGGGGGCGGATAAGTGAAATTCAAGCAATATTTAGTACTTAATAGTCTCTAGAATTGAAGGGGTAGCTTTTTTTTTCTTTTATTTTTTGGCCACCCCATTGGCTGGGACCACTGCAGGTGCTGCACACAAGAGTCTCTCCCAGCAGTGTTCTGGGGATCAGACAGTGCTAGGAATTTAACCTAGGGTTTCCCGCATGAATAGCTAATACTCTTTTCAAAAGGCAGATCCCTTGCCTGGTAACACATTTTTAATGTTGAAAATGAACTTTCTGGAGGTACAATTTACGTAAGATGCACCTGTGTTAAGCAGACTTAGATGAGTTTTGACAAATGAATATACTCATGCAACCATTATCTCAATTAAGACATAGAGTATATCTGTCATTCTGAAAAGTTCCTCTTGGTGTGTTTGCAATCTTTCTTACTCCTTTTCCCACCCCAGCCTCTAGGGAGCCATTCATATGCTACTTGTCACTCTAGCTTCGCTTTACCTGTTACATACTGGAATCATATACTATGTGATTTTGTATCTTTTTTGTGATTCATCCCTTTTGCTGCATGTCTGCCTACTTCCTTTTTTTTGTACTTGGTAAGTGATTCTTCATTTCATGGCTACACCACATTTTACTCTCTTGCCAGCAGTGTATGAGAGTTCCAAATTCTTGCTGACATTATTATCAGTCTTTCATTTTTAGCTATCCCAGTTAGTTTATAGAATTATCTTATGGTTATAATTTATGTTTTCCTGATGACTGCAGACGTTGAATACCTTTGCATGTGCTTACTGTCATTGACTTAACTTTTTTGGTGATTTCTTTATTCAAACCTGTTGTCTTTTAAAGAATTTGTCCTCCAATTCTGCTGTAAAATTTGCTTCTATTTTGTTTTTGGTTAGTAAAATCTGGATTGAAGTCTTTTACCTAATATTTATATTGTGAATAATTCCCTTAGTCTGTGACTTGCCTTTTCATTTTCTTATCATTGTCTTTGGAGCTCTTTTAAGTTGATTGTTGTGTAGGATTATGAACTGATGGTTTGTTTCTCATATCAGGATCTGGTTATTCCAGTTTTTTATTTACCGTAGACTGACATATGACATTTCATTAACAGCAAGAAAAAATACATATGCACATACACATTTGATATGTATACTATGATCATATATGCATGTATACGTAGTCATTAATGTGTGCTCTTTTAGCATATCCTTTGGTCCATAAATCAGATTTATTTAAGAGATGTGGTTCTTTATAGAAAAGCTTTATTTTGAAGCCTTAATTTTCTGACCACCATTATGCTTGTGGTGTTGTAAATGTTTTATATATTGGTATTTGATTAAATATTTAGATTTGGCGAAGCTGAACATGTATGTTAAGTCTTGGCCAACAGAGAGTCAAGATCTTCAGATCTGATCTGTGGCAGACTGTCCTAAACTGGACTCTGTCATGAGACTTGCCTACTTCTTTGGGTTTGGCCCTTTTCCTCTCATCTGCCCTTGACAATTTTCATTTGCTGTTTAAATAGAGAGGAGACATTCACCTCTAGAAATCAGGTAAGTTTATGAGAGAGGGTACAGAATTGTTTGAGCTCACAGATTATGTCTGCATCTTTCCTCCTCTTATTTTTTCTGTGAGTCTGGGTCCTTCTTCCCTTTGAAATGTTCCCCTTTTCTCTCCTTTTATAAAGAAGAGCAATGCAGGCTCTTTGCCTGTACTTCCTTCCTGTCTTGTTTTCCTGAGTACATTTTTCTAAGAGTGAGATTGGATTTCTCTAGAAATTCATGGAATATTCCTAGCCACAGAGTGGGGGAGCAAGTAAGAATTTGAGCACCGAAAAAAACTGGTGGGGAGGATTTCATGTCATAGATAGAATCAAAGGGAACAGGCTTTTCTTTAAACTCTTCCCTCTCTTACACTTCACCTTTTCCAGTTTGCCATAGCTGTTTTCAGTCTTGAAGCATCTCTTTACCGCCCCAGTAAGAAGCAAATTTACAGGACTCTACAGTATTCTCGTGTGTGTTTTGTGTATGGGGTTAGTGCTCTTTGATTCTCTGTATGGGTTTTGTGTGCTACCTTGGTTTCTCCTGATAGAATGCTGTCTGTTGCTGATTTGTAATTATTGTATTTTTTCTCTTTATCTTTTTTCCTTCTCATCCCATGATTCTCGTGCAGGTCTTGTTCAGCGTTGTGTGATCATCCAGAAGGATGACAACGGATTTGGGCTGACGGTCAGTGGAGACAATCCAGTCTTCGTACAGTCTGTCAAAGAAGGCAAGGCATTTTTCAAAATAGTCCTGTCACAACTACTGGGAAACTTCACTCATTTCTAGATTGCAGGTCATGTGACCTGTTGTGCTGAATTTGTAGTGTCATAATTAGAGGCCATCATTTTCCTAGTTTATTTTCCTTGTGCTTTATAGAGACAGAACAGCTTTTACATAGTTTGAGAAATGATAAGAATTCTTGGCCATGATGCTTTCTCCATTTAAACTTATAAAACTTTGTGGAATTTTATTTTTCATGACACTAGCGATGTAAAGACAAATTAAAAAGATGACTAAGACTCAAGAAGATCTATTCTTTTCTCTGATTGACAATAGTAATATCTTCACCAGCTTGTGTGTTGGGTCCTGTAATTTGAAGTAGGCGTTGTGTAGCTATCACCACATTTTATAGGTGATAATGATGTTTAGAGTTCAAATAAGATACAAGTCAGGCAAGGGATGTGGTTCAGTGATAAAGTAAATGCCTCGCATATGAAAGACCTGGGTTCATCCCCAATGCTGAAAAAAAAAGAAAGAGACAGATAGTGAGACAGAGACATGATTCAAAGTCACATTACTAGTGGATGGTAATGTCAGATTTCATCTTAAGTCTTACTTGAGACTTACCCATGCTTTTAGCCACTTTGTTATGCTGCCCATCTCTCAAGACTGTTGGTGTAGAGAAATGAATGGCATCTGAGGTGATGTATTTCTCTTTTAGATGGAGCAGCCATGCGGGCTGGAGTACAGACAGGTGATCGAATCATCAAGGTAAGAAAAAGACTTTGGAATTTGTGGTTGAATTATAAAATAGTCCATGTTGATTATATTTTGACTATTTACTTTTATTTATTTAATCTTGGTTTTTGGGCCATACCTAGTGATGTTCAGGGGTTACTCCTGGCTCTGCACTAGGCAGTGACAACCTTTTGGTGCGTGGGGCACCATTCAGAATCCCAGGGGTTGAACTCGGGTTAGCTGCATGCAAAGCAAGTGCCTTACCTGCTGTACTATATTGCTCCTTCCCCTCATATTTTGAGTTTTTAAAAAACTAAGATTTTATTCTGTAGCCACTCCTGGTGGTGATCTGCCAACAGTCCACGTGCTTTAATGTTAGGATGTGGAACATTTAGGGCCCTGTGCTGCTTTGAGCCACCAGTGCCACACTCAGGAGCCTGCGGATCTCCGGGGCTACACCTGTCAGTGTGTGGGGGACTGTGTGGTGCCAGATTTAAACTCAAATCTAGTGCACGCAAAACATGTTACCCCAGCCACTGAGTTCTCTTCTCAGTCCCTGGCCAGAATTTATATTAAGAGCAAAACATTACATGTGATAAATTTGTTGATTATGAAATCTCAATTCACATTTCAAAATGAACATTTCCCTTTACTGAAGGATAAATGTTCATATATAAAAAAATGAATTTGGATAAGTGAAAGAGAATTTCCAAATTAATCTGTCACCTGGGCTTGAGCGATAGTAGAGTGAGCAAGGTGCTTGCCTCGCACAGGCTGACCTGGGTTCAATCCTTGGCATCCCATATGGTCCCCTGAGCCTCTCCAGGAGTGATCCCTGAGCACATAGCCAGGAGTAACCCCTGAGCATGTGGCCCCAAAACCATTTTTTAAAAACCTGAATTAATCTGTTTCTAAGAAATTTTTATCAAAATATATTAATAGAACTGGGAAAGTACAGTATTATTTGTATTAATAATTATCCCCCAAATGAACTTCTATAAAGGATCAAAAATCTTTGGGGCTGGAGTTGATTGCACAGCGGGTAGAGCGTTTGCCTTGCACGCGGCCGACCTGGTTTGATTCCCAGCATTTCATATGGTCCTCTGAGCACTGCCAGGAGTAATTCCTGAGTGCAGAGCTAGGAGTAGCCCCTGTGCTTCGCCAGGTGTGACCCAAAAAGAACAAAAAAAGAATTTCAGAAAGATAGGTTATGTATGTGAGTAAGTATGAGAGTATAATATGAGTTGGTGTGGCTTCACTTAAAGCAAATTATTCTAGTGTCTAGACCCATCAGCTCTGTTAGCAGAATATAGTAGAGTCAGAACAGAATTCCAATTTGGAGGGCAAGAATAATTATTTACTGCTGTTGAGACAGTTAATTGATTGCTAAAGTCAAATTTGTATACAAGAAAGCCACCACGAGCATATTTTTGTTTCTGTTATGGGCCACACACCTGGTAATGCTTGGGGTTCCTCCCAGCTCTGTGCTTGGCGGACTGTGTGGTACTGGGGACTGAACCTGGGCCTCCCGCATGCAAAACTTGTGTGGACCTCCCATGGACACATTTTACACAGAACAACCTAGGAAAAAAATATTCAAGGTCCCAACGTGGTAGTTCAGAGGGTTGGGGTCCATGCTTCACAAGCCTGAGCACTAGGAGTGGGTGACCCCTGAGCACAGGGATGGGAGTAGCTCCCAAGCACCACTGGGTGTGGCTCAAAAACAAACAACAACAAAACCCAAACTTTTTTCTTGAAACATACAGCAGGGTCTAATATGGATTTGGTTGTCAGTTTCATGAACTGGGAATACACATTTGGCTTGTTTTGGGTGTGGTAAAATGACTTCATACAAACCTGTGTGGGTTTAAGGTAGAATCTGTTCGTGTAGAAATTTATATATGTGTGTCAAAAGTTAAATATACTTGGAAATATATATTACATGTCTAGTCATTTTGCTTTTAGGAAATTATCTAAAGTGATGAATGTAAAAAGTGAGATCTTATCATTTTTCCATATCTATATGGAAATGAACTCACTTCTGTCATGTCGAAACTTGTAAACTAGATCTAGTGTAGATGAGCCGAGGGGGTGGAGAGATGGTATTGAGGATAGGGTGTTTGGCACGCAGTCTTCCTGGTCCAATCCTTGGCATCCCATTTAGTCCCCTGAGCACTGCCAGGAGTAATTCCTGAGTTGTGCCATGTGTTGTCCGAAAACCAAAACAGAATACAAAAGTAGATCAGCTGAGACTTGATACATAAATTGCACTTCACTTGCAACTTTAAGAAATAGGTCTGTGTTTGCCTCTCTTGAAAGGAAGAACCAGGGCTGTGCTTACCTCTGTTGAAAGGTGTGGGTTGAGAGGTATTCAGCAGTGGTGCGCTTGTCTTGCACGTGGGAGGCCCTGGTTTTGATTCCCAGCACCAAAAAAAGGGTAAGGGGCAAGGAGCTAGCTCAGGGATTGGGGAGCAGCTTTGCATGCACATGTCCTGAGCCCCAGCTGGCTCTGGTAGCCCTTGGCACCACTGAGTCCAAGTAATGCTACACCATTGGTCCCTTGCATTGAACCACATGGCCCAGTTGGTCAAGTATCACTGGGAGGTCCCTCCCCGCTGAAAGGTATTTACAGTAAAGTAGTTAAGGGAAAAGAGCAACCATGGGGGGCGGGGGGGTGGGGGCGGGAGAGCAACTATGATGTGTTTGTGTGTCTAGTCTCTAGCAGCATGGTT
The DNA here is from genome assembly GCF_029834395.1 of Sorex fumeus. NCBI lineage: Eukaryota > Metazoa > Chordata > Mammalia > Eulipotyphla > Soricidae > Sorex > Sorex fumeus. The sequence goes on along the minus strand of NW_026606255.1, from coordinate 1,374,153 downwards.
AATAAGCATGTGTGCTTCTGTTCACACACCAAGAGGTCAACTTGTAGAAATTAGTTTTACTTATATTAAAGAAAAGATTAATGGCAGATGGCAGATCCATGTTTTATAGTTTTAATTTGAATGATTTAGTGGAGACTTGGATACCATTTAGCCTATCTAAATAAGAGCTAAAATTACATTGAGATTTTTTCGTAGATTTTTATAATTTCCACAATTGTTTCCATCTTTTGAAATATTTATTATGATTTTGACAAATTTAAAAGTATGTAAACTTTTCTATTTACAAGAGTTCTTCAATGTGGAAGCATTTGTAAATCTGTTGCATGGTATGTTTTGTCTTTTGTTCTTATAAGAAGTAATTTAAATTAAGGCTGGCTTATGGCAGTGTTTCTAATTCTTTTCCTGATTGTGGTCCCCTTTCAACCTTGTTTTTTTCCTGTGGTACTCCCTGCCCTATGGGTTGGTCCCGTAGTCTGACCTGTCATTTATGGGATTTTCACCTGTGGCCCTCTTGGAATATTCTGGGGACCTATGGAGACATATGATCTCCAGTTGAGAAATACTGCCGTATAGAATAGTAGTAAAAGAAATATTAAAATGTATGTATATGTCATATATATACATACTCACCAAGTAAACACACACATATTTTAACATGACTCATTTACTGTTATAATTGGTTATAGTATATATAATAATTCCTGAAGTCAGTTTATCCATTATCTCAGTAGAATGTATCTGACATATACTATTTTCCTTTTCTTACAGGTGAATGGAACTCTGGTGACTCATTCGAATCATTTGGAGGTGGTGAAGCTAATCAAATGTAGGTGATTGTTATTTTAGTTGTTTTCTGGAGCCCTTCAAGAAATGATCATCAAGCGTTTCCTTTTATAGGCCCAGTCAGTATGTTAGACATTGTGGGCCATATGGCGTTCTGCTAGATTCTGTCATTGAAGCAAGAAAGCAGCTATGAATGCAAAGTAGAGTGAATGGGAATGGGCTGAGAGAGAGCATGGCGATAAGATGCTTGCCTTGCACATGGCTGAAAGATTACTTTGGCAGACAAAAAACCTAAATGAATGGGCGTGGTGGCTTCAACAAAATGTAATTTACCAAAATAATTTGTGAACTGGATTTAATCCCTTGGGTAGATTAATGTGTTTATGCTACTATACAGTTAATGAATTTCTTCTCCTTCAATTTTTTAAAATTCAAATCTAACCTCTTACTTTTTTTTCTTCATATTTCTGTGGAATATTTTTTGTTCTTTGTTTTGTAAAGTTAATTTTGTATGATATCAGTGTACTTTAGGACATTAGTCAGCCCATCCTAATTAGTGACATATTTAAAAGATTTGTGTTTAAGAAATCAATTAAGTATAGCCATTTCTAAGTGTTTTATAAGAACTCATTCTTCTTTAAATTAAAAAATAATCTTGGGGTTGTAAATTTAGTTGGCTTGTAGTGAATATCTGATCTCTGTAGGTGATATTTCAGGGAAATTGACATTGTTCCTTTAGAGTTAGGTTGTTTGCTAAAGACAGAATGCTCAGTTCTTTTCCTGTGGCACTGACGCAGTGATGTGCTGTGAGAAAGTCTGATGGTGTTGTTTTCCCTCCACTCTCTTTTCTCCCACTGCCCCACCTTCAGCTGGTTCCTATGTAGCTCTCACTGTTCAGGGACGCCCTCCTGGGTCGCCCCAGATTCCGCTCGCTGAGTCTGAAGTGGAGCCACCAGCCACTGGACATATGTCTCCCCTCCTGACGTCCCCTCACTCGCCGGGTGCCTCTGGGAACATGGAGCGGATCACTAGTCCCGTGCTCATGGGGGTAAGGCTCTGCCAAGGCGTGGCTGGTGTGCAGTGTTTCTGCTTTGTTTTTGAGGTGCTGAGCTGATAAATTTAAATTCAAGATTCTCAACAACAACCTAGTGTAAAATTATATAGTGACTCAGAATCGTTACAGAGTATTAGGTTAACAGGTTTAATGAAACAAATACTGTGTATAAAATGGTGCCCTTGCAAAAATATATTAAAGATAGCTCTTTTGTTCAAGCCCTTACTTACCATAGATTATGTACTTTAAGAGGACAGGAGTTTTTCATTTTCTTATTGTGAATCCAGTGCCTGAAATATAATATAATCCAGCCTGAAATACTGACCCAGGTTCAATTGTTCCGCCCCTCTCGGAGAGTCCAGCAAGCTACCGAGAGTATCTTGCCCGCACGGCAGGGCCTGGCAAGCTTCTCGTGACGTATTCGATATGCCAAACACAGTAACAGCAAGTCTCACAATGGAGATATTACTGGGCCTGCTTGAGCAACTTGATGAACAATGGGAGGACAGTGCTACAGTAAAATAGGTAACATTAAGTGATGGCAGTGGGGAGAAAGCAACCCAGGTAGGGAAAGTTGGTAAATAGCCAAGCCAAGTACCAGGTACATTTGGAACGTGATCAGTTGCTTGTTTGCTGAGTGCTTGTTTAGGGTGTGTGCAGTGGGAGATGAGCCTGAGACCCAAAACTGTATATTCTGAAAAAAAATCAACAATTCCCAGGCCAATATACATGTAATTAGATAGTAAAAATCCATTAAAACTTTTTTAAGCAGGAGAGAAATGTGACTGTAGTGGGAATTTAGAAGACTAATTTGATAAAATAGTTTGTGACATAGAGGAGGCTACCATGGGATGAGTTGGACATTGTCTTAATATTTAAAGTAGGGTCAGGACTGTGGCTCAGGTGCAGAACCTTCACCTGGGAGACCCCAATTACCATCACCTGCCCAGCCCAGCTCCCAGCAGGGTGAGCCGTGGCTTTGCCACAGGAGAATATGTGGCAGGCATGGGAGTATGGGGGAGTTTGGCCACTTATGGGAACTAACTGTGAAGATCCAGCAGAATAAGAAAACTGTTTCGTACTTAAGGAAACTCATTTTTCCAGCTGATATTGGTAGTTAGTTTTCTTTAAAAAAAACTTAATTTTAGTAACGGCCAAGACTCAGAGACTGTAAAAACCAGCTCCCGGAACCGCGAGGCTGCATTCGCGGCTGCGCAACATCTTATTATGACATCTTATTATCTCATTCCTACTTTGGACAAACTGGCAGGTTACCGAATGTAGCCTGCCCACACGGCAGTGTCTGGCAAACTCCCCGTGGCGTACCCAATATGCCAAATACCAGTAACAATGATGGGTCTCATTCTCCTAAAGAGCCTTGAATATAATCTCAGGGCTAGGATGAAGGAGACGTTACTGGGGCCTGCTTGAGGCAATCGATGAATAACAGGATGATTTGTGATTGATTGTGAATTTTAGTAAGAGTGAAAGTGGAAAGCTGAAATTTCCTCCTCACCTGTTTTAAATGTCTAAAAAAGCCTTTCTTTAAAATAATTGGGACTAAAAAAAATCTTAATAGATATTAAAAATTGGAGTGGACGCATTATCTCATTTTAGCTTCATTTTCCCTGTTTTGGTTTTGTTTGTTTATCTTTTTCTAGGAGGAAAACAATGTGGTTCATAGCCAGAAAGTAGAAATTCTGAGAAAAATGTTACAGAAAGAGCAAGAACGGCTACAGGTACTAAATCAGAAATGGGGCTGTGCAGGCCAGTGGAAATGTGAGTTGGCATAGTTGAGCTGGTGGTTATCATAATCCCAGTCCAACAGCGTTGTAATCAGTGCCATTAAATCTTTTATTAAGAATGGACTTTTAAAATATCTTACTGACGTCCGTTATTAATTCTCAAAATATTTTTTATAACTTTCAGTTATTGCAGGAAGATTACAACCGAACACCTGCCCAAAGATTGCTAAAAGAGATCCAAGAGACCAAGAAACACATTCCTCAGCTGCAAGAGCAGTTATCCAAAGCCACAGGCTCTGCTCAGGTAGCATCATTGTTCCAAGTGCTACCCAACTTTTGCAGGAGAATTTTCTTCTGGGAATGTGTCAAAGAATATTGTAGTTGCCTTTTTTTCTAAGTTATTTTTTCTAGCATAGACTGACAGGATGTCCTGTGTAGAATGTTATAAAAATAATTATTAACTAAAAGAAATGTTACCTTCTGTTTGCTTGCTTATATGTTTCTTTGTTCCATAATAATTTTTTCTAAAAATTAAGTGCTTTTGTTTTGATGTGAAAAACTAATAAGGAGTAGTTAGATATGTATATTTACATTTTTGAGATTCATTCTATCATATGTAAGAGAACTTTAAGTAGGAACGTAAGATATGTGCTAAAATATATAAACAAGCCTATTCTCATTTAATCTGTATAATAACCCACTTAAGTTTTGTTTTTCCGTTTTCATATACACTTACAGAAACTTTGATTAAATTACATGTAGCTCAAAAGTGATAGAACTTGAATTCAAGTTCAATCTGATGAATTAAAAGTATGTTTAATAACTACATATTTTAGTTTCAAAAGCATTTCAATGGAATGCTACGTGGTTGTAAATTGAGGAGATAACAGTATCATTCAAAGTAACGGCTCAGTATTTACATAAGTCAACCAGATTTATATACTGTAATTTTTTTATACTGTAATTTTTAGAGTTAGAATAGTAAAAGTTCTGTATATTTCATCTTAAAGCAAAATGGGCAAACAGAGTATCCCATTTAAAATTGGTAAAAGCTGATGAGGTTTTTTTTCCTTTCTATATTGGGCCTGTAAGTGAAAGCCATGAAGTCGTAGAACTGAAAGAAATCTTTGTGATCAGCTAGCCAAAATGGTCATTTTATTTATTTATTTACTTACATCTTTCAGCACTGAGGCTTGATCCCAGGGCCTCACACATGAGATGCACACACTTTTCCATGAGCCACATCCTCAAACACATAATCTGTTCATTTTAGAGTTAAAAAATCATTCTACATGTTGTTAAGTAAAAGAGGGCCTGAACTGCTTTTAGAAGGTTACATACTTGTAAGTTCTTTCTATTTCCTGTGCTAGTGTATTTCCCATTACGCACTATTTTTTTATTTCAGCCCCTTTAGCGGTATGACATTTTGACTATTGTGCTACAGCAATATTGACTGCATTATATTGTTGTTTTTGCTGTTGTTTATTACTGAGCAAAGACAACATTCTTACTCTGAATAGTGAAAATGTGGTTCCTGATTTAAAGCTAATAACAGTTTGTTAAAGTATTATGTCCCAGAACTGGCAGTTTATTGAAATTCTCAGGTGTTGGAATACAGTTACCTAGAAGATATATTTTAATAATTTTTACTAGCTATATCGTAATAATTTTTACAAATGCAGGAAATACAGATACTAGGAAATACAGATACTATAAATTAACAAAATCGTATCTTTTTGCTCATTTGGTTGTTTGAACTTTAATTCTCTCCACTAAAAAAAAAAATCACTTTCCTGCTTTTAAATTTTACTTACGCCTTCAAGTTTTAATGCTTTACATATTCTGTAATTCTTCTCAATTGGATTTTATTGGTATGCATTAAACATGTGATTGAAATATTTTGCTAATGGAATACATATACACACGTATTTAAAACATTCTTGATCACATGAAACAGACTACATTTAAATTGTAGTTCAGCTGTTTGTGTAGTTAATAATGAAAGCGGTAAAAGCGTGTTTATGTATTTCATCTCTTCTAGGATGGAGCTACAGTCACATCCTCCAAGCCTTTAAGTGACACATTCACAGGCAGTGATCTTGAAGCAGAGTCTGGGGATGGACTCGGGAGACTGGACTACAGCAGTGGAGATGCCTCCCGAGGTAGCAGTGACAATGCAGATGTGAGTATTCTTCATTTCATTTTGTTGTCTTCTTCTTGGTAAGATTTCAAGTTTGTGAGTTAAGAATCTTTTCTAACTAGTGACTTGTCATCTTTCCCATCTTGAAGATAAGCAAGTTTGATGGCCAGAAAATCTGGACACTGTTGTGTAAGAGTTTTTTATTTCTGAGTTCACTTTTTCCCTTGGACATCATTGCCAAATGTTTCGTTTGAGCAGATGGAATTTCCCAGCAGTCATTCTTGTTTGTGGGTACAAAAGTTTTTAATGCTAGTGCTTTCTGAACGGAGAGGCCAACTGTTGATATCTTTGAGAGCATGTTAATATTCCATTTGTGGTCAGAATGACTCAGTCTTGAATCATGGGGCATTTTGCCATTACACAGAGGAAAAGACTTTGTCCTATTGGATAAATGCAGTTAATTGCCCAAGTTTAGTAACACTTTTCTTGATTAACCCAGAAATTGCCAATTGAACAGATTTGTTGAGGATAATACTTTAAGGTGAATATGATATAAATACATAGAAGCTATCTATGCTTACTATGTTCTACGTGATCATATGTAAATATAGAGAAACTAAGCTCACTCTTAATTATTTTTAACAATACTTGGTGAGCATTAATGGGAATAATAGCCTAATTGATTTTTCTTTTTTAAAGCAATGAGGAAAGCATTCCAAATGATTTTAAAATTGTAAGTATCGTGAAATCAATAGTAAATTAGAACTAGCATTTTACCTTTCTCTACCCAAAAAAGATTAACATAAAAAATAGTTTTTCTTGTAGAAGATATAACTTCTTGTGACTTTATTAATTCATACACAATACTATATGTACATAAGTATACACATGCACACACATGGTAATTATTAGCATACAGTTTCTCTCTTTGAGTGTTATGGTTAAAAAAAATGAAAATCATTGGTTTAGGGCTGGAGTAGATGGGGTACTTGCCTTGCATTTGACTGACCTGGGTTCAATCCCTGTCATCCCATATTATAGTCCCTAGAGTCTACCAGGAGTGATCCGAGGCAGAGTCAGGAGTGATCCCTGAGCACTGCCAGGTGTCACCCAAAAACAAAAAGACCAACCCAACAAAAAAATCTCTGATTTAAGCATCATTTAAATAATATTTTAAAGACCAGGTTCAGTGACTCAGTTCCTCCTGCTAGTAAAACTTGAGAAAATTTTTTTTTTTGTCCTTAAAAGTAGTAATAGGAATTTTATAATTGGGTAGGCTAAAGATTTTGATAAAAATTTCATCTTTACCATAAGAGTAAAATTGTCATAGTCAAACTTATTGGGCATATAGACTGTAAGCCCTAATGAGTTTTTTGCATTCTTTAGTTAATTCTCCAAACAGTTATTGTTATCTTAACTTTACAAAAGTAATGCTCAAGTCAAAGAGAGTTAACTAGCTTGCCAAACTCCCCCAGGCATTAAGTGATAAGTGTCTGTTGAGCGCCAAAGTACCTGCCAGCCCTCTAAATATAAACAAAGCTTCCTAGGGAGAACAGTGACAGTTATTATGTAACAGTACATAACAGCCATGGCTGACTTGGATAGAGACTATTTTAGAAGCCAAGGGTCAAATCTAGATTACTAGGGGCTTTGCTTTGTTCTGCCACTGTTACTTTTGATGACCTTGTCCGATTCTCCCTTTCCAGTGCTGCTGAACTCTTTTCGTGATTTGTCTCCACCACACCGCACTGTTTCTTGAGAGCACAGGGGTTGTCATTATTAGACTAAAATGCTTTTGAACTTGCATAGAAATACTAGTTTCAGAGAGAGAGTTAGAAGAGAAGAATAAAGATAGACTCGGGGCTGGAGCTGCCCTGGCGAGTCTCTACCCAGATGGGCTGTTGTTCAACATGAGGATCCTGCAGTGATGGGAATGCTGTGCTCGGTGAACCGTGTGGTTCCAGGGCTCGGGAGGGTCAGCCACATGTAAAACCTTAACCACTGTGTCCTGCGTTATGTCTGGTCCCTAAAGATGTGTAATACAACTAATAAGAGTTAGTGAGTGAAAATTAGCCCTATAGTCTAGAGAAGTAAACTGGAATTGCTCTGTATTCTTTTATCAACCAAGAACTGAAACATCTGGAAAAGAAGTAATTTACCAAAATCAAGAAAAGTAGCAGAGTGAGATATTATATGAAACTTGCTGAATAGTTTCAGATACAAACATGAAATTCAGAATATTTCACACCATTTTTACTTTCTCTCTTTTGGCCTTTTTGGTGGATTTATTGAAATGTACTGAATGCGTTTCCCCCCTTTAGAGTCCCAAGAGTGGCCTGAAAGAGAGGATTTATCAAGAGGAAAATCAGGAGAAAAGTGAAATAATTCAGGATGCTGTGAGTATTGAATGCATGGACAGTAATGTTTTCCTTAAATTTAGGTGACAGACAAAGTTGATATTTATATATTCTTTTGTTGCCTTTCATATTCCTTAGAGAAAAACTTAAGAAAGAAATAAAGATTTAATAAATCTTTAGTTAGTGCTACTTTATCCTATTATGGACTTAATGTTGTTTCTTTGTCCTAAAATAGCATGTTTTACCATCCTGTCAGTTATGTGTGAGTGTAGCTTTTTAGGCTGGAGTGGGTAGGGCATTTGCCTTGCACGTAGCTGACCTGGGTTCGATTCTTCCACCCCTTTTGGAGAACTGCCGAGAGTATCTTGTCCACATGGCAGAGCCTGGCAAGCTACCCATGATGTATTCAATATGCCAAAAACAGCAACAACAAGTCCCACAATAGAAATGTTATTGGTGCCTGCTCAAGCAAATCGATGAACAAGGGAGGACAGTGCTACAGTGCTACAATGTAGCTTTTTGGTGTTGAGTTCATTTACACTATTGTGAAATATTATCACAACCGCCCTATCAAACTTTTTCATCTGACTTCCCTTCACTCTCCTCCAGCCCTTAGATGGCTGATGTCTCCGTCTGTCTTCCTCCGCCTCCCTCTGTCTCCCTCCATCTCTGTCCTGACTGCTTCAGGAACCTCAGTCAGTAGTAGAACCCAAATGTCTGTCCTTTGTGATGGACTTAATTCACTTACCATAATGTCTTAAAGAATTGTCTGTGCTGAAGCCTGTTAGAATTTCCTTCCTTTTTGGATTGTTGAATAACAATTCATTGTATGTTTATACCCTATTTTGTTTATCCATTCATGTATCAATGAGTACTTGAGCTGTTTTGACCTTTTGACTATTGTTAGTAATGCTGCCATGAACATTTTAAGTTAAATATCTGTTCATTATTACTTGGGATATATACTCAGAAATGAAATTGCTGAAACGATTGTTCTTCATTTGATTATTTTAGCATTCTGATTTTATTTTCCAGTTTGATCAGTTCCCCAAAGAGAGAGATGCTGCCCCCAGGACTGCACTAATGGTCCAGGGATATAGTGGGGACACTTTCTCTTTCTTCTCTTAAAAAAGGTAGATTTACTGGGGGGAACTGAGTAAATTTTTTTTCCCCTGAAAGGGGGGGCGGGCGCTGGAGGTCAAATAAGTTTGAAAATCTCTAAGTTAATACTTGTTTTTTTTTGTTTTAAATAATTTAACAGTGTATGTGTTAGACCTATTAAGAAATCAGAGACCATAATCAGTTTTAGAATATGAAGTTGTCTTAACTACTCTGAACGAACTTCTATTGTTTCTTTTGAGCTTTCAAATTTTGTACTTTATTTTTGATTCTGGGGCCATACTCAGTGGTACTCAGGGATTACTTCTGGCTCTGTGCTCAGAAACTTCCTGGTCGGGCTCAGGACCATATAGGATGCTGGGAATTGAACCTGGGTCAGCCATCTGCAAGGCAAGAGTACTATCTGCTGTGCTCTCTATCCAGCCCAAGCTTTAAACCCTTTAAAAGCATTGGTTTTAAAAAGAAAGAATGATCACAAATAGAAGGCAGACTCAAGGAGGTTCAGGTAAGTGTTGCCACACAATTCGAAAAATTTCCACTTATTATTCACTTAGTTTATGACTTGGTAAACTCTTATGTGTAGTATACCCATATGCATAGTTTCAGCTATGATTCCTCTGAAGATGAATCCTAAACTGCTACCTTCTGCTTTCTCCAGATCCCACTTGTTCAACTACTGTCAGATTTACTTGTCCCAGGTTTTTATTTCTCTTAATGCTCTATGATCTTTGAGTTTAGTATTTTTGGTCATCAAACCTTCCATCGCTTCCACCTTATACATCAGTGCTTTATAAACTTATGTGTTCTAAATCCAACTTTGTATTTGAGTTGGCAAATTGATGACCTGTTGTTGCAAGGCAGTGAGATCAGCAGTCCACAAATTTATTTTGTAACATTGTTATCTTTGTTTCTATGGAAGTGTTTCTGTGGTTATTTGAAAACTTCATTGCATTTTGCCAGTGATTTTTAATCAGGAGCGATATTGTCCCTCTGGACATTTGGCAGTGTCTGGAAACAGTTCTGTTCCTCATGACTCCTACTGGCATCTGGTCGCTGGTAGAGGCCGGGTAAAGGCCAGCTGCTCCCAGTGTACAGAACAGCCCTCATGATGGCGAGTCACCTGGCCAGAAACGACTCCAGGCCATTGTGCACTGGAAACTTCCTGCATCAGACACAGATGAAGATGGATGGGGGAGATAGCCTTTAGGGTGCATGCAAAACCTGAGTTTGATCCTGGGCACTATTTAACCTGTCAAGCATCGCTGGGCGCAGCCCTGAGGGTGCTCAGATATCGATGGGGTGACCCTGATAGTCCCTGGCACTACAGGGCCCTACCAGCACGGCAACCTTGGGCAGTCTCACTGAACTGCACATCTGGTTGGCTGAGAATCAATGGAAGTAACCACTGGGTCCCCTGAACTAGGGAGGCCCCCTAGGGGAGAAAGGAAAAAATAGAGTTTAGTGATGGTTTTGTTGCAAATTTATAGAAATCATTGATTAACCTCTCTACCCTTGCTTCCTTTGTTGTACCATTTCTGCTCATTTTTGCTTCCTCTTTATTGCCTTTATTTTATTTTATTTTTTTTACAAATCTATCAACAGTACATAAGAATATAGCCACGAGTGTAGTAAGTAAAGATGGTTGATTATTTTCCAGAGGAAATGGGTTCCTGCCCTGCCCACATGACAGTCAATATTATGATAGTTCCCGTTGCTTAAGAGGGTTATGGCCTTAAATATTTGAGACCCACCACTTTGAAAATGAAACACTTAAAGAGAACCGAGAAAAAATCCTGCTGGTTGAGTGTGCTACATCTTTTTAATGATTTGGCTTTGTGCTTCCTCTGAAGTTGATCACCAGATCATTTTTCTCTTCTTTCCCCAGGATGCTCAGTGTCCTATTGGGAGTCCCTTAACACGCACAACACCGCATATTATTGGAGCAGAGGATGATGATTTTGGTACAGAACATGAACAGGTGATGACCTTTCCTCCAAGAAGCAAGTTACTAATTTTCTGAAAAATTTGATTTGTGGCAAAAACAAAAACAAACCCCACCAATTTCTGGAAGTAATACTTGGAAGGCTTTGAAGCTAAATCTTAGAACTAAAGTTAACTGGTTCATAGCACAGGGTCCTTGCTTGTTTTTGCTTTGATCAGTAGAAATGAGTACCATGCAGTGCTGGGGATTGAACCCAGACCTGCACACCCAGCCTTAACTGTCTGGCTCTCTCCTGCTTTTTAAAATAACCCATTAGGATTTTTTTTTTACTTAAGACAGCTGTGTTTGCCTTTGAATAGAGAAAGTTGTTTCCTTGTTTCCAGTCTTTTGACCCTTTTTCTCTTGTTTGTAACCTTTAGTGCACTGGTTACATGAGGTTGAATCTGGAGTGGTAAAACCAGCGGATCTTCCCTGCCTTATTCCTGTTATCTGAGAGAAAACATTCAGTATTGTATTACTAAATAGGGTGCTTGCTAGAGTTTTTTTGTATATTTTTTTATTAGCTTAAGGAACTATTCCCAAAAGTTAGTTTTTTTTTCGATTTTAGAATTTTATTGAATGGTTGACGTAACAATTATTTTTCTAATTTAGTCACTTTGCCTGGTAAATTATATTGATGAATATTAGCATGTCAGAACAGCTCTTTGTTTTTAAGATAAATGCCAGTGGTTGCAGTGTATTTACTTTTTATGCATTGCCAAATTCGGGGGTTTTGTTGATGTTGTTGTTGGGTTTTGTGTGTGTGTGTGTGTGTGTGTGTGTGTGTGTGTGTGTGTGTGTTTGGCTTCTGTTTATGGGAGCTATTGTTCTCTAGCTTTCTTTTTTCATAGTGTCTTTGTCTGGTTTTGGTAGTTGGGTAATACTGACCTCAGAAAGGGCTGAGATAATGTTCTCTTCTTTTGTATTTTCTAAGATTGTGTAGAATTGATTTTATTTTGAGGAGATAATTATATTTTCTGCATATTGCAAAAACTTACATGGAAATTGTTGACTTAGTTGCCTTATTACTATTTTCTGTGTTCTGTATTTTGGGGATTATGTTAATATTCCTGGAGTTGTCTTACTTAAAAACCATACAGCTTCATTTCCTATCACCATTTTGTGATTAATCCAAAACAGAAGAAAAAAACAACTATTTAATTATTAGGCAAAAAGCCTTTCTCTTATATTTTTTAAAGCGTTATTTGTGAATGTTTGACCTCCTTGATTATCATCTTGTAAACTTGAGTTCTACCAAGTTTAGGCTTTTTCTAATCCCCAAGAGAGTATAAATTTCCAGAGGAATCAACATAAGTTGTTTATAAATTTTTGTGAGTTTTAAGTCTTAAATTTTTATTTTTTTTTTTTTTTTAGGTAAAAGTGAAATTTGGATAGTTCTTTCTGTTAGTAGATCTTATATTCCATTTTGCTCCTGTGTATTGATGTCTGATTCCTTTTTCTTTCCTAGATCAATGGGCAATGCAGCTGTTTCCAGAGTATTGAATTGCTAAAGTCTCGCCCTGCTCACTTGGCTGTTTTTTTACATCATGTAGTTTCACAGTTTGACCCTGCAACTTTGGTATGTAGTTTATTATTCAGCCAATTCAGAGTTCTTACATTGATTCATAAAATTTCCACTTGTATAAAATGAGTGAGCCTCTTTTACTTTTCTAAATATGCCATGACCTATAGGAAAAATACTTAAAATGTCATTTTCAAAGGCCTGGGAATCTGGCAGTATCTCATTGTTGATGGTAACTGTGTATTTCAAACATCCCACTCAATGAGAAACCAGCAGCTCCCCTTCTTCACCACATCTCATTTTCTTCCCTGTTTTTTTTCTTCTCCTTTTGCAGCTCTGTTATCTCTATTCTGACCTGTACAAACAGACCAATTCCAAGGAAACTCGTCGTGTCTTCCTCGAGTTTCACCAGTTTTTCCTGGATCGGTCTGCAGTAAGTTACAAGTTAATTTCATAACCTTTACTTTCAGCACAATGAATTGCTGAACTCCGATTTCCAGTCTTCCTGCCCATGTCTTTGAATTTTATTGTACATTTTAGCATCTATATTAGATCTGTTATTGATTATTCTCTTAATTTTTATCAGTGCTAAATTGATTGTAAGTATATGACTTTTACAGGATAGAGGGGGGTTATCATTTATTTATGTTTGAATAGATAAGGGTATATTTGGACTTATCCATGATCATAATTAGGCTAGTGAGTGAAAAAAAGCAGTTGATATGCATTCATATGATTTCAACAATGAGGGGATAAAAATTCCAAACCAAGGGCTAGAGAGATAGCTCAAAGGGCTATCTTCCTTTCATGCATGCGACCCTAATTTCGATCCTTGGTGTTTAGCTCTGCCCCTCCCTTTCCCTGGACCACCAGGTGTAGCCCTGTTTGTCCCTGAGCACTGCTAGGGTGGCCTTGATGGCACCAGCTGCCTCCCACCCCCGAACTATCAGGTTGGCACTGTCCTGTTGAATAATTCCAGCAGAGGCTCTTGTAAAAATTTATATATTGTCATCTAGTAAAATCATATAGGTGTTTCCTTATAGCATGCTTCTTGAGAAGCAGTTTTCAAGTTTAAACAATAGAAGGTACAGAGTTATGAAACTCAGAGTGGAAGCCAGTAAATGAGCGTGCATGTGACTGTGTGTACGAGCAGGTATCTAAGTTGTATCTCTTTACTCAAGTACTGATAGTTATGTATATTTCTTGAAAATTCCTTATTTCACTTTTTGTTTGCATTTTTGTTTTAGCACCTGAAAGTTTCTGTTCCTGATGAAATATCAGTAGATCTTGGTAAGTTTGAAGCATCACTATCCTGGAAAATGACATCTCTTATAGATACATAGCTTGTTCAGGTTTTATCTGTCACATGGTGACTAATAGATCATCTGGATCACAGTAGAAAGTCTTTCAAAAAGTAGATAAATTCTGAATTCTGAGATGAAATGCATTGAAAACCTTTTCTTTGTCTCGCCTCAAGTTAATGCCAAATAGCTTTGGTGTTTTGCCAGTTATGCTCAGAACATACCTTTAGATCAAGTAATTTCTTAATTTTTCTGTTTGTAGAAAAAAGAAGACCTGAACTGATTCCTGAAGATCTCCATCGCCACTACATTCATACTATGCAGGAGAGAGTCCACCCAGAAGTGCAGCGACATTTGGAAGATTTTCGGTAAGCGTGGGAGATGCGAGCTGCTGGGGTTGGAGGTTCTGAATGAGTTTCCTCAACTCAGGGAAGGTTAATGTATCAAGGCCTTGCCTCTGCATCACTGTTAGTAAAACACAGTGAACGTCTGAGGCCAAAGAATTAGAGCGAGACTCAGTCTATAGTCCTGATCCCATATGCATCCAGAATCTGGACTCAGCGCTATGTCTCAGCTAAGTGTGTTCCTTAGAATTTGTTTTCCATGGAGTGATTGTCTCTAGCATTATTTTTCCCCTCCAGTGTCTTAGGTAACATGGACCCCCAAATAGAAAACAGTGACATTTGCCTCTTGTTAGAAACTCACGGCTCTGGAAACTGATGAACTCCCCGGAGGAAGATGGTTTTTCCCTTAAGTTACCTCAGGAAATTTCTTCTGTTCTCTTTAGGCAGAAACGTAGTATGGGGTTGACCTTGGCCGAAAGTGAACTAACTAAACTTGATGCAGAGCGAGACAAGGACCGGGGGACTTTGGAGAAGGAGCGCGCCTGTGCAGAGCAGATTGTCACCAAAATTGAAGAAGTGTTGTAAGTTATAGAAAAGTATATGGAAGTGCTTCCTGAGGTTATGCCTGAACTACACTTTGGACAAACTCAGCGGGGCTGTCAGGTGGGCTGTGTGGGGCTGTTTGTCTTTTCACACTACTTGAGAAACTGGCTTTTTCCAGTTTTGCTCTTATTTTTAAATCAAGTTCCTATGTTTCCTTTTTCTGGATATTGATTAAAGTATTTTTGATTAAAATAAGTTTTCTCATTGATTAATTCGGTTGAAAATGCTCATTGATTTGAAATCCTGGACTTTGGAAGTACTTTCCATTATCAGACATTTAAAAAAATTTTATTATTACTAGTTTTTACTGCTTGGTATAAAAGAGAAGGGGGAGGGAAAGAGTGAGAAAACAGTTTACAGGTCCAAGGGAAGGTAGGAAGGGGAGGGAAGAGTGAGAGGAAGACAGGCTGGGAGAGGGCCTGGGGCCTCTGTTGGGCATTCATGATGATGTGAGCCTGAGAAGCAGTTCTTGGGGGATTTGACTATTTCAGTGTTTTATTCTAGGTGACAGGTTCAAAATATTCTGATCATTTCTGTTGTTTTAGGTATCTGGGTTTAGTAGTAATTAAACATATGACTCTTAATTTGCATTTTTTAATTGCAGGATGACCGCTCAGGCTGTGGAGGAGGATAAGAGGTAATGGAACTTACTAGAATTTCAAGAAAAAACTCTTCTGCTCTCAATTCTAAAAGACAATTTCTTTCTTTTAAGTTAAACATATAAACTGTCTCCCTCTGGTGGTCTGTAATTTATTTGATATATATTGTAGTTTCTGCTAGTGTTTGCCAGGAATACCTCATTCCTTATTTTTTTCACTTAATGGCTTCTTTCTAAGGTTCCCACGATGTGGGTTGGAAGTCATTTGGTATCTACTCTGCTCTCCTTTCCCTCCCTCCAAGGTCTTATTTTTGAATAAGACTTCTTTCTCATCTTTTTTCCCCCTTTAGTTCAACGATGCAGTATGTAATTCTCATGTACATGAAGCATTTGGGAGTAAAAGTGAAGGAACCTCGAAATTTGGAGCATAAGCGGGGTCGGATTGGATTCCTTCCCAAAATCAAGGTAAAATGAGTAACAGTAGTGTCTTCAGGTCTCTGGTGTTCCTTTACATTTCTTATAGTATTTCCTTCTTCATACTTGCTTTTTCATCAGTTTAGTACTAAACATGTGGATAGAAAAAAGATAAAATATAGTCCCTGTCTTAAACAACATACAATCTGGGGGCCGGAGCGATAACACAGCCGGTAGGGTGTTTGCCTTGCATGCAGCCAACCTGAGTTCGATTCCCAGCATCCCATATGGTCCCCTGAGCACCGCCAGGAGTGATTCCTGAGTGCAGAGCCAGGAGTAACCCCTGTGCATTGCCGGTTGTGACTCGGAAAGCAAAAACAACAACAACAACACACAATCTGTGGAGAAATTTGGACATACTTGAACTCATCATGACACAGTTGAAAGTGAAAATAACAGTCTAGCCAAAGTAGCATTTCCAGCCACCACAGTGCTGTGTTTTCATTTATGATCCTGAGGGGCCAGGGCTGTAGCTCAGTGGTAGAGGATTTGTTGGAGATGTGAGGCCCTGAGTTTAGTTCCCACTCGGCCTCTTCCCACCCACACTCCCCCCAAAAGAATTTATATTCAATATCATTTCCAGGAGTATGATACTTATCACAGCTGAAGGTTTGCTTGCAGGACTACTTCATCATTGTATACCCAGCTTTAGCATCGTGCCACCGTGAAACATTTTGAACTCAAGGGAGTATTTGTTCCATGGCTGAAAGAATTATTTATCATAAGCTCCCAATATGTGCTTCATAAAACTCCCACTTTATACAACTGACAGTTTTAAATTGTCAGCTCTAAAATATTTGGAAAGATACTTCGAATTTGATGCAGTTACAGTCTTAAGTACCAAGCCTCCTCTTTAGCCATTTTCTTCCAAGTGACCATTAGGTTTGGGTTTCTGTGTTTGAGAACTGCAAGAGAAATCTATATACTAATCTATTTTTCTCTTTAATTCATATTTAGCAAAGTATGAAGAAAGATAGGGAAGGCGAAGAAAAAGGAAAGCGAAGAGGATTTCCTAGCATCCTAGGACCCCCAAGGAGACCAAGTCGCCATGACAATAGTGCAAGTAGGTGGAAGTTTGCAGTGCTGCCTTCCCGTCACTTCAGGCAGCTTCCTGTTAGAGCCTGCCCAGCCAGGATGAACCACAGCCAATGTTGTCCCATTGTATTTTGTTTCCATTCATTGTTATTTCTGAGCTAAATACGTACACGTGCTTGCATAATTGTGATAAGCTTATATCTTCTTTAATGTCAGTGGAGTACATTATTAGTTGTCTACAGCATAATTTACCGACTGTTCTGAATTTGTTCTGTCTTGGTTAAGATTGTTAAATTGAAAGAAACAAGACAAGCCTAGATTTCATCCACTCATCTTTACTTAGTCTTTGTTCCTATATATGCATACAGGACTCCCTTCCTCCTCCTACCTTCTACAGTTTCCTCACTCCATTCCCCTCGGAGTTTCCCCATTGTGCTCTTTCCCTAGTCTTCCACTGTCCGCAGGAAAAATGGAGAGACCTTCACCCAGTATGGAGGCTGGCAGGAGAAATAAGGGTACTGTAGCTGGCAATCAGCTGTGTGACCCATAGCTCAGGTAGTATCACAATCAGAATGCTCCTGCCATGGGCGTGGGGCTGTGATGGGATTCCCAGCCATTGAGGGCTTCTCACTCAAATGGCAATAGTGCCCTCTGGTGAGACACTGAGAAAATAAAAGCAGAATTTAGAGAAGAGGTAGGAGAGATGGAGCATTTCACAGATGCTGACCAAGTTCTAAAGGATATAGGAGAAAACCTTTAGTTAACTTGGGAAGGAAGGATTTTAGAATGGGAGGCATGCAGAGCTGTGTGAGCACAGACAGGGTTCTCAGTACAAGCTCACTCACTTTTAGCTTTCCATGATGGCAGACGTGAGTGGGGATAATGCTTAGGCTGGAGCTTGTTCTGGGTAGTCTTTGAGGCATTGTCTTAAAGTTGTTTTGTAGAGAAAAGGGACTTGGCATAGAGCCCCTTGAAAGTGACTGTAGCTCCAGCTGGACCGACTTCTGTTCGTTTAGCAGTGCCCACCAACCCTTGCTCTCATATCCTCTCGTGAAACCTACCTTTCCCCGCACCCTAACTTTTGCAGCTTCCCTCCCTTTCCCCTTTATCCCTACTCCATCAGCTCTTTCCCTGCTGCCCCTCACCTGCCTCTCCTCCTTCTCTTCCTCCCATTCCTAGACTTTCTTCCTGGCCTTCTTGCCTTCCTGTCTGTCTGTTACTACTCAGTTTAATAAATTATATTTTTCTACGTAGGTTACAGACATTTTCCTAGATTCTTTATATCTTTTTTTATTTTTTCCCCCCCACTGTTTGACAGCACAACCTTTGCTAACCTTTGCTTCCTGTTCAGTCGGCAGAGCCATGGAGCTCCAGCAGAAGCAGCGTCACCCCAAACACTTACCTGCACCTTCATCTGTGAGCCCCGAGCCCCAGGACTCTGCTAAGTCACGCCAGAGTGCTTTAGCCAGTGACGGAGCGGATGCTGGTTGTCTGCCAGCCAATTCCATGTCTTCTCTGGCTCCAGGAGCCACTCTTTCCCAGGAAAGCGGGAAAGAGAATGACACAGGTGAGCTAGTGCTGTAGTTCCGCTCAGCTAAGTAGCAGAATTTTGATGCAGTCATGTGGAGACTTGAGGAGAGGATTATTTAGACAGGACTGAATCCTCTTTCGTTTAATTTTAACATTTCAGTGTTCTCTACTGAAGAGAACATTTCTCTTCATATGCTCTTTTGATGTGGTCATGTCCTATATTGTTTTTTTAAAGTTGCTTAAAAATTATTTTTCTGTTTATTTACAAATTAAATATGGTAGCTAGCTAACCTGCACTTGTTTAAATAAAAATGTAGTATGGATTAGGTTGAAGCTATTTGGGAAATAACATTTACTTTTATGATCATTGTCTTTGTTAAGAACTAATGCCATTTTATGTGTGTTTTGTTGCTACAGGATCGAAGCAGGTTGGAGAAGCACCGGCCTCTGGAGATGCCGTAGACTGTGCACCACGTACTCCCAATACCATCTTTGACTTCCCACCGCCTCCGCTAGACCAGGTGCAGGAGGAGGAGTGTGAAGTAGAGAGGTAATAATAGAGCCAGTAGTGGGGTGGATGTTGGTAAAAGTCTTCATTGTTGAGTGTTCCTGTACTTTGTAGAGTTTACACACACACACACACACACACACACACACACACACACACACACACACACCCATGTGTGTTTTTTCTTCTTTTTGCGGTGGAGGGGAATAGGGTCAGGGCATTAAGGGTGAAGAACTAGTACTTATTGCTGATAAATATTAGAAAGATACTAAAATGAGATAAGACAAGTTTGGGGGGGCTGTTATTTGATATTTAAGTCATTATATTGTCGAAAATTATTTATCAGCCATTGTGGTTTAGCCCAGCTTTGCATAACTTTGACATATATTTCTTCCTTTGTTTTCATATTGACTATATTCTCCATTGTTTTAGAGTGACTGAACATGGGACGCCAAAACCCTTTCGGAAGTAAGTTATCCTGAATTACCTCCCAAGCATGTTTTACAGAATATATTGTTCCCCTCTGGAGGTTGTTTTAATGGAAGAGAACTCCACGCACAGATCTGTTCGTATTAATAAAAGAACTCTTGATATGCACAAGTTTTACAGAGATGGGTCTAATCCACACATGCCATTTATAGAGGGAGCTGTTGAGGCCCTGTCATGCCCAGGAGTCTGACTGAGGTGCAAAAGAGAAGACTTGGGCTGTTTTCCATTGTCTGACACCTGTTGTCCTCCCAGGTGAATTCATTGTTTTGTTGTTTTCTTCATTAGGTTTGACAGCTTGGCTTTTGGAGAAAGTCAGAGTGAGGATGAACAGTTTGAAAACGACCTAGAAACAGACCCACCCAGCTGGCAGCAGCTTGTGAGCCGAGAAGTGCTGCTGGGACTGAGGCCGTCCGAGATCAAAAGACAGGAAGTGATTAATGGTGCGTCTGATCAGTGTTTGTTGTGATAGTGGTTAGTGTATGTTCAGGTTTATTAGAGTTGTACCCCGGAGCCTTGGAGTTGGCTTCAAAGCTTCTGCTAACCTTTTGTTTTGAACAAAGAAGAAATTAAACTAGATTGATAATTATGAAACTTCTTAAAAATGCAGATGGTTCTGTGACACTTATTGATAGTTCAAAAAGAAAAAGTGTTTATCCTTTAGAATATTGAAGATATATAACATGGTATATCTTAAAACGTCATTGAAACAGCATTTACCCCAACATTTTGCTTTTAGGCTAAGTTAAGGGTTAGGGTGGTGGTTGAATAAATGAAGATCATAAAGTTGATGAGTGCTAAGGAGGAAACTAAGGCCCATGTATTCCTTTTCTTAGAGCTTGTATGTTCTCATGTCTTTATTTTATCCTCACGGTCATGTGATGGAGCGATATTGGTGCTCTCTCCCCTCTGCCACGTTTAGGATGTTATTTGAATAAAATCCTTCTTCTCTCTGCTAACTTTGAGACAGTAGAAGTGTTATGTGTATTTATAGGTGTATTAGATGACCAAAACTACTATTATTTCTTAAAGGGAGTTCATTTAAAGGCTATGTGTTATTTGCATTTGAAGTTTCTAGTTGAAGTTGACAGATGTTACTGTTAAAGACAAATTAACAGTACTTGGGGAAGCACTATTTAACTTTAGTACAGAATAGTGTGAATTTTATTTTTCATTTATCACTGTTAAACTCTTAGAGCCAGTATGGCTTTCATGGAATAAAAATGTAACTTCAAAGACACCATGTCCTTCCTGATCTCTGAATGGCTGGCAGAAACTCACTGCTGCTTGCTTGCAGCAAACGCTCATGTTTGCTCTCATGGCCATGTTCAGAGTGTGGCGATATTTCATGCTTTCCTTCCTTCTGCTTAGAATTGTTCTACACTGAAAGAGCTCATGTTCGAACACTGAAGGTTCTTCATCAAGTCTTCTATCAGCGGGTGTTTCGAGAAGGAATTCTGTCACCTTCAGAACTACGGAAAATTTTTTCAAACTTGGAAGAGATTCTTCAACTTCACAGTAAGAAAAATTGACTCAGATCTTTGTTTCTAAAACACCCAGGATGTAACATATTATGAATATATAAAGGTACCATAGAAGTAAAAAATCTTACAAATGAATTCACATAGCATTCTTGAAATTATGTAATACATATGTGAGCTCACAGTATAAATAAGTGGTTTGGCCTTTGAACCCCACTTCTGCCTCCATCCCCACATCAACCTTTTGCAGAGTACTAGTATAGGGTTTACTGTACTATACAGTCTAAAGCATGTCAAGGGCCTTTGCCTCGCATGTGTGACACCCTGGCTTCAATCCCTGCTCTCTCAAAAATAAAATGAAAATAAAATTATAGTCAAGATAGAAACATAGTAGTCAAGATTAGTCTGTCACTTAAAAATGTATCTTTAAAATATATTTATGCCATCTACAATTTCTACTTTATGTACAATATTACACGTCTACAGGTACTTGGAAACCATATGGTCGCGTGGTGGGATACTTCCCAGGAATTGGGTTGTTTGTTTTGTTGAGCCGAGCCATTGAGCCTGTGTATGAAACCCTGCCGTGCTGGCTTTGCCTGGCTGGAGTCATCTTGGATTTTTGTAGACAGTAATTTTTGTAAGGAAGGCCACATGTTTTTCTGTGGTCCTTCCTTGCTTCCCTAGTCTTTCTCTCATCTAGGGTCCTAGAAATAACTGCCCATCAGACTCGTGCTTTTTATCCTTTTGTAACTGATCTTAGTTTTCACCAGTGTGCGGTAACAATTTTAGGCGTGGTGGCTTGCATTGCTTTTGAAGAGATGCATTTTAAGAAACAGTGATGAGACTTGCCTCTATAGGTTCTTTATGAGCGTGGTTCTCAGGGAAGTCTTGAGATTAAATGTATATTAGATACACCTGTAGCATACATCCTATGCTCATTTTTTGTTTCGGCCTCTATTCAGATAATGCTTACAGATATTAAATTAAGTAAGAATAGAACTGTATCTAGGAGATTAGAGCAACTATAATCTGAAAATTACTGTTTTGAAAGTGTAGTTTCTTGTACATCCTGAAAGGAGTATCTACTTAAAATATTTTCCCTTTTTTTCTTCTTAGTTGGACTGAATGAGCAAATGAAAGCAGTTCGAAAAAGGAATGAGACCTCTGTTATTGATCAGATTGGGGAAGATTTGTTGACATGGGTAAGGAGATTTGCTATTTTATTTAAATGTCTTTTAGATACTGTATATCAGATTCAAAGCTCAATAAATAACCTTTTCAGCTATGCAGATCGATTCATTTTGCAAGTCTAGTAAGGTAAAAGGTATAGATTATATGTATTCTCTTGATTAATTTTTTAAAAAACTGTTTAACGCTGTTATTCATTGAATTAAGGATACTAGTTCTCACTAGGACAATGGGGAAGGGGAAATGCCTGCCACAGAGACAGACTGGAGAGCAGGAGGGAAACTGAGGACATTGGTGAAGTGCTGGTAAATGAATTGGTATTGGAACAATATATGCCTTAAATGCAATCATAAATATCTCTATAACTTTGCAATTCAGGACGATTAAGTAAAAAAAAAGAAGGAAAGTAAGAAAAAGGAAATTAGTTTTTTTGTGTGTTATAAAGGTGCACTGTAGCACTGTCCTCCCATTGTTCATCGATTTGCTTGAGTGGACACCAGTAACGTCTCCATTGTGAGACTTGTTGTTACTGGTTTTGGCGTATTGAATACGTCACGGGTAGCTTGCCAGGCTCTTCCATGCGGGCAGGATATTCTTGGTAGCTTGCCAGACTCTCTGGGAGGGACGAAAGAATCGAACCTGGGTCAGCCGCGTGCAAGGCAAACGCCCTACCCACTGTGCCATTGCTCCAGCCCTCCAGTTCTAATGGAGATGGAATAAAAAAGATTTTGATGAAATTAATGTAAATGATATAGAGATTTGTCCTTCAATAATTCAAATCTTAAAATTATATTTTATAACATTAGACAATTTGTAGACCTAGTACCACCCTTATAACAGTGGAAAGGTGAAAATTACCTGATCTTATTTGTAGTGTAAGCAAACTCTTCAGGGAAAGAGTAACTGTAAGTCAAATCTTTTTATTTAAATCTTTTTATTTTTCTGTCTGAGTTTTTGTCAGAATATATACTCCACAGTATCTATTTATGTGCCAAGCATTGCTCTGGGTGCTGGAGATTTAGTAGCTCTCAAATCAGACATGGCTTTCACCCTAGTGGAGCTCGCTTCCAATGGGGATATTGAGGTTAGTTATTTGAGAGCAATCTGCACTCTTCATTTTTCATGCAGGTTGCATGAATACTTAGCAGTGAAACCTAATTTAGAACATAGGGAAAATCTTCCTAGAGGAAACGGGGTTTAATCCAAATTGTTAAAGCAGGTACTATAGTTAAGACAGTGAATAATACTGTAGATGATATAATTCACAAGGTGTTAACAGGTTCACTAGGACCAGCTTAGATTTAGATGTGGTCATAGAAATTAGTGTAATACATAGGCTGACTGAGGAAATGCCACAGATTTTTCCAGTCTTACATTTCTATAGTGATAACTTTATAAAAGATTAAGTACTCGAGTGTTGTTTAAAGTAGTCTTCCTCTTTCTCACTTATGTTGTTGGTTAGACCATGGTCCAGAATCTACTAACACGGTAGTTGATCACTTCTTAGTTACTTAACTCATTGAACAGGATCTTGCACTCGTTAAACTTTCTGAAGCATTTTCTTCCTGACCCCACTTTACATTATTTACTATTAAGGAGATTTAGCTCCCTTGAAAACTCTTATTCTCTTATGGCTACTTTATGATGGTGTGACTCATTTTGTGACTCTCTCTGTGACTCAGTGAAAGCTCAAATAAGAGTTCTAGTAACTTGGCAGCAAATCTGTCACCTGAAACAGAAATTGTGTGGTGTGACATAATGGGACATCCATTTCATGTCAAATGTGGACTAAAAAGTTGCAAGTCATAGGATGTTAGGTTATCAGTCTTGGAACCAGAGAGGTGGTTCAGAAGATAGGGTGTGCTTCAGCCTAGCCCATCACCCACCACCCCTGGTGCTGCAGAGGCAGCCCTGGAGACTGGAGCAGCACCGTCCTTGGGGCCTCATGGTGATGTTCAGCCCAGTTGGGCGTGAATCACAGGAGGAGCCACTGGCTCCCATGTACCATTTGCCCCATCCCTGAGGAAAAAAGATCTCAGTCTTGATTCCTAAGCAGTTCCATTTGCATTTAGCATCAAGGTTCAAGAGGGATTCATTATTCAGAAGTTACAGAATTGAATTCTGTCTTTGATCATAATCTATTGAACTGCATAATTCTACATGGAAAATAGTGGAACCTGGCATTAGTGCACCAAAAAATATTTCAGATCACGTAAACTGAGCATATTCTTGAACAGTCTGGTCAAAGATGAGAAAAACGGGAATGGACTGACCATTTTTCTTAGTATCTGTCTGGTACAGTGGATTAATTCAGGGCAAACATTGGCCATAAAGACTGAGCGCTAGAATATAAATTAGGCGTTTAGGATGATTCTGCTCCCTCTTTTCCTTCCCATCCCTTCTGCTGCTACTGTTGCAGTGACCAGGGGTAACACTTCCTTAGATGTGGTGTTGGAACATTAGGGAGTGGTGCTTGCTGGCAACAGCCCAAAGGGGTCCTGATGCTCACACCCTGGGCTATGCTGCTCACCAGCGCTCAACTAACAGGGTACCTGTGTTTGTTAGGTATCTTACCAGACACTTAAAATCAGAACATGGCATGTAAGTCACGTAAAACATTTGTAAAAATGTTCTAAAGGAGTTTCATGGGCTTCTGTTCTCATCTCAGCAGAGTCGAAGTAAAGTTTTGGTCAGGGGAAACAGTGTTAATTTAATATTGGTGCGGCCCCAAAACAGTATGACATAACTAGGGTTCACTGTAAGAGAGAATGCTGGAATACTAAGAATTTCTTCTTGGTTTTTTGTTTGTTTTGCTTTTTGGGTCACACCCAGTGATGCTCAGGGGTTACTCCTGGCTCTGCACTCAGGAATCACTCCTGGTGGTACTCGGGACCATATGGGATGCCAGGGATCGAACCCAGGAGAGCTGCATTCAAGGCAAAATGCCCTCCACACTGAACTATCGCTCTGGCCCAAGATTTCTTAAAGCTTAAGAGAGCAATTTTCATGAAGAAAGCAGTTTCTAAGAAAATGAAACTTTAATTTAGTCTTTTAAGTTTGTGTCTCATTCTCCCAGGGTCTACCATTTTAAAGTGGTGTGGGCTGAAAGGGGAGGCGGGGTGGGTCAGTGTGACAGACTTTTAGCAAGACACCCTTACAGTAGGGTCAGAAAAGAGCTGAAGGTATCAGAGGCAGACATTTGTTTGTGTATGTGTGTATATTTGTATGGATATTTGGGCCACCTCCAGCAGGGCTTGGGTTACTCCTGAGTCATTGCTCACAAGTCACTCCTGGGGATACTCAGAGGGACCGTGTGGTGCCAGGGATGAACCCAGGGCTTTCTCATATGCTCAGCCCATGCCACCTTCTCCTCAGACCTTCTAAAGGAGAAGCATTAATGTATGTAGTTTTCTCTTTCTTGTCGCTTGCGAATACTTGCTAGAATATTTGAAGAAACGTTGCCGTCTCACCGTTTGCCCGACTCTGTGGAGCTCACTGTCCTAGTCTCTGTTGTGTCTCTCATATTCTCTGCATTCTTGGTGCAGTTCAGCGGACCAGGCGAGGAGAAGTTGAGGCATGCTGCTGCCACCTTTTGCAGTAACCAGCCTTTTGCCCTGGAAATGATCAAATCGCGTCAGAAAAAGGATTCTCGATTCCAGACCTTTGTGCAAGTGAGTTGAACAAGTCATGGAAGGGGGATGGGGGGAATTCCTTTTTTAATTTTAAAAAATTTTTAAGTCTTATACATGTGTTATATCTGTATTATTTTAAAAACCCATATGTTATCGCTTAAATTTCTGGAGGGATGAATGATGCTGTTGGAGTGGTAAAAATAGAGGTTATATGCCAGGATAAAATACTTCATATAGAAGTCCGTGTCAGTATGGATATGGCATCCCTATACACTTAAAATAGTGGAGTTAATTAAACGAGGAGAATGAACTTTTATTATTCAGTCCAGGAATGAGTAGAGCTAATAGTCATACTCCAGGGTGTAGTGTAAGTATACATGAGGGTTCAGTAAACTTCAGCCTACAGGCTTTATCTAGCCTCTTACTGTTTTTGTAAATAAAGTTTTATTGGAACACAGTGTATTGGTTTTTCATTTGTTCTAAAAAAATTACCACTACGTTTCCACTTAAAATAACGTGAACGTATTACATTGCATTTGATGTGGTTTAAGAGAGCAGGTATAATTTCTTTTTTTTTTCCTGTGGCTTTTTGGGTCATACCTAGTGATACTCAGGGATTACTCCTGACTGTTTACTCAGTAATCACTCCTGGTAGTGCTTGGGTGACCACATAGGATGCTGGGGATTGCACGGGGCTACCTACTGTCCTACGGTGCGGGCCCTTGAGAGCAGGTGTAATCCACTAGGCTTTTCTACTGTCATCTGCTAAAATCAGTATGGCAGCTAAAACTGAAGTGCTCATTTGAGCCGTGGGGTCTTCTAAGCTCAGTGGTTGTTAGCAGAACTTGTTTCTTTGTCAGTTCTTACAGATCCTTGTCTTGCTGTGGTTGGCTTGAAACTGCTCTTGACTGTATAAGGAGAATGCCTTCATCTCTTCGCCATCTCTGGCTACCATGTGCAGTTTGAGAGGTGTTTTTCATTCCATTATAGTCAGATTCTGTCTTTCTGACAGAGCTTCTGTTCGAAGGCTCCACTTGATAAGATCTGAGCCTCCTCCCAGTCTGTCTCCTATTTCACTCA
This sequence comes from Sorex fumeus, assembly GCF_029834395.1. Classification (NCBI taxonomy): domain Eukaryota; kingdom Metazoa; phylum Chordata; class Mammalia; order Eulipotyphla; family Soricidae; genus Sorex; species Sorex fumeus. The sequence goes on along the minus strand of NW_026606255.1, from coordinate 1,347,189 downwards.
TGGCCAGTTGACAGTACCTAGGTAGGCCCATCTTCCTTCATGGTCTCAGGTCTGTCCACCAGGGGGCAGGGCTCCTACAAATGGTGTGCGCCGTGGCTGGAAACTGCACCGCACTGAGCCCTCTCACTGCGGCACGGCTTGTTTGTGCCACAGCAGCAGTATTCTGTGTAGCAGAGACCAATGGCATCAGAGCCCAGGAGGGTTGTCCCCAGAACGTGCCTGAAAAGTCTGCAGACCCTGGTAGAGGAGCTGCCCTGTCCAGACTGCTGGATGGGGCCTGTATGGAAGGGCAGCAAGTGAGTTAGCTTGTTTGGGCACCGGCAGTGTTCAGGGTGTGCTATGGCTTGGTGCTTGGTGCTCAGGCATTGCTCTCAGCATTACTGGAGTGAGGGGCATTTAGTGCCCAGTGTGTGGCCCTTGAACCAGTCCTTTGAGCCATCCCACCCTGATTAGTCAATTTTTGATAGGAATGCCAGTTGTAGGAAAGATGAAGATGGTTGATCATAAGAGAGCAACTCTTAGCTTTAAAGAGAAGCCACTGATTTTGTGATAAGACTCCCCTCCTCACATTATGAGACTAAAGGAGAATGTGACAGTGGTATGTCCTGGCATATTTTAAATCTTGATTTACTAACCAGAGCTATGATGCTCTAGGTATTTACTTTCTAAGTATGTTAGGTAATTATTGTTCGAGTATGAATCACAAAGTCACTTACTTCACTTTGATTTTAGGATGCTGAGAGTAATCCACTGTGTCGTCGTCTGCAGCTGAAGGATATAATCCCCACCCAAATGCAGAGACTTACAAAGTATCCTCTTCTGTTGGATAATATTGTCAAATACACAGGTACCATCTTCTCACTGAGGTTATAAATCTTAGGAAAAACCAACAACCAAAACTCAGATACTGCTAAATAATCACACGTTACCCAGTTGCATGGAGCTTGAATTTCCAAAGCGTATGGTAAAATTTTCTAATAATGTTAAATCCCTAGGATTGTGATTTTAAATATTCTGATTTCCATATCTTTATATCATAACACTTCAGTATAACCCAGCACATTTTGGTAAATTTCTTCTCATTATATAAAATTTATGGTGCATTTTATTTCTCTGTAATTCCAGATTTAAAGAAAACTATTTTGGAGTTGTTTGAATTGTTATCATTAAAACAATATTGTTTAGTGGATACACTGGCAGTGCACTGTGAAATTCAAGTGAGCTTGCAGAGAATGTTCAGACCCACTCCTTGGGATTTGTTGCACCATAGACACCATAGACCTAATATTTCATAAAAGCATGATGGAACTGGATTTGAGATTTTGAGATTCCATACTTTTCATTTTGTCTTAAACCTTAGTACTTTGTTTTAAAGTCCTACCATTAACCTTACCTTTCTAAGAACTGCCTGAATTAATATTCTGCCTTAGGCTTTAGCCTGGTACAAAAGTATTTAAAGCCTTTGGTATGCTTTTTATAATTGTTGAAATAAAACCACACCCTCTGTGTGATACACATGTAAATCTTACATTTGTATTTATTTTTCTTTTGATTTCCTCTCTTTTTTAAATTTCTTTCCCACACTTTAGAATGGCCTGCAGAAAGGGAGAAAGTGAAGAAAGCTGCAGATCACTGCCGTCAGATCTTAAATTATGTAAATCAGGCTGTCAGGGAAGCAGAAAACAAGCAGGTAAGAAGAGAAAAGCAAGCAGGTGAGGGCTGACATGATGAGGCTCTGGAGCTTGGACCGTGAAATGATTCTTGAATCATCATTATAGAATTGATGGGCAGGAAAGATTTTGGCTATTCATGTAGTGATGTTCCAGATTAATTTGTGATAGAAAGTCAGTTGTATTTGACTTTTTTGACTTCTCCAGCTGTTTGTTTGCTTATTTATTCGTTGTTCTGTTCATTCAACATATGTTTGTAGAACATCTACTGTAAATGAAGTGGGTGGGTGTGGAGTGGTTCTGAAAATGAGTGTGATAGTTGCCTGCTTTGATCTTGCTTCTCAATTACATAGAAAGTTATTGAACAGCTTATAGTATTGCAAGAATTTTGCGTTAATTGCTATGGAGGAGAATCTTGGGTTGTTCAGAATTTATAATGAAGAACCTAGTTTGAACATGCTCTCTCAGAGAATGGCTGTCAAAAGTTTCTTTGAGGAATTGTTATTTAAGGCCGACTCTGAAGCATGCACCACGGAGATAAACTAAAAGTATGGAAGGGGAGGACCAGATGTGCAGAGGGATGGCATATCTTGCAAGTCATGGGGGCAGGGGAAGCCAGTAAGTGGGAAACGGAAAGATTAGATTAGTATGGATCATCTCTAAGGAACAAGGTCAACTAGTATCAAATGAGGTATGGTAGGCCAGAGGCAAATTACACAGAGGTCCTGTAAACTCTAAAACGGTATTCTCAGAGCGGTAGGAATTCTTTATTGACATTTGGAAGGGAGAGTGTCATGCTTGGATTTCTCACTTTGTAATTATTACTCGTACTGTTCTTTAGAGAATGGTTGAAGGGGAAAGGGACAGAGAGAGTTCAATTATTCCAGCAAAAATGGTGACTCAGAGAAGTGTAAGAATTGGTAAAGTATGCAAAAGGAAACATTGACAGGATTTGGTGAGTGATTTGGAGAAGAGTTGAAGAAAGGTCACGTCAACAGTAAATCCCAGGTCTCTGGCGTGTACCTGTGGCTGCATGGGTTGAAGGGAGAAGTTCCAGATACGTGGGAAGGATGAGCGAGAACGTGGAGAACCAGGTGAAGATGCACAGAAAGCAGGAGGAGCGATAAGGATATGCTTCCCTCCGTTCTCGCACTTAAACCTATGTGTTCATAGTGGTGTTGATGTGCACCATAGTCTTGGGTTACACATCACCCCTGAAGCGGCCAAGACCACCCCCCCCCGCCCACTCCCTCCAAATTCTACCTGCCCCCCTTGAATCTGAAGTGTACCCACTTCTAAGAGGACTGTGCTAGAGATCAAAGGGTAGGAGTGCCCTAGTGGCCCCTGAGCACCTGGCAGGGGAGCTGGTGCCCCCAGCACTGCTTTGCCAGGTGCAGGCACTGGACTATTAGGAACCAGGCAAGGGTCAGGCTGAGGGTTGATGGGAGTGGCCTAGACCCCTCAGCACTGCTTAGAAACCCACACCTCCACCACAAAAATGCAAGGTTGCATGCTTATAGGAGCTAAAAAGAGCATCGCCTTGGATGCGATTTCTTGATTGATCTACTAGATGAACTAGATGTGATGTCTACTCTGTTGATTAGGCTGTAGGTGTTGGGTTAGGAGAGGTGTTTTCAAATGTATTGTTTAGACTAGGCAGTGATAAAACTGCAGGGGACAATTCGGCATTATTTATCTGAATTTCAAATGTACGTCCTCATAATTAGTCCTTTGAGCCAGCAGTTCTATACTTGATTTCCCAGAGAGCAGTGGCAATATCTGCTTACCTGTGTTTACATCATACTATAACATAGTACAGATATGGTTTCACCATAAACTAGAACCAGGCAGCAATAAAAACCACTGAATTGTTGATACAACATGATAAACATCATGAACATTATTTCAAATGAAGGAAGCCAAACACAAATAAATACACACATACATTTCTTCTTAGGTAAATCTCTAAGATGAGCTAAACTAATCTATGATAGGAACCATATTAGAAAAGTGATTATCACTGGATATGTGGGAACAGATTCAAACTAAGAAGGAAGGAATTTTCTGAAGCAATATTTTTTATCTTGATAGGAGTTTAATTACAGACATGTGGAAAGTTGCATGTAAAATATCTCTATTTCCTTACTGTGTAAATTCTAACTTAAGAACCTAAACAAATTAACTCTTGTTAATGATCTACAGCTAAAATGTTTGGAGGTGAAGTATGGTTATATTGTGACCTATTCTGAGATAAATCTTGAAAATAGGATAGAAGGATAATTGGGTAGACACGACAATAAAGCAAACCTAGCACATATTACTTATGGAATGTTGGTTTTGGGTATATGGGTGTTCACTGTACACATTCAGAATTTTCTGTATACTTTCTTATACTTTCTTATAGTCTTAGGGAATCCACATACACCCTTTGATTTAACATACTTCTAGAAATTTATCCTACATATAAATGTACATGTGTGCAAAAGTATTCGTTTAGGCCGTTTATTGCAATGCTATGCTTTTTATTGTAGAAGATTGAAATAATGTCTGTTTCTAGTAGTAAAGTGCAGTTAAAACAACTATAATTTACTCACAGAATTGAGTATCTACAGCCATTAAAAGTATGAGACAGCTCTTTGTAGTAGATCAATTTCCAAGGGATATTAATGAATGAAAGACGCAGATACTTGTATATGGGGGCCAGGAAGAAATATACGAGTACGTCCTGTTACCATTTCAGTGTATGACTGTTACATTGCCCTCATTTTTGTTCAAGGACATACACACAGTGTGCATAGAGACAAGAATACTAATGTTCACCTCTGTTTGCCTAGAGTCGTTCTCACAGGTTACTCTGGAAATGAGTATTAGTGCTTCTTCTTTGGAGATAATTGGGGGTGGGGAAAACAGCGCACGGGATTGAAAAGAGACATAGTTTATTATATGTTTTCTATTATCTTCTGAATTTTTGTGCCATGATTTACATATTCAGAAATACAAACTAGTGAGGGTCCGTTGAGTTTGAAAAGAAAATTGAGAAAAGGCAGCCAGAGAGTCAGGAAATGTATCATTACCAAAGCCAAGAGAGAAGAAAGTCTCTGAAGGAATGGCTCGTGCACGTGCTGCTGTTGCAGAGAGCAGAAATGCAGGTGGACAGAGCACATTGGTCTTGGGACAGCTATCTCTTTGATGCTCAGAGCAGTAACAGAACTTTGGCTTTATCCTGTCTTGTTTTCAGCGTTTAGAAGATTATCAGCGTCGACTTGATACCTCCAACCTGAAGATGTCAGAGTACCCAAATGTTGAAGAGCTCAGGGTGAGAGATGGTCTAATCATAATTTAAAATATCAAATAGAGTTTCCTGGCAGGTAATTAACATCTCCCTGGGAGCATATATCACCTGAAAGAGTTCTTGTCTCCTTGACTGTCTATATATATATGATTCTATCTTCCTTTTAAATGTCTGGTCTTCATGAAAAATCAGTTTAGTCTTCCTTTAGAGAGCTATTTTGTGTGAAATGATGGCTTTCTGTGACAGGAATTAAAAGGAGAGTAAGGAATAACATTATTTAATTTACATGTTCTACAGTAGAATGAGAATAGGGCTGTTTACTACAGGAGTTTTTAAGATTATTGAGTAAAGTAAGATGACCTAGTTATTTTTCTATAAAGCACTTTAGCAGCTTGACTGTTGAAACCTTTATAAGAATAAAGCAAAATAGTCACTCATTGTCACTTCTAATATTTGGGTTTTAATGATAAGAAACTTTGTAGAAAAGAAAATTCTTTTTTTCTTGTATCATGTTGGGTGATTGTTTGGCAGGTTTATTTTAGCTATTAAAATAGACTTTTATGTCTTGTATAACAACTCACCTAAAGGCAGTCTAATATGCTCATTAGCTTAACTTCTGGAGGATGGAGTTTTCTAGAGCTAAGTAATTAGTTATTACTAAGTAGATCAATAACAGTAGACCAGTGAGGCCATTTCATAAGAGATATTCCTCAGAATCTTCCTTAGAATTAGAGCCTTGGACCTCATTGGCCTCCTAGAGATAAATTGTGCATCTTCCTTCTTTAGGAATTCATAGAGACACTGGGCTAGGAATCTAATGGTAGGTCTTGCAACTTCATTTTTATACACAGTTGTCATTAGAGTGAGGTTTGGAAGACAGTTCTCCTGAATGTTCATTTTGCAAGAAACCCTTTTTGAAAATTTTCCGTGGCTTGATTTAACTGAGTCTTCCTTTCCTATTCAGTAAGTAGGTATCAGTCATAATGGGGACTGTAAGTTGTCACGCCTTTTGCACTGAGTCTGTCCGGAGAGAAGATATGGACTCTGCTTTCACTGTGTGCTGGGAAATAATTAATTCTCTTTTGGCAGAATTTGGATTTAACAAAAAGGAAGATGATTCATGAAGGGCCATTGGTTTGGAAAGTAAATAGAGATAAAACAATTGGTAGGTATAATGTCTGTCTGCAGGGGTGTGGGATGGTGGTGCGAAAGGACAGCACAGGAGTCTCCTGCACCCAGGAAGAGAAAACCCTACAGCGTGCAGTGCCAGCGAGCGGCAGCGTTGCTCTGTGCTCCGCATGCACCGACAGGAGGTCTAATTATGTGCTTCTGTTATATTTGAAGTGGCTTGAATATTCATGTGGGATGAAGCTGACACTGACATGATTCAGTCCCCGTCCCATCTTTCTTGGGACTCAAGGAGCCTCAGCATTCAGGCCACAGCATCTCAGACTCAGGCTGCTGTTTTTAATTTTGTGTCAGTTGTAGACTGGTACTTTGGTGTGACACAATAAAAAATTAATCCTTGAAAAATAAAATAAGAAGGGACTGGAATCATAGTACAGTGGGCAGAGTGCTTGCCTTGCACACAGCTAACCTGGGTTCCATCTCCAGCATCCCAGATGGTCCCTGGAGCACCACCATGAGTAATTCCTGAGTGCAGAACCAAAATTATCTCCCAAGCAGCACTGGGTGTGGCCTAGAAACAAAAAAAAAAGAGAAAGAAAAAAGGAAAGAGAAGGCAAGACAGTTTCATTTACCATTTTTAGGAGAAATAAAATTTCTCTGTCAAACTGTTATAAGAAACATCTGGACTTCTGTTCTAATTGTCTTTTCTGCATTTTTATTTCTAGACCTATACACTTTGTTGCTGGAAGACATTCTTGTATTACTGCAAAAGCAGGATGACAGGCTGGTGTTACGGTGTCACAGTAAGATTCTGGCATCTACAGCTGACAGCAAGCACACATTCAGCCCTGTCATTAAGTTGAATACAGTATTGGTTCGACAAGTGGCAACAGGCAAGTATGTCTGCTGAATGATACTAGCCACCAAGTTTGTTGCAAAGCAACATAAGATACTCAGTGCTGTTTGAGTAGCAAACTGGCATACTTTGTTCCAGTTATATTCTTAGACAGATTACATGGAATTGATTTACCTCTTTGAAGGTGAATTAAGAAAGTATGTCCCAAGTTACTCAGGATACCTAGATTTACTGAGTAGTTTCCTGCTTTAAAGGAAATTATTTTTGCATATTTGGTCTTTATTACATGCTTAAATCATTAGTAATACCAGTGAAGACAGTGAATTTGGAGTAATCCCCAATGAAAAGACTTTATCATTAGAGAGGTTTTTGATTTACGGGAAAGAAATAAACTGAACAGGTATATGTAATTTGGGTTTTTAAAAAAATGCGTTAACACTGGGGCTGGAGCAATAGCACAGCAGCCTTGCACGTGGCCAACCTGGGTTCGATTCCCAGCATCCCAGATGGTCCCCTGAGCACCACCAGGAGTAATTCCTGAGTGCAGAGCCAGGAGTAATCCCTGTGCATTGCCGGGTGTGACCCAAAAAGCAAAAAAAAAAAAAAAAAAAGCGCATTAACAAATTATTTGATAGCTGTGCTGGAGAGAGAGCATGAGGGTTAAGGCGCTTGCCTTGTATGTGACTGACCCCCATTCTGTCGTTGGTGTCACATCATGTCACCCCAGCAGTGATCCATGAGCTCAGAGTCAGGCTAAAGCCCCAAGCAACGCCAGTTACCACCTCTGCCTCTGAAATGTGATTCCTTTTAAAATTTGCTCTATAATGGCAAGAAATATGTATGGCCTCTTTTTCTAATCCCCACTGAATATTAGTAACAGCCTAGGGAAAGGGCAATTCAAAATAAATGCAAATTAACTTGCTGTTCTGGGCTTGGGAAGCTAAGGATTGGAATTGGAATGCATGCTTTGTACGTGGGAGCCTTCCATTTGGTCCCTGGCACCTCATGGTCCCCAGTACTTATCTGTGTATAAGTACCACATAAGGGCCATTAGGTGTGGTTCAAAACAAAACCAAAAGAATCTTGGTGTTCATTAATTTAGGAATATTGATTGACACTTTGTAATAAATTATTATGTCCCAGTGCTAACTTTTATAATCTTGGTAGTGCTGAATTATAGCACAGTTTACAGTTGCACAAATTTTAATGAATCTGTGAATTTTCAGTAAAGTGCGCATGTGTGATCTATATCTAGACTAAAAGGGACCCTCAGGGCCTCTAGATCATGTCCTTCGAGGGTTTAACTGTCTTTGTTTTTCAGATAACAAAGCCTTGTTCGTCATCTCCATGTCGGACAACGGAGCCCAGATCTACGAGCTGGTGGCACAGACTGTTTCCGAGAAGAATGTGTATGTGTCTCCACGCTGTGGTGGTTTTCTTTGTCCTAAATAGAATTCCATACGCTGTAGTTTCATAACTGAACTTTGAAAACCAAAACTAGATGGAAACCAGCACGTTTAGACTTTTAGAGAGGCTCTTTGACAAACTTACTCCTTGATGTATCTTATTTTGATTCTGCTTTTTCAGAAGTTTTGAGTCTTTTGGGTATTGTGTCTTTAAATTGTTAGGTTTTCTTTTAGGTTAGAATTTTTTTTTGTTATTTTTGCTTCCCGGGTGTATTTAAAGGGCATTTCATTTTCCTTTCTTGTTTGTATTTGTGTTCTTTTTAACCTCCCGGCAGCTGGCAGGACCTCATATGTCGGATGGCTGCATCGGTGAAGGAACAATCCACAAAGCCAATCCCATTGCCCCAGTCTCCGCCTTGCGAGTGAGTGCGCCTTTCACTGCAGTCGGGCTGACTTAGTAGCTTGGATCTGAGAGGGAGTGGGCGATTCTTCGCTTTGTTTCAGTGTTATTGAGGGACCTCATAAAGCTGGAAGACTGTTTTCTTTCTTTCATAGAGGAGACCATGATGAAGAAGAGCCTCCAAAGTCGAAAGCAGAGCATCACGGCATCTCAGTCACTGTTATGCAGAGTCCAGGTAATCTGATTGATTACATTTTTTACGAAGAATATAGTCTCTTACTTATCAGATGCAAAGAAGGTTGAACTTTTTTGGTTTATCATAATTCTGGCATTAGCTCCTTTAACAGGCTTGTGCCTCTGAGCCTGCTGGCTATCTTTCCAGCATTGCTCTAAGAACTGTTCACTCAACAGATAAACTGTAGCCTATAGGGTTATTTTTTCAAGTATTTCCTGAAAACTACTTAAAAGTTAAGTTTAAGATCTGTTCTTCCTTTTCTGTTCCATTGAATAGACCGAGATTTGGGATTAGAGTCTCCGTTAATGTCAGCGAAGCCTCAGTCTCATTCACTGGGCACCTCTGGAAAATCAGAGGTCGACGATCTTTTTGTGGCCGAGAGACAGTTTGCAAAAGAGCAGCATGAAGCTGGGACTCTAAAGGATGCTGGCGGGAACGACTCGGCCACAGCCCTGGATCCACACTTGCCTATCTCAGAAGAGCGATGGGCACTGGATGCACTACGGAATCGTAAGTTCATTTGCAGTTAGCATAAATCCTTGCCGCGCACCCGAGTTGCATCAGCCAAAACTGCAGCTAGTTAAAGAAGAGTCTAAAGACATATATACAAGGACTCTTCTTTTTAAGAGTTTTCAGTTTAATTGGGAAAAGACTAGGAAGCCTCCCATTTCTATAAGTAATTAAATAATATGCATATGTCATAATTGATCTGGTTGGGGTAACCGTGAGAGAATGAGAGATGAGGGTTTTGGGGTGGGGAGGGCGCGAGGAACATCCATCCAAGTGCTCAGGATGCCAGGGAGTCGTTTTGGTGATTTTCAGGCAACTGGGCCAGCAGTTCAGTGTGCGGCCAAGAAGAGCGCCATTTGAGCCCCTGTGGTCCTCAGGATTACTTGGGCCACCCAGGCAGTGCTCAGGGGGCTCTAGGGCTGTACCTAATGGTGTTCAGGAGGTGGTGGGTTGAACTGAGGCCAGTTGTATGCAAGGCAAGTGCCTAAACCCTGTCCTATCACTCTGGTCCTGAGCTGTTATTGCTGACACTGAGAGGTCAGAGATGTGATGACCAAAGATTGGGTAAGACTCAGATAGGAGCAAAAAAATGGAGGTTATTCAAATAAGACTAGTAAAAGGACCAAAAGCACAGAGGCAGAGAATCTTCGGGTCTTCAGAGAGCAGAGTAGAGCAGTTGGTTGTGGTGAGCCCTGTGACTGGCAGCGCCACGTGCAGCCGGTGGGAAGAATAGGTGTTCTGCTGGCCTCCGCTCTTGCAGGCCTGGACATCAGACATCAGACAGTCCTCTGTGCCTTACGATGGCACATGAGTGTGTGGAAGGCTTTTTCAAGTTACACAGATGCGTGCAAACTTTTTGTAGAGACTATGGCAGTCACTGTAGCTTGGCTTTCTCTAGCACACACCCACAACAGAGAGTTTGATTTATTCTTGCCACTCTGATCGCTGCAGCCAGCTCTCCCTAGGGTGACTGAGAAGTGCTGTTCCAGCCTGGAGTGGATCTGTCTCTCAGGTGTAGCAGAGGTAGGAAAGGCTGAGAATGATTATTCCAGGAGTAGAGTGCCATTTCAAGTTTTTAAGCGAGGGTATGACTAATGAAAAAAAGATTAATCTGGCTGAGAGCTGCAAAAGGATTTGAATGGAAAGAGGTCTGGAGCAGTGCACTTATTGGTAAGCTATTGCAGTGATCTAGGCTGGAGGCTAAAAGGGTTTTTGGACTAGATTTGATGTCAAAGGAATAAAAATAAAATGACTCAACAAATTGGCTTGTTTAGATGAAGGCAAAGGAAAGGTAATATTAAGAGATAATTTCTTTCCTAGCACTCGTGTCAGAAGGGACCACCACCTCCAGCCACTGTCACATGTTCTTTTAATTTTGATTTATATTTGGGCCATAGCTAGTGGTGCTCAGTCTGCTACTCACTGCTCAGTGCTCAGGGGCCACTCCTGGCAGTGCTCGGGGGGAACTGTGCAGTGCTGGAAATTGCTCCCATGGCTTTGGCATCTAAAGCCTGTGCCCAGCCTGTTGAGCTATCCTTTTGGCCCTGCCACAGTCCCTTCCCCAACCATTTTTTTTTTTAGCCAAAAATGATGGATTCAGTTTTAAAATTTGATGAGATTAAGATATTGAAGAGCAACCCCTTTGAGAATCAGTGAGGATAACATTGGTTACACAGGTTTCAGGTGTACAGCATTATGATTTGAGATGTGATCACCATCTGAGCACCTATATATGATCACCAACATGACTTCCATTATCTCCCACACAGTTGACCCTTTCCCCTATTTATCCAACTCCTTCCTTCTAGTAACCATTTTGTCCTTATAACCTAAACATCTTATAGCTTCTACATTTGAGAGAAATTCTACAGTTTGCTGTATAACCTTCAAGGTTGACCCATGTTGTTGCAAATGGCAGTGTTTTATCTATTATGTTTGTCAGGGGGCACATCTAGCTATGCTTAGGGCCTATTCCTGACTCTGTGGGTGCTCCGGGGATCATATGGGATGCTGGGATTGAACCCAAGTTGACTGCTGGCAAGACAGTGAGTACTGAAAGTCCAGTTACCCACTGTACTGTCTCGACCCAAGAGCTCATCTGTTTATGACTATGTAGTATTCATTGGGTGACTCAGCAGCGAACGTTGAAGTGGTTTCTGAGTATGGACTACAAAGATCACAGGTATAAAAACTATTACAATGAGAGCTTTTTTTTTTTTGTTTTTTTTTTCTTGTTTGTTTGGGGGACCCCACCTGGAGTTGCTCAGGGGTCCCTCCTGGCTTTACACTCAGGAATCACTCCTGGCGGACTTGTTGGGCCACATGAAATGCTGGGGATCAAACTGGGCCAGCCACGTTCAGGAGCCCTCCCCTCTGGATTGTGGCTCCAGCCCCACAGTGAGTGTGTTCTTTGGATTCAAAGTTCTTTGGTTAAATATCCTGCCCAGGGGTGGCTGAGTCATCCTGTGTTTCTGTTGTGGGTCTTCTGAGCAGTTTCTCTTAGATCCTCTCCGGCAGCCACACCAGTTTAAGTTCCCACCAACCATGCACAGGGGCTCCCTTCTCCCAGCTGTTCACCTGCACCTGCTGTTTCTTGTCTTTTTGATAATAATCATTTGCAGGTGTCAGGTGCTGTCTCATTATGGGTTTGATTTGCATGTTCCTGATAAGTGTTGAAGATCATTGGGAGTGGGAATTTAGACTAGAACTTTAGAGAGAGATTAGGGAGGGAGATAGATTGGGATGACAAAGGCAGAAAGATTCATGGCATCTCTCACCAAGTTAGGAACGGACCAGGAGATAGTACAGTGGCAACACTGGATCCTCTATCCCCTGAGCATTGAACCGCTAGCCCAGTGGCTGAGAATCACTGAGAGGGACCCCTGACTCTGAGCACTGCTTGGGAGCCCCTGCTCACCTGGGCTGCCAAAATAAAATGTTAATGATGACCAGAAAGACATGGGCAAGTAATAAGATCTGTGTGGGAACTGTTCATCTAAGGGAACATGATAGAAAGTAAGCCACAGGAGAGCTGGAGAGATGGTACAGCAGATAGGGCACTTACCTTGCACGCAGCTGACCCAAGTTTGATCCTTGGCATCCATATGGTCCTCTAATTCCGTCAGCAGTGATCTGAGTGAGGAGCTAGGAGTAATTCCTTGAGCACTGCTGGGTGTGACCCCAAAACAAACAATCAAAAAATTTAAAAAGAAATTAAACCAGAGTTGAAGTAGGGAACTGGTCAAGTTGTTTAAAACCTAGGTTATTTCAGATTCTATGAAATGAGCATTCATGATGATTTCTGGGGGTTTGTTTGATATTATCTATCCCTGCGGTTCTGTCATTGTGTGGGTGACTTCACGGTATATACCCTGCATCCAGATAATTCTGGCTCAAACAACCTAAGGAGCTAGGCTACTTAGCAGAACTGTTTTATCTTTTAAAATGAAACATACCAAATCATTACAATTAAATTCTATTGTAAAATGGTTTTAGTTTCTTCTCACTTTTTAGGGGAGATTCCTGGGTTATTATAAATAATAAAATAAATTTTCTGAGTGCATGATAAAAGTAGAAAGAATAATGCTCGGAGTACCTAGAGGTACCCCAGGCTTCAATATCCAATGAACTTGGTTCTCAGTGTCTCAGAGAGGAAGTGTCTACTTCTGGAAAAAATTGAACATCCCTTCTCTTTTTTGGGGGATCTAGCTTAATGTCGCTTTTCAGTATTCTGAAGAAGTACCTTTGGATTATTATTCCTGTTAGATGGAAGGAAGAATAGAGGCAGGCATTGGTACTGGTTAGTTAGTACTTTTAATTTGGAGTATTTCCTCACTAAGACTGCTTGTTTGGATTTTTTCCAAGACTGGGTTAATAACAGATCTTCTCCAGTTAGGACTTTACTTCATTTTCCAAACAAAGCCCCCCCTGGAAAAAAAAATCACTGTGAGATTTTTTTCCAATGTATTTTGCTAAAAAGGCACTTACTAGGAGTGATTGCTAATTCTCGTTTGATTCTGGAAGTCTGGGGTTACCACTGTGAATGTGTTTTTCCCCCTCTTTGATTTTCAGTGGGACTGTTGAAGCAGTTGCTGGTCCACCAGCTGGGCTTGACTGAGAAGAGCACTCAGGAAGAATGGGTTCATTCCCCAGGAAGCCGCACAGTGTCTCCAGGGCTGCAGGTGGACAGCGGAACTAACAATGCAGAAAACATAAAGGCCTATCATCCTGGGGAAGGGCAAATGCCCTTTCGAACTGGAACTGGTGACATTTCCTCTTGTCATAGTCCACGGACTTCAACTGAATCTTCTGCTCCACGGGATTCAGTAGCACTGGCATTCCAAGATAGGCAGGCCAGTCACATGTTAGTAATGGGCCACATGCCCGTGACCCCAGAGCTGATTCCTGCAGAGTCAGAAGGGGGTCCTGATGAGAGTGGAGAGCACTTTTTTGATGCCCGTGAAGCACATAGTGATGATAATCCATCAGAAGGTGATGGAGCACTCAGAAAGGAGGAGGATGTTAATTTACGCATCTCAGGCAAGTTCTTTTCATATTTCAACTTTCATTTTCAATCATTGTGATTGGAATGTTGAAAACAAACATTTGGGCACCCCAGCAATATTGTGTGTGTGTGTGTGTGTGTGTGTGTTTCTTCGATGTGGTAAATATCATTGAATGTATTCAATACCAACCCAGCAATTTTTTTTTTTTTAATTAGTGAGACATCATGAGGTACAGTTGTAGACTTACAATTTTTTGTGCTTGGGTTAGGGCTGGAGCAATAGCACAGCGGGTAGGGCGTCTGCCTTGCACGCAGCCAACATGGCCGACCCGAGTTCGATTCCTCCGCCCCTCTCGGAGAGCCCGGCAAGCTACCGAGAGTATTCGATATGCCAGACACAGTAACAACAAAGTCTCCAATGGAGACGTTACTGGGCCCGCTCGAGCAAATCGATGATCAACGGGAGGGCCTTTACTTTACTTTTACTTCAATTATACAGTGATCAAATACCCATCCCTCTACCAGTGCCCATTTCCCACCACCACGGATCCCAGTATCCCTCCCACCCCCCATCCCCCCCTGCCTCTGTGGCAGGGCATTCCCTTTTGTTCTCTCTCTCTCTTATTGGGTGTTGTGGTTTGCAAAAGAGGCAATGGATGACAATCATGTTTGGTCTATAGTCTACTTTCAGCATGCTTCTCCCATCCTGGGAGGATCCTCCCAACACCTTTATTTGGTGCTCCCTTCTCTATCTGAACTCCCTTTTCCCCTAGCATGTGTGGTTGGCTTCCAAGCCATGGAGTAAAATTCCTGGTACTAATCTTGGCCATTCTTGGGTGTTAGTCTCCTATTTTGTTACTTTATGTTCCCCAGATGAATGCAATCTTTCTATGTCTGTCCCTTTCTTTCTGAGAACCCAGCAATATTGTGTGTGTGTGTGTGTGTGTGTGTGTGTGTTTCTTTGATGTGGTAAATATCATTGAATGTATTCTATACCAACCCCTGACCTAGGGTCTGGGAGGTATTACATTGAATAAAACAGAAAAATTCACAAATAGAGAAAGACTAATGGTAAGTACATAACAAGTAAATAGATGTTAGGTTGTAAGGAGTATTTGTAGGAAAAGCCAGAGGAAGGGCTGGGGGTAGTGAGAGCTGATGAGTGGGTCAGGGTGAAGGGTTTCCAGTGTGTTAGTATCTGAGGAGAGGCCTGAGGAAAGTGAGGGAAGACCCAAGGAGAAATAAGTGGAATTTGGCGGGACAGGGGGTGGGGTTGCAGAGGCAAGGTCATGCAGGGACTTGATAGTCTCTGACTTTTAACTTGTAAGATTCTATCACGAATCACAACCATCCTGTTATTCGTCGATTGCCTCAAGCAGGCCCCAGTAACGTCTCCTTCATCATAGCCCTGAGATTTTTAAGAAAGTGTTATATTCAAGGCTCTTTAGGAGAATGAGACCCATCATTGTTACTGGTATTTGGCATATTGGGTACGCCACGGGGAGTTTGCCAGACTCTGCTGTGTGGGCAGGTTACATTCGGTAGCCTGCCAGTTTGTCCAAAGTAAGAATGAGATAATAAGATGTCGCACGGCCGCAAATGCGGCCGCACAGTTCCGGGAGCTGGTTTTTATAGTCTCTGAGTCTTGGCCGTTGATGGCATTACACGGCGCCAGGGGGCCAGTTGGTGGGTGTGACCCCCGCCTACTGGAATTCGGAGATCTGGGTGGAGGACACTCAGCCCCGATCCGAGTAGGCTTGGAGATCTCAGCCCTGGGACCCGCTTGCCTTTGTTCCTCTGCCGGTACCTTCAGGTGTGCGGAGAGTGGTCTCAGCATGGTGGTGGCTGGTCCTGGAGGTCTATGGCTGGTCCTGGAGGTCTTCGGCTGCCAGAGCCCTGGTTGGGGCAGGGAGGAAAGCTCAACCCGCTCCCCTCCAAGGGGCCCCGGCGAGGACCGCCAGGCACGGGGGCAGGAGATTCTAACTCGTAGGAAATTACAAAAGAGTTGTTCTGTTCAGCCTGAAGTGGGAAATTCTGAAGAACTCTAAACTAAACTTTGGAAAGTGGTGGCTTTCGCACTTCTGTGAGCTCCAGCCTGGAGTTCTGGTGCCTGTCTCGCTTGGCCGCAGTCTTTGTGATGCATCCGCATCTCATGAGCTGTTGTGTCTCTCAATAGGAAACTATTTGATCCTTGACGGCTATGAAGCAGTGCAGGAGAGCTCCACGGATGAAGAGATCGCTTGCTCATTTCCCCCGCTGCGCCCTGCCGGTCCTCTCTCCACAGACTCCACCCACCAGCCCCAACATTCTCCTCCAAACACGCGCTCTGACGGGGCTCTCTCACCCTTCACCCCGGAATGCCTGGTCCCCACACGCTGGGGAACAGGGGAGGAGCCCTGCTTTGAGGTCCGGAGTCCTTCCTCGTGTGCAGATCCCCAGGGCCAGATCATGAGGTGCATTCGCAAGATTGAGGCTGACCTGGAGCACCTAAAGGTACTCCAGACATCAGTGGCCAAAGACCTTGGTTCTCGGCAAAACATGTTGTAGGGAGGAGGGATGGAAGGGTGGCAGGCTGGTGTCAGGAAGCATATCTAGGCTTTTGATTTGTTCTTTGTGCTTACTGTCCATCAGTGTAGCTGGATGGTAAGGTCCCAGATCAACTGTGAACATGTTTTACGAATGCCAAAATCTGGAAAAGCTCTCTAAACTGTACGTTAAGTTGGGTTTATAAGCTTTTAAAGCCTCAGTACCTGTGCCAGGACAAGCCGCCAAGCAGCAGCTGATGGGTGCAGAAATGGCCCTGGTGGCTCTTAACAGTTTAAAAATCTGGCCGGATGGGATTTTTGCCAATTGTATATTGTTAACACTTTTAAAACTGACTTGTGTGGTGGTTTCTAAGAGAACAACTTTCTCAAAGTTTGCCATGAGCAGACACAGATGCGTGACCCGACGCAGTTTTTTTCCTGACACTATTTAGGTGGAGGCTGTGAAAGTTTTTTCAGCCTTTCCATACCAGACCAGTCTTCTGTGGTTTTTCTTCATATTCCCTGATTGTTCGTGCCCTCCTGGGGTTGGAGGACATGTGGCTGGGGGTGGGTCAACTCTCAGAGCGTCACTGCCTGGGTCACTGTGAGGTGGGGGACAGCTGCCCTACCTGCTTCCTTTTCATGTGGCAAAACTTTTCATCATTCAAGGGAGAAACAATTAAGATGTTGGGACATGCTCCCTCTCGCCGACTAAGCTTTTAATGCCATTAATGCTGGAGTTTGGAACCTATCATATACCAAAGCCTTTTTTTCCTAGTTTCAAAAAGTAATTTTTTAAGACATTCCAATGAAAACCAACTCTCTGGGTTTTATCTTACAGAAAGTGGAAGAAAGTTACACCACTCTTTGCCAAAGGCTGGCCGGATCAGCCCTCATAGACAAGCACTCAGGTACGTGTGCGTATGTCGTGGGCTCCTGAGTGGCCCGGTGATTCATGCTGAAATCCCAGTTCTCCCTCGTCTTTGGAGCGTGGCTGGTCTTCAAGACCATGTGTCACACACAGGCTGCTCTGCGGCTCTGCTCTGCCCAGCATCTCCCGTACCACCCGCTCTCTCCCTCTGCAGAACAGAAGGCAGGGGGCGGCAGGCCTGGCCGCCCCGACAGCTCTGCTGGTACTGTTGGGCGGCTCTGGTTGATGGGGCACAGCTCTGTGGGTCTCTCCGGGTGGGGAGGGAGTGGAGCGTGGGGAGGAGTTGCAGTCTGTACCTACTGGCTTCCATGGCCCCAGCTGAGGTGGTCCCAGCGAACCCAGTCCTGGTGGAAGCATGCCCACGGTGCTCTGCAGTGTTCATTTGGGTTTTTCCCTTCTTGATTTGATCCTCAGATAAAAGTTAGAGCCGCGTGTCCTGAAGGTGACTGAAGGGGGCTGGACTTGGCGCATCAACCTTGTGTCACCACATCTTGGCTCCGCCGTGGATGCAGAGAGAGGGTGTGACAGAGGATCTACCAGTGACTCCCCTGGGCTTGCCAGATTCGGGGCCCCCAACCGGGACTGGTTCTTCACAGTCTGGCCGCTGCACTAGTCTGGCAGGGAGGGAGGGGCCTCCCCTCACTCTGCCCGCCTCACTGTGGGAATCGATTTCGATTCAGAACAAAAACCAAATGTATAGAGCTTTGGATGTAGGATATGAAATTTTACTTAGGCTTAAGAAAAAGAGAGAATCAGATGTATTTATTTGACTTCATTCCGTATTTGAAAGCACATTTAAGAGCTTTTTGCCATGTTTCGTTTTAATTGAGTTGTGAGTTGTAGCCCTGTGCATTTTGTACACCCAAGGGTCAGTCGCCTCTGAAGCAGAGGTGGGGATGGGGCTAAGGAGGCGGGGAGGGAGGTGAGGGAGGGAGGAGCCTTCTGCCAGCTGTCCAGAGGGCACCTCACAGGTCGAGAGCACCCCTGGCCACTGGGTGGAGTGCCTCCCCAGGGGCAGGCACCTCTGCCCTGTCGCCAGGTCCCCTCCACAAGCAGGACTCCTCTGTGTACTAAATAGAGGAGCTTGAAGATGGGTGTGTTCTCTTCTCTGGGCTGCTTTTCTATTGAGGGCTGGGATTAGGGAGGGAAAGGAGAGCAAATTTTATTTTCTTGACTATAAATTTGTTATTCTTGGTGTTTCAATTTTATAATTATCCATTAGACTTTGGCACTTGTGTTAAATTAGCCCTGCAGAGTGAGCAGGAAGCAAAACCAGGCAAGTGGAGATGGTTCAACTGGTGGCAGAGCTGGTTTGCCGAGGAAGGGTGGGGAAGGGGGCGTGGGTCTGAGGGTCTGGAAAGTTCTCTGACTGAGTCACTGCTGAGTTGAACGAGGGCTCGCACTAGCCACGGGTACTGCTGATGAGAAGGCCAGTAAAATTGGAGTACCTGGAAGTTTGACTCTTCATTTTTGCACTGATGGTGCCAAAGGGCTCTTGGAGTTGGAAGGAGAGCCCGGAGCTGGCTGGAGCAAGGTGTGGCGAGAAGGCAGAGCCAGAGTCTGGCTCCTGAAGCACTTCCTTCAACTGCTTCCCCTGCGGGCACTCGCCCCACACCACTGCGCGAAGGGCCTTAGGACCTGCAGCCCAGAGCATACACTGGATCCCGGGGCAGCCTGGGCACTGCCCACTCAGCGCCAGGAACAGTCTCGTGGCCTCCCGAGGACCTGGACGGACCACTCCAGACTCCTGTGGTTATCTCCACCCTCTGTGGTTTTCTCTGTACATCAGGTATCTATGTTTTGGAGGTGTTGTCCTCCTCCCCCTTCCCCCCCAATTAAAGCAAAATCATTTGTCAAATCTTAAAATTTTGTTTTTAGGCCAAGGAGTTCATCAATTTTTCCTGTCTTTCAGTAGTACTCTCTGAACTCTGTGGCTCATCAGGATATAATTTTATTATTCCTGAAGTTTAGATTATATACATACACATTTCTTTGTGTGTGTATGTGTGTGTGTATATATAATATATAAATATGTACCCCTCCCCTGTCACAAGTAAGGATGCCCAGTCACTTTTGTAAACACCACTACAACTTAATAAGCTCATTGGTCTCCAGGTTCCTATTTTTGTCTTTTCAAAACTGATTTATGTTTTTGAACGTTGGACCTCATCTATAAATTAGAATTATATGTTGAGTCATAGGACAAGTATAAATTAAAATGGGATAAAAAATTTTAGAAGCAGAAGCTAATATATATATATAAGTGAAGCTTGGAACTTGAACTTTCTGTATCTCTTAAGAGAAGCAAGTAGAAACCAAATGGTTCAGCTGTGCTGCTGGAAAGGGTGCGACACTCCCAGCCGTTGCTCTGTGATACCAGGACTGTCAGTGGTAGTTAATCAGGAGAAAGGGAAATCCCGATAGAGCTTCCATCCCAACTTTACACACTACAAGGTGATTTCATGATTCCTCACACTCACTTCAAAGGCTTTGTAGGTCAGCAGAGTTGGCTTCCTCCACGCCCCGACAAATAGCTTGTCCTTAGCACTATTTGCTTGGCTTTTCTCTCCTTGGAACGGTCCCAAGGCCAACTGGGGAGATTTCTGACCATAGCTCCAGCAGTTCAAATAAAATGATCATCTAGATTCTCAAAAGTGCTCCATATCACTGGCTCGTTCTGAAAAAAATCCCACGATTTCCGGTGTTTTGTTTTTAACCTCACAGCCCGATTCCTTCCAGTCCTTCCCTCACCTCTGCCCCTTCCGTTTGGTCATTAGAATCAAGCCTCTGTTCCTCTGACGCCATCTGTCTGCCCTCGGGATGATGGCGTCAGGTGTTCATCCTGTCTGTGAGGCATTCTGCTCCCATCAGAGCCTTCTCGATGCCACATGCCGAGAGGTTGGACTCTCCTTCCGAAGGGGAAGTTCCCAGGGTGCGGACGCAGCGACTGGGCAGAGCAGGATTGCTGGCTTGTGGCCCCTGGGGTGTCCGCTGTGACCTGTGCCCTCTCTGGAGGGCCTGATGGCTCCTTTAAAGTTAAGTGGGAAATTACATTCAAGTGTCTCTTTCCAGTGAGCAGATTTAATCAAGGCAAATCAGCAAGCCACCAAAATGCTATAATTTAACACCGTGATTGTTCCCTGGAAGCCATATGTTTTGCATACTTTAGAGTCAGCTAACTTGGACTGCTCCAGTTACCTTCTAGAACAGAAGCCGAAACTCTTTATTATGTTACACTGCACAGGAGGTATATTTCATAAGCTTTTTGGATTTCTTCCCCTCCATAAAAACAACTCCCAACTGTTAAAAAGGATGAGTCCCCTCTGGGAAAAATTTTTGGTTCTTCGAGCTAAGAGGGAGGAGCTAATGTGATAATATAGGACAAAAGTCTTTTTTTTTTTTTCTTATTAGAAACTAAACGAAATAAGTATGCGTCTTGTGAGGTTTCTTTTCCTTGCATACTGTCTTCCCTTTATTAAGGTGGCATCTGAGGTTTTTGGGGCGGCTAGAGTCTTGGTCAGTATTTCATTCCCTGTAGGCACAGAGGGCGCCATTGAGAGCTGTGTAGAGGCCTCGGAACAGACACTTAGCAGGGCCTCCAGCCAGCTCTCCCCTAGAGTTACAGTGTTCGCGCTTTGTAAATCACATTTTTCTCCTGACTTTTCCACTCCCTTCCTAAGTCACCTATGAAATTGTTATTTCCTCAAGAGTTCCTTTTGCCTTGTTCCATGTGACTTCCCCACTGGTCCTGATGGTTTGGTTATTGACTGGTAGAAACAAACATGTACCCCCAGAATGGAGCCCTGTCTGTCTTTCCCAGGTGCCGATTGCTAAGCCATGTCCTGTGAAGATGGCGACTGTCATGTGCACGCCATTGGGTGTTTTTAATAAGCCTCTTCCTACTAGAACAATTGCTCTTCCTGTTCACCATACAATCATGTACTCTTTAACAGAAATTACTTTTGAAAAAAAATCTGGAACTATCTTTAAAAAAAAACTTTATTAATAGTCATGTATTTTTACTGATCACATTTTGAAATGCCTAAAAGACTTTATTGTTCTAATTATCCAGATGTACCTTTGTAAAATAGCTCTTTTATGAATTAGCTGATAAGGCTGTATGTTTCTGGAACAAAAATATTGGTCATCTAAAAACTGTTTTCTGGGGTCTGGGAAAATAGAAACTGAGAATTCAAATATTAAATATGCTTAAAGGAAACAAGTATGTGACTTTTTATTTGGATTCTTGTTGATGTACACATGTTACATTAGAAAAGTTTAGGTATTAATTTTATTACACGATTCCCAGGCATCTCCTCCTCCCCAGCATCTCTCCTGGTGAGACAGCTACTCCATCTCTCTGTGGGAACTTCCATGAGGGCACTAGCAGCTGCGGTAGAGCCCCCATCAGGGCAATGTTGTTGAGGGACGAAGTCACACAGTGTGCAGTTTTTCCATTGAAGTTATACAGTGCAATTATGTTTGCCATATTTAATAATGTTAAAAGTATGCAAGTCTCTGGCATTAAGGGGGCAGTTTGTATGGCTCACGTGAAGGTAACTTTGTTTTAATGGTTTCCCTAAATGAAAATAGTATACTCTTACTGCCTTTCTTTTTGGGCTTGGGGGCCACATCCAACGATGCTTAGCAGTTACTTCTGCTCAGGGAGCCATATGGGGTTTTGGGAATTGAACCCTGGTCAGCCACGTGCAGGGCAAGTGCCCAACCCACTGTACTATCTCTCTGGTCCCATTCTTATCTCTAATGTTGAATTTTCTCAAGTACCACTATTCCTTTGCTTTATGGAACCCATGGGCTGGAGCGATAGCACAGTGGGTAGGGCATTTGCCTTGCACGCAGCCAACCTGGCCAACCTGAGTTCGATTCCTCCACCCCTCTCAGAGAGCCCAGCAAGCTACCGAGAGTATCTCGCCCTCATAGCAAAGCCTGGCAAGCTCCCTGAGACGTATTCGATATGCCGAACACAGTAACAAGTCTCACAATGTTACTGGGCCCGCTAGAGCAAATCAATGAACAACGGGAGGACAGTGACAGTGATGGTACCCACGCAAATTAGAAGGTGCCCCCCTTTTTTTTTTTGAACCTTTTTGTATATTGACATGTAGATGTAATTCAGCTTATTCTTTGGGTCAACTTTTTGTTTTATAGTAACTCAGGGCACATTTGAATGGCAAATATAATAAGTATAACAAATACTAAGTACTTTTCAGGGTCTTTTACGTAAGCCTTCTAAAACTTAAATACGTTCAAATATACTTTTCAGAAATTAACCTGTTTGTCGTAGTAGTTGTGTTTACTATCATATGACTGATAGAACAAGTAAGTACTTATTTCATTCCAGTTTGCTTTCAACAGGAATGGAAAGAGTCATTTGGATATGAGCCTTCTTATTGTTGATCTTTTCGACACAGTCAAATGACTGGTGACCAGCTTGAAAGATGAGTGGATCTATCCTGATGAAAAAGTTTCTTTTTTCTTGGGTTTTTTGTGGGGACACATGCAGCTGGACTTGCTCTTGGCCATGCTCAGGGACCCTGTGGGGTGCCAGGGGTTGAATGGGGGTTGACAACATGCGAGGCAAGCGCCTTAATTGAAGTCCTATTACCCTAGTGCAAAAGGTGCTTCTTTGTTAAATTTGGTGTTCCCTACTCTAAGAGATCACCGTCACGGTCCTCCCGTTGTTCATCGATTTGCTTGAGCGGGCCCAGTAACGTCTCCATTGTGAGACTTGTTACTGTGTTTGGCATATTGAATACGTCACGGGTAGCTTGCCAGGCTTTGCTGTGCGGGCAAGATACTCTCAGTAGCTTGCCGGGCTCTACAAGAGGGGCGGAGAAATCAAACTCGGGTCGGCCATGTTGGCTGCATGCAAGGCAAACGCCCTACTGCTGTGCTATCGCTCCAGCCCACTCTAAGAGATATCATAAAGTATTACAAATAAACAGCCAAATGTAAGTGCCTCATTTCATTCTCGTTGTCAAGCACAATTCATGTTACTAATTGAAAACATTTACCAAGTTTTTTTTTCCTTTTTTTGGGGGGGGGGGTCACACCCAGCGATGCACAGGGTTCCTTCTGTCTCATGCACTCAGGAATTACTCCTGACAGTGCTTGGGGGACCACAGGGGATGTTGGGAATCGAACCCGGGTCAGCCGCGTGCAAGGGAAACACCCTACCCGCTGTGCTATCGCTCCAGCCCCAAACATTTACTAAGTTTAGCTGTCAGAGAACAAGTCTGTCTGTGCCTCCTGTCTGTCAATGCTGTGGCTTGACATCCCTTCAGATGTGAGGAACTCTTCGTTGCAGTTTCCTTCCAGGGTTGATTAAGGTATGTTGGACCTGCATGTCAAGGGGTTACACTGTGTTGTTTTCAGGGTTCTCTCAGCCCATATGACCCTAGAGTTGGGGTTTCCTGTGACATTTTGTTGACAGTAATAAGTAGGATACTTCTTGGTCCTGTTGTAAAAAATTCTGGAGAACATCTGTACAGAGAACTCTCCCCCTACTGTGTATGTAAATCATGAAAAGGAGAAAGCAAGATGCCGTGCCGTCTCAACCCTTTTTTTTTTTATCTCTGGATAGTTTCCTATTCTTAGAAATTATTATCATGGTTATGATAATTACTATAATTACAATAATTATTTCTTTTGTTTTTGGGGGGGACCACACCTAGCGGACCTCAACCATTACTCCTGGTGGTGTTCATGGGACCAGATGTGCTGGGGATCGAACCAGGCAAGCTGCATCAAGGCAAGGGTCTCTACTGGCTCTCGGATTCCTGGAAAATCTCTGTGATCCACAGTATAAACATACTTGAGTTTTCATAGTTTTGAAAAGTCTTCAACTGTTAAAAGACACTAGGTCCTCGTGCGTACCTGTACGTGCTCTCTGGTGACATAGATTGTTCTGGTGAAAGTGTCTTAAGAAAATTCAGCCTCAGACAGACATATATTTTAAAAAGGGGAAAGGATTTGGGCCTGAGAGATAGCATGGGGGTCATGGGCCTTTACTCCAGTTTGGTCTCCAGGACCACTGCATATGGTCCCCTCAGCCCCACCAGGAGTAATCTCAGAGTATAGCTGGGTGAAGCCCCAAAACTGAAAAAGGGGTGAATCATTAGTATCCTTTCCTGTAATTGGGGGTATTCTCTCTCATTCTGCACTGGAACTTGACAGCTGTTGGTTTCTTTGAGCGCTTCCGTGTTGCCTTGGAAGCCACAGTCTTCTGTCCATGCAGTCGCCCTGGCTTCACCGGAGTCCACCTGTCCATAGGGCACTGAAGATGCAGGAGTCTGGAAACCTTCCCTTGTGCAGGATTTTCTGAGATGTATGCATCCTGCAAAAAAATGCTGGTTTATTAAATCATGCAATGCTTCCGAAAGCGGATGTGCTTCTTTATATAATTTCCCCAAATCACATTTGTTAATAAAAAACAAGTCTCTTCAGAAAAGTCTCACAGTAATGGATGCACACCCAATCAAAGCTGCTAATTTTTGTTTGAAAGCTTCAATTTTATCACTGGCAACAAATCCGCCCACCACCTTTTTCATTTCTGAGAAACAGCTGCCCAGTGCTCTAGCCATGGCTTACGTTGCTCTTTTATGTCAAATGATTTTTCTTTTAGAAAACAGGGCATGGGTGGGGGTGGGGAGGGCGGGGAGAGAGCTCAGCTGCCGTGAGTGCTTGGTGTCTGCATGCACCAGAACCAGAGACTCAGACCCCTTCCCCTCACAGGACTGTTGGAGGCCTGAGAGCCCCCAAGCCCCACTGGGAAGGCCTAGCTGGTTTTTAGCAAGGCCCAAGCAGTTCTGCATCTTGGACTCTAGCGTGGAGTTACCCAGCTTGGTTGGCTGAATGCCCAGGAGGGATTCCCCAGGATCTCCTGAACCCTGAACTTTTGGGAGCCCCCCAGAATGGGTGTGCAGTGTGCTAGCTTTGCTCTCCCTCTAAACAACTGCATGGGTACTTTTCTTCAGACACTGCCATAGTATCTGGTCCCCCTTCATCACTGTGGAAAGGGGATCTCCTGATTTTATGAATATTTTGGCTTTGAGGGGAGGGGTGGGTTGAGCCATCCCCAGCAGTGTTGGGGCTGCTTGGTACTGGGGATTGAACTGGTGTCGGCTGCATGCAAGGCAAGTGTCTTAACCCCTGTACTCTCTCTCCTGCCCCGAAGTTGTCTGTTTTTATGAAAGACCTATTTAGCACCCGGTTTTTCTTTTTCAACAACACCCAGAAACTGGAAGAGGATTTTGCTTTAATGGCAAAAGGTGACAAGATGGGTGAGAAGAGACGCCTGTGTGCAGCGTGGCCCTGCCCCTCTCCCCCAGGTCCTTCACGACCAGCTGTGGCCTGGTTTCGCGCTTCACGAAGCGTTTTTGCTCCACACAGTGTTAGTGTTGGTCCAAGTGCTCTCTGATGGTATGTGGTAGGTGGTGAGAGGGTGGGTGGTCCGGAAACACTGAAACCATTTTCTATCTAAGTGAACAGTGATCCTTCTTGCTTTGCACGTCCTAGGAAAGGAGCCGTCTTCTTCCTGCTAGCTGGGGAGGCCATACTTAGCTGTGGGCTTAGGGTCCTTGGCCTTCTCCGCATTTCATCAGTGCACCACAGAACCTCTGGAAGACATCACTCAGGTTGAGAAGGAATCAAATGACCCATTTTTACATGGCGTCATCAAGGGCACTCCAGGGCCAACCTGCTGGGCAGATGAGTGGCAGTATTGGGCATGGTGCGAGTGGGCCTGGCCGTTGTCTTCTTTTAGGCTACACTGTGGATGGCACCTTCTACCCTGTGGGTGACCTGGGCAAAGCAGATGATGGCTCTGGAGTGTGTGAAAACAGCAGTGGGCTCCTACAGCCCCCCGCAGGAGGCGTAGATGATGTGGACTCGTTTACAAGTGTGCAAACAGCCTTCAGGGTCCATACTGGCCGAAACACTTGACCACAGAAGGGCAGTGAGAAACAGAAGAGGCTGGGCACTGGTAGGTGTCTCGCCAACACACATTCTTTCCAGACGTGCCAAACATGATGAGCTTAGACTATATAAATATCTCTTACTGTACAGCCACATTTCATGTTTAAGAATGAGTGTGTGTGTGTGTGTGTGTGTGTGTGTGTGTGTAAATCAGGCCCTTAGAGTATAGAGTATAAAATACATATACATGTGTATATATAATTTTTTTAAATATATAAATCACTGTCCTCTCGTTGTTCATTGATTTGCTCAAGCAGGCCCAGTAACGTCTCCATCGTGAGACTTGTTACTGTGTTTGTCATATTGAATACATCACGGGTGGTGCGGGCGAGATA
Organism: Sorex fumeus; assembly: GCF_029834395.1. Lineage (NCBI taxonomy): Eukaryota > Metazoa > Chordata > Mammalia > Eulipotyphla > Soricidae > Sorex > Sorex fumeus. The sequence continues at coordinate 1,320,400 of NW_026606255.1, read as the reverse complement.
CTCTCAGTAGCTTGCCAGGCTCTCTGAGAGGGGCGAAGGAATTGAGCCTGGCTCGGCCGGGCGGGCTGCGCGCAAGGCAAACACCCTACCGCTGTGCTATCATTCCAGCCCATATATGTATGTATGTGTATATAGCACAGCGGGTAGGGCGTTCGCCTTACAAGCGGCCAACATGGCCGACCCGAGTTCGATTCCTCCGCCCCTCACGGAGAGCCCGGCAAGCTACCGAGAGTATTGGATATGCCAGACACAGTAACAACAAAGTCTCCAATGGAGACGTTACTGGGCCTGCTCGAGCAAATTGACGATCAACGGGAGGGCCTTTACCTTTACCTTTATACTTTTATACATATATAAAAATATGGACGTCAATAAACTATATATATACATATATATACATATATATATATATATATATATATATATTGGTTTTTGATCCACACTCAGGTCACTCCCGACTCTGTGCTCACAATCACTCCTGGTAGTGCTTGAGGACCATATGGGGTGCTGGGGATCGAACCCACAGCTGCTACCCCGCAAGTCCAGCACCTTACCTGCCATGCTATCTCTCGGATCCTAGAGCAGTTCATTTTGTAAACAGTTTTGTAATTGTTACGCCTTAGGTCTCAGGATTACAGTTCTGGTTTTGATGTCTGTGGTGCCTACAGCCCAGGTCCACCAGTGTGCCCACCTTGCATCTACTTCTTCGTTCCCCACTCTCCCCTGCCCTTAATTCTGTCATCCAAGGCCAAGGACTTGTCATCATTGGGTGATTCTCTTTTAAAGTCGTGTCTGAGACCTTTCCCTGGAGCACCAAGGCTCTGGCAGACACACAGTATTTCTGGAGACTCTGCCCTCCCGCTCTGCAGGGAGAGGAAGCCATGCATGCATAGGGCCCAGGCAACAAGGAGCCACTTTTTCTAGAAAGTTTGAAAAGAATCAGAGTTTTGAATATTTTGTTTGCTTTGTTTGTTTGAAACAAAGTTTCCTCCTAACTCCTGCTCTGAGATGAGCTTGGTGGTTGACCTGAAACAAACCATTTGGATTTTCCTTGTCACATCACCCTGAGAAGTCAGATGTTGACCTCGCTGAGGCCCTTGGAGCTCTCTTAATCTGAAATTGCTGCCCCAGGAACAGAGCGAAATCTTGCCAGGCGGCCTTCCTATTGAAGCTCTGGCTTTCCCCAGACTCGAATCTTCTTCCAAATAATAGTATAAATTGAGTGTCACCTCTCGATGCCTGCTCTGGGAATCTTTTTTTCTGATTCTTCTTTAGATATCTTTTGATCATTTGGTACTACCTATAAACGAAGCATTATTCCCTTATTTTCCTCTTGTCCCGATCTTACTCCCATCTGAAAAAAAACTTGGCTGGAGAGGGTGCCGGGAAATAGTACAATAGGTAGGGCGCTTTCCTTGCATGCGCGGACGTTGGGTTAACTCCTAAGCACCACGATGGGCATCATTCCTAAGCCCTAGCAAGAATTATTCCTGAGCACCATCAGATGTGAGCCCCAGAAACCAAAAAAACAATAAAATAAGGAACTTGAGGACTTTGATGATGGCAGCCCCGGGTTCCTGCCTTAGAGAGCGTTTTCTGAGTGTCACCGCAGGAGACTGACAGCTCTTTTTCCATTTTCACTCACGTGTTGAATGATGCCCATTCTGAAATATTTAGGGAATTCATGAGAATTGCGTGCCCAGAAGGTGAACGAGCTGGATCGATTGTTTTGCAAGCAAATGCATCATCAGAAAAACTAGTCCAGCCGCAAAAATAGGTCCCAGGAAATTTGGAAGATTTCCTGCAATCAAATATTTATAAACTAAGAGCTCAAATGAAAGAAAAAGGGGGGAGAAAGTGGTCCTTAGGCCTTACCACCTGTGGAAAGTGAAAGGCGCAGATATTCTTAACTGTCTTTCTTTTTTTCCCCCCTGTTTATTTTAGAAACTGGCCTCCTGCTACTAGATTCTCACCAGGTTGGGGAGTCTGTATCTAGCTGAATGCTTGTTTTCAGTGTGGGTGTTTGGCCCTAGTGGGGGTGGGGGTGGGAATGGACTTCTGGACTGGCATTATTGATTAACATCCATCCTCGACTTCTCCCCTCCTTTCTTCCTCAGAGAAGAGGTGAGCTGAATTGCAATTCAGACTGACACCGAGACCTCTGGCAGTAAGCAGGAATCCTCCTTTCTTGGGCCCGAAGAGCTTGCCAGCAGTGACTAAAAAGTTGATTGATTAAACATTAACTAATCTCCAGCCTTACTTCTGAAAACAAAGACTTGGAGGAACTTATATGGAGACAGGTGTTAGAAGGGTATCCAAGTGGCCTTAGGGAAAGGCTAAAGGTGGAGACTTGACAGTACCTGGGAGCTTGTTTTCTCCCAGAGTATCTTTCTGCTCATTCCCGCTCTCTGCCTGCTGTCCTCAGGTCCCTTTTCTGCCTGTGTGGATTTCCCGAGCTCCCACATGCATCGCCTCCTGCCTGCCATCTGTCACACGGTGGCCCCTCCCGTTTTCCAAGAAACACTCAACTCGCATTGCCTGCCTACAGTGGCTCCGTGGCAGCTACTCCAGCGAGATGAGTTTCGGAGAAATTCACCATTCTCAGGCCCACACTTGGATGGACGGATTGATCGGTCAGTCCACCCATCAGATCAGATCAGTGTTTCCATCTCTCCTGCCCCACTCAGTGCCCACACTTGATCTCGGCAGTGCACGTCTGCCTTCCCGAGCCTGCCCAGTGGGGGCCTTGTCGTGCAGAGGGGCCTGGTTCCTGAAGCAATCTTCTGTGTGTGACAGCCAGCCTGGGTTTGACCTGCCCACGGTGGAACCAGTTCCCACCTGTGGGAGCGTCATACGTGCCCGAGGCTTCTCTGACTCCCTTAGTAACTGCAGCTGTTCGCCGAGCTAGGGGGCCAAAGTGGGCATTTCATTTCAGGTGTTTGACCTCGGAGTGGTTTGAATACAACCGAACAGGGTTAGCGGAGGGATATGGTGCAGAGAAGGGAGTGCTAGGCTCGCAGACGGCTGTGGAGTTACTCAAATGGAGGCTTAGGTTGCTCGGGGGGGGGGAAGTTTGGCCATCAGGGGTCTCGGGAATCTGAGTCTTGTCAGCCTAGAGATGTCACCAAGAGGTGGCAGATTGTGGCCTACAGCTGAGTTGAGTTGGATGTGTGGGTTGTCCTGGCCGGATTAAGGAGACTTTTTCACAAGTCTCAATTGCTCGTGCTGACAGGAGGTTGTGTGTGTGTGTGTGTGTGTGTGTGTGTGTGTGTGTGTGTGTGCACACGACGAGCATCTCTGGGCTGTGCCAGGGCCAGGTGAGTGCAGATCAAGCGTGACCACCAGCTGCTGTGTGGAGAAGCCAGTTAGTATGATCATGGAACCCTCTAGAATGGCAGAGCCTCAGAGCTGGAGATGACTAATTGCCAGAGGCAGGGAGAGAAGAGAATGTTCATCAGCATGGGTCTAGGAAAACACCTGGCACATTTTCCTGGTGAGAATGTTCTGGAATCTGTGGTGAGACCTAAACCAGACAAATGTACTAAAACGCACTGGATTGTACACTGTTCAGGGTAAATTTTTGGCATGTGACCACATGCTCTGACCTCTTTTTTTTTTTTTTTTTTTTGCTTCTGGAACCTTCCCATCAGAGGTACTCAGCTCCCGTGGCTGTGGTCCCCGCCTGGTGACCTCACGTGGGTCTCTGATGTGGTGGGTAGAGTGTGGCCATGGATGGTCCCATCTCCACTGCTCACAGACCTGAGTCAGCACTGGGTTGAGCCTCATTTCACGGCGACCCCTCATCTGCTCTCGGGCACTAGGGGGCCCTCCTTGGATGGAAGTAAACGCTGCCCCCACACACAGCACCAACACTGAGTTCCTGTCTTCTCAGCCTGGCCAGCGCCCACTGACCAACTTGTGCTGGTGTCTGATGGGCCAAGAAGTCTGCATCATCGGGTTGAAGCAGTGACCTGGGGACAAGCTGGAAAAAGAGAATTGATGGGTGGTTTGAGGCTTTTTGTCTGTTTGTTTTAGGGCCTCGAATAGCGTTCTCATCCTGTTTGCGTAGGGCCCAGGTCTCTGAGGCTTATGTTGAGCAGGAAGAACAGTGGAATCAAAGAGATGTGCCCGGAGCTGGAGGTTCTTCGTCCTCTTAGCTATTTCTTCGACGCTCTTGAAGGTGTTCCAAGCCGCTCTCTTCCTCCTGCGCAGCTTGGGTGCCAGGTCATTTGTCGTGTTGACTTCTCGACCTAGGTACACATAACTGTTGCATTCGGAGATGGTTGTTCCGTTGAGAGCGAATGGAGCGTCAGGGACGAGGCTGTTTCTCATAAACATTGTCTATTCGGGTCTCCCAAAGAGGACTTGAAAGAGCTATGCTTGGAGTATCACATTTCACTCAAATGAGAGAAAGAATCCGGAGTTCCGACCTCCATCGACGATCAAGAATCAGGGACGCTGTCTCATTTGCCAAGGCGTCAAAAATCAGATGGGCTGGTCACATAATGAGATTTAGAGACGACCGCTAGACTAGAGCCGTTACCGACTGGATTCCACGGGATATCAAAAGACTGCATGGCCGCCCACTTACCAGATGGTCAGACTTCTTCATCAAGATCATGAACGATCGGTTTGAGGCTCTTCGTGTTCCTAGAACGAACAGACACCATTGGGCTACACTAGCACGCGACAGGGACAAATGGAGATGTTACTGGCACCCGCTCGAGCAAATCAACAATTAATGGGAAGTCAAGTGATCAAGTGTTTTAGGGCCACACCTGGACATGTTTGGGACTTACTCCTAGCTCTGTGCTCAGCAGTCACTCCTGGTGGTGCCCAGGGAACCAGGAGGGGTTCAGGGGACCAAACCTGGATCAGTCACGTGCAAAGCAAGCACCCTACCCTCTGCTCTATCTCCCTAGCCCTGCGATTTTGTTTCTTAAAAAGGCCTGGTGATGCTTTTGCTCCAAGGAGCTTGATTTGCCAGCCATTTTGTTTCTGCTTTCCTGAGGCCAGTATCCACGATGGTCAGAAATCAGAGGTGTGGGACTGGAGAGATAGCACAACGGGTAGGGCGTTTGCCTTGCACGTGGCCGACCCGGGTTCGATTCCCAGCATCCCATAGGGTCCCCTGAGCACCGCCAGGAGTAACTCCTGAGTGCAGAGCTAGGAGGAACCCCTGAGCATTGCCAGGTGTGACCCAAAAGAAGCAAAAAACCCCAAAACAACAACAGCAACAACAACAAAATCAGGTGGTCTGGAACACCTGCAGCCGCACGGTGGCCGGGCGAGAGGTCAGAGGTCAGGGAGTTGGTGTCTGTTTGGGGTCCCTCTCTCCTCCTGAGTGCTGAGAGCACGAACCTTGCTGGGGCGCCCCGAGCAGGGGGAAATGATCTACAATGTGTGTGCAGCAGGGGATGCAGTTCCGAGGTCCCTGTCCTAACCTCGGACTTCTCATCCTTGTTGGAGCTCCGATGGGACAAGTATGGTGACATGATGAGGTGCCAGCATGCTAGAGGGGAGATGTTTATTGACGTCCCACCACTTAGAAAATTCAGTTCTTTTATAAGGGGTTTGTTAGGTTAAATGTCTAGTAGTGTGATCCTGGGTTCGCTGAAGGTGTCTGGGTTGTGGCTTCATAAAACACCTCATGAACCTATTGTAGCTGCCTGAGCCCCCTGCACCCCCTTCCCACACACACACCTTCCCCCTGCTTCCTGCTCGAGGGTCTCACTGGGCAGCAAAACTGCAGCTCCGGGAGTGTTGCCATCCGAGGGACAACCACCTCCCCCGTCCCCAGCCCACTTTTTCTTAAACCGGCCCTTCGTTTCCGGATGTCAGCCATGTGAAGCATTTCCCGTAATCACTGTTTTCACCTTCTTGTTGGTATTTATTCTGCAGCGCTGAATAGGCCCTATTAAACCCCAGCTCCACGGAGCTCGCGTCCTCTCGGTCTCTGGAGACACCATCATCTTTCCTATTATCTGAGACTATTGTTTCGTGAGGATATTAATGAGCGGTTTCCCGGCTGGAGTTATCATTGCTTCTCCCAGCCTTCAGCCACCCCCCCCCCCCGCCCCCAAACAAATGATTTTGATTTGACACGGAGCCCGACTTGAGTTTCTGGACGCCTGACCTCGGGGTCTGAATCTCTCCGCTTCTTGCACGCCACAGTGGATACTGTGACGCTCCCATCTGCCCGTCGTCTCTGACCCACATTATCATCTGCTGCTGAGAATGTGGTGACTACTGCACTCGGCTGCTTTTCGTTTACTTCTAAATTATTCCTGAGCGTGTGTACTATATTCCCTTTATTTAGATCCAAGGCATAATTAGGGAAGGGAGCTGAACGAAAGAGCTCGTTTTTCCTGCCTCTCGCCATGGTGTTGGGTGAAATATGCTGCCTGGCGCTTCGAACAGGATTCCAACAACCCCGCGTCATTTGTCATAACTCCCGGAAAGGGTCTGTCCATGCCAAGCCAGAGGTGTGACAGACGCCGGCCGCCCTCCACCGGACTTAATGAGACTCCTCAGATGTTATTCTGAAGAACTGCTTCTATTTTTATTATCTAACATTTATTAAATGTCAGCCATGTGCTGTCACAGGCAGAGAGTAGCAGGTTTCTGTCTGGTTCGGATCTCGGATGCTGGTGAGTTTTGCTTCCGCCCGAGGGACTCGGGACTAGCAGAGTGGCTGGTGTCTGTCTTCCCGAGGAAGGATTTCCGAACCGTTTCTGTTAAAATGACAAACATGAGATCCTGCCTCCGGGGAGACTTCTAAACCAATGCACAAAGTGGGAGAGAGAGAGAGCGAAAAAAATAAGATACGCTGGAGCTTTCAAAGTGAGATTGATTTCAACAGAAGATCCAACTCCTGCTCTTCTTTCGAGTGATAGGATGAACCCCCAGCTATTTTGGTCCCACCTGTGTTTTTCATCCTACAAAGAGCTTTTGAGTCCTTCCCTTTGGCCCAAGGCGGGATCGGTGGCCTGGAACTTGAAGGGGCTTGGATTGTAGCTCGTGTGGCGAGAAGTGGCCTAACTTTGTGTATGGGACCCTTTAGGCCTCCGGGATCACAGGGAGGCTGTTAAAATAGCATCATAAGTAGAAGGAGATTTTCTGGTTTAAAGCAAGAAAACGTTTTGGTCTGGAGAAATAGTACAGGGGCAAGGCACTTGCCTTGCCAAACACCAGTTTGACCCCTCCCACCACTCACTCAAGAAAAGCCTCCAAGCATGCTCAGGGTAGTTACAGAGAAATAACTGGTGAGCTAACTAAAATCAGAAAGCACAAGTTTCAGGTCTGTGAGGAAACGCCAGCTTCCGGCAGGAGGCGGCCATGTGCACAGGCCCACGCACCAGGCACAGAAATTGGGGCCTCTGGGGAGCTGTCCTTAGGAGGGCAGTGACGGAATAGCTGGGTGCAGTGAAGAAGGGTCTCCAGTTATATACCCCGTCCCGCCTCCACGCATGGCTTATTACTGAGCGTTTGGAACTAGTGTGGCGGGCAGCTCATGGCCACTTGTCTTCCCAACAAGGCCAGTGTTTGCTCTGAGCTTCCCCAAGTGCTTTGCTCTGGGAAAGGTGCAAAGAAAACCATCCTGATTTGAAGCGGGGGGGGTGGGGTACTCCTGCACAGTGCTCATCTCAGAGTGTGACCAGCTGCATCTCAGAAGTGATTTTCACTTTTCACACGAAGGGTGAAGCACTGCCCCTGAAATTCTGCTGGGGTGTGACCCAACATCCTCCCAGAATAGCAAAGAGTGATGGCAAAAATATGATGCTGGAGCTGTTTTCTCATGCCAATATTAGCTCCTTCCTTCCTTCTTTCCTTTCTTCCTCCCTCCCTCCCTCTTCCTCTCTCTCTCTTTCTTTCTCTTTCTTTCTTTCCTTTCATAATGTCTTTGTGTATGTACTTAAATACTAATTGCATTTCTAGGCTCTCCGGCAACTTCTTTTTTTAAAAAATTGAATCACTGGGGCTGGAGCGATAGCACAGTGGGTAGGGCGTTTGCCTTGCATGCAGCCAACCCGGGTTTGATTCCCAGCATCCCATATGGTCCCCTGAGCACCGCCAGGAGTGATTCCTGAGTGCAGAGCCAGGAGTAACCCCTGTGCATCGCCGGGTGTGACCCAAAAAGCAAAAAAAATTGAATCACTGTGAGATAGACCCTTACAAAACTGTTCATGATTGGGTTTCAGTCATACAGTATTCCAACACTCATCCCTCCACCAGCGTGCGTTTCCCAGCACCAGTGTCCCCAGGTTCCTTCCCATCACCCCCCTCAGCCTGCCTCTATGGTAGACTCTCTCTCTCTCTCTCTCTCTCTCTCTCTCTCTCTCTCTCTCTCTCTCTCTCTCTCTCCTTTTGGGCATTGTTGTGGATTGCACTATTGATACTGAAAGGTTATCAAGAATATCCCTTCACCTACTTCTAGCACTCAGTTCTTGTCCAGAGTGGTCATTCCTGGCTATTATTGTCATATTGGTCTCTTCTCTATCGTACCTACCTTCCGCCCCACACATGCTTGTGGTAAATTCCAACCATTGACCAGTTCTCCCTGCCCCTGTTTTCCCTTAATTTTAACAGATTAAAATATGTATTATTATTATTATTTATTAATCTGTTACTATACATTTTTATATACCACAAATGAATGCAGTCATTCTATATCTGTCCCTCCTAACTCATTTCGCTCAGCATGATACTCCCCATGTCCACCCATTTATAGGCAGATCTCATGACTTCATCTTTTCTAACAGCTGCATAGTATTCCATTGTGTAGATGTACCATAGTTTTTTTATCCATCCATCTGTTCTCGGGCCCGTGGGTTGTTTCCAGATTCTGGCGATTGTGAAGAATGTTTCAGTGAACACAGGAATGCAGATGGTGTTTCTGCTGTAGCACCTTTCTTTAAACAGGGCTGTTCCCGCCAATGCTCGAGGGTGACTGCGGCAGCACATTTATGCTACCATTGCATTTTCCAGAAGCTAGACCCTTCACTGCACTGCAGTGCTCCCCCCTCTACAGGGAAAGTCCCCTCTCCCCACGCAAGGCAAGTTTGTGCTCCTAGCAGTGACTGGCATTTCTCCGGAGGCTGGAGTTTGGGCCTAGGATGCCCAGGACTGTGGACACGGGAGATGACTCATTCTGCCCCTCTCCAGCGGGGGGAGTGTGTGCTGGGCAGTGCTCGGCTGACCCCGTCACTGCCCCTGTGCTGGGCTTAGGCACTGCGGGTGGGGGGGGGGGGACTAGACTTAGTGCTTAGGCACTCAGTCCTCCTCCCCCACTCCTATGTGTTTCTCACTGAGTTTCAGATCAGCCTCGAACCGGTGTCCATTGCTCCTGGTTTCAGCACCAGGAAAGCCACGGCCCCCACATCACTGTCTTACTGTCTTTTGAATCAGGGTAGCTGGAATCTTCTAAACTCAGACGTATGTTGGAATCTGAGAACAGGAATGGAAAAGAAGATTGTCAAACCACCTGGTACCCAAGTGAAAGCACTCACTACAGATGCCGTCTGGTAAAGCGTGCCTCCTCGTATATCATGCCTGGGTGTAAGCCGCTCTGCAGTCCCATTCTTGAATGCATCCCGGCCTTCATTTCGCTCAGATTCTTCAGAAATCTGCCAGGTGAATAGAAATCCTGTTACCTGGCTCCTCTGTGATTCCCAATTCCGTGACAGAGGCCAAGCGCCTGGAAATTGCCATGAGATACAATTTAAAGCTTTTCCTTTAGGAGGGAAATAAAATGCACCAGCATATAAACTTTTGGAAAGTAGAAACCGTGTCCAATTTTTCTTCCTGTCCCTATAGTCCCTAATACCCTCCCTGGCAGATAGCTGCTCTGTGAATCATTGTTTTATTGAGCTGAAAGAGAGCAGCCGACAAACATTAGGTTGAAATAGATGCATGTCAGGACGGAGAGCTGGGCTACCTTCACATACATGCACACATGTGCAATCTGCATCTGTCCATGGAGAAACACATGCACCTACTAGTTGTTGGTTTTACTTTCAAGAGCTTTTGAAATATCCTGGAGTCCTTTAGTCGGAATTCGCCACTATTCAAACTGCTCCCTGGCCCAGCTGCGGATCGCAGCTACCTGGGGCCATGTGGGAGCGGCCACTCAGCCCTGCTGCCCAGGTGGCCACACTGATGAGGCAGCCCCGTGCTCTGGGCTGCCAACACGATAGAGCCTGGCTTCTGGGGCAGATGTGCCGCTGATTCCTCAGCTTCACACCTCTTGGCCTGCCAGCTTGTCTTGCTGCTTCATCTGCCATCACCGTGGGCCGGAGAAGTGAATGGTCAGTGGGGAGAGGGGCCACCTCGGTGGTCCTCCCTATGCCAGTGCACTCGGTGCGCCCCGGCTGAGCTCCATCCACCCTGACAGGTCTGGCCCTGCACGGGATATGGGGATGTGGGGACTCCTGCTCCTTTTTTTTTTTTTTAAAGTTTTGGCTTTTGGGGCCACACCCAGTGATGCTCAGGGGTTACTCCTGGCTCTGCACTCAGGAATCACTCCTGGCGGGATGTCGGGCGTCCAACCCAGATCGGCCACGTGCAAGGCAAACTCCCTTCCTGCTGCACTGTCGGTCACTCTGGCCCTGGGCCTCCTGCTCTTGGCTTTAGTGTCCTTGGACTAACCCCTGCCTACCGGCTTCTTCAGCCAGAGCGAGCCCCAAAGATCAGTTCTTGAGTGTTCAAAGACACTTCTAAACTCCTAGAGGCACAGATACGCTCCGTTCGGAGTGAAGGATTTATCCCTGAAACGGCTGACAAGACGGAACCAGAGAATTTCCTGCCGTTCCACCTGGGGCGGTGCTGTCGCTGCGTCTCCGTCCTGTATTCTCAGGCTGCTGTGTCCTTCAGCCTCGGAGGCTCCGAGGCAGACCCTGGGGACCGGGGACCCCCCTCCCTACCCCATCTCGCCCACAGATGGACCCGCCCAAAGCACAGGCTCGTGGTCCATGCTGTCCCTCCCCCAGCCAGGACTGACACCCCAGGCCCGGCACGGTGGGGGTGCTCAGAGAAAACTCCCACTGGGGGACAGGGACCACCCAGGCAGGCAGGGCCTTGCAGATGTCAGACATAATTTCTGCCTCTGGAGCCCACATCTCTGCTCCCAGCGCAGCCAAAGCAAGTCGATCCCCTCCCAAACGCGTGATGCGCCTTCAAAGGCACGTGGGGGAAGGCTGGGCAGGTGGGCTGACAAGGAGGGATTCTGTCGCGGGTAGGGGCCTGCAGATGCAGGAGAGCAGCTCGGAGGCGAGTGAGGCGGACAGGAAGCAGGTAAGTGCTGTGAGCTGCGAGCTGGAGCAAGTGCAAGCAGGGCTGGGGGAGGGAAGGCCGGAGAAACGTGCCCGGGGGGAGGTGTCACTGAGTTCTGAAAGGTAAACACGAATGCATGTGCACGTGTGACTTGTATCTGTGTGCTTGTGTGGGCATGCATGTGTGCAGGTGTATATGTACACATGTGCGTGTACATGCACCTATGTGTACATGGACATATGCACAGGGGTGCCTGAGCCGTCTGTGTTCGAGCTAGAGGCCCCCACGGAAGACTGGAGTGTGCTGCAGCCGCGGGAACTGCTGTGGGTGAGGGTGAGGCAGAGGCCGCAGGGCTCCAGGCTGTGCTGAGCTCCAGTCAGTGTCCAGTCAGTGTCCAGTCAGTGCCCGGGAGGGAAGGCCTGGACGGTTCCCAGGAAAGCCAGCTGGGCTCCAGCCCTTGGGCGACTCCCAGGAGAAGGTGCCTGAGGGACAGTCACGTGATGGCAGGTGTCCCGAGCACGGTAAGGTCTCCAAAAGGGTTGGCGGGAGAAGCAGGGGAGCCACTCGGGTCCTTAGGGGTCCAGGGCGTGGAGGAGGGTGGGCGCCTGGACGCTGGGGAGCCACTTCCTCCCTGCCACCCCCACCCCCAGAGGTCTAAGAGCTGGGTGGCAGCCCGCAGGGGTGTTCCAGCTTCCAGAGCGTCGGCCCCCCCGTTGGGCGGGGGCTTCCCTGCGGGTTTCTAGCCCACCCCGTGTGGGCTCTGGGTGCCTCCAGGTCCGCCCGTCCGCAGACGTCTGTGCCCAGAACCGGGCCCCGCAGCTCCGCGGTGCAGTTCGGTCTCCTCCCTGCCCGCCAGCTCCGAGCTCCCGGCCCTCACCCCGCGGCGGCCCGTGCGGGGGACGCGGCCCCGCGCCCCGGGTGCACTTCCCCGGAGCCCCACCAGGAGGCGCCGTGTGCCCGCCGGAGCGGGCCGGGCCGGCACCCGCGGGGCGGCGGTGGGCTGCCCCTTGGCGCAGGGCGGTGCGGGGCGCGGGCGGCCCGCGTGCCCGGGGAGGCGGCCACACCGCAGCGCCCGCACCCGCCCCCGGCCCGGCCCCGCGCGCCCCGCCGCGCCCCGCCGCGCCCCGGCCCGGCCCGGCCCGGCGGCAAGTTCGGGCCCGGCCGCGCGGCCCCGCCGCCCGCGCGCCTCCTCGGGGCCGTCGCCCGGGGCGCGCCGGGCGAGGCCTCGGGGGGCGCCGCCGGCCGCGCCGGGCCCCGAAGGGACGCCCCCCCGGGCGGCGCGCCCGCCGCTGCAGTGCCCGCGCTGCCCGCCGGGCGGCGCCCCGCGCCTCGCCCGCGCGCCTCCCGCGCTGCCCGCGCCCCGCTCGGCTCTCGGCGCCGGACACAGACTCTCCGCTCGGCGCCGGCGGTCGCGGCCGCTGCGGAGAGGAGCGAGGCGAGCGGACGGACGGACGGCGCCCGGCCCGGCCCGGCCCCGAGTGCGGGGCCGCCAGGTAAGGGCCCCCGGCCCGCGCCCCCCGGCCCGCGCCCGCGCCCTCGCCCCGCGCCCCGCGCCCCGCTGCGCATCCCCGCCCGGGGCCCGCCGCGCTCCCGCCCGCTCCTCCCGCGCCTGGGGACAACTCGCGCCGCGGCCGCCGCCGCCGCCGCCCCCGCGGGGACCAGGGCCCCGCGCCCCCCGCCGCCCGGCCGCGCCGCACCACACCCCCGCGCCCCCCGGCCCGCGCCCCCGACCCCCGGCCCGGCCCCGCGAGCGCCAAGTGCGGGAGAAACTCCGGAGACCCGCAGCGGGCGCGGTGGGGGAAGGGCGGCGGGGGAGGGGCGCCCGGGCGCGGGGGGCACCTGTGCCTCCTGCCCAGGCCGCCCGGCCCGGCCCGGCCCGCGCGTGCCCTGCCCGGGGGGCTGCCCGGCCGGCCGCGGGGCGCGGGGGCGCGGGGCGCGGGGCGCGGGGGCCGGGCTGGGCCGCCTCCCGCCGCCGCCGCCGGCCGCGCCGCGCGCCTCCCGCTGGACCTCGGGCAGCGGCTCTTGGCAGCGCTACTTTCTGCTGCCATGTTCCTCCCGGTGCTGTTGTCTGCTGATGCCACGCGGTGCCACCTCCCTGCCTCCCTCCAGCGGTGCTCCCCGGCATGTCTCCAGGGGCCCCCCGCGCGTCTGGGAAGGAGGACGGGGCGCCGCGCCGACCCGGGACCCCCCGCGCCGGCCCGCGGGGGACGCGTGGGGCAGACGGAGCCGGTCCCGGGACCGGTCGGGAGCGCGGCGTCCCCGACGGCAACGAAGATCTGCTCCCGCGCCCCCCATTAGGGTCGCCCGGGTGGCGGGGCCCCTCCGCGAGCCCCCGCCGGCCGGCCTCTGGCCCCGGCCCCCGCGGTAGGTGGAAGCGCGCCCAGGCGCCCGGCACGTGCGCGAGACCCCCCGGCTCTGTGCCGCTCGCCCAGGCTCTGTGGTCTTGGGGGGCCGGGGCCTGGCAGGGTCCGGCGTTGGCTCCGCAGGCTGCAGGCCGAGCCCCAGTGGCCGTCTCAGGCTGGGGGACCCCACCGGGGTGCTCGCTCCCCAGTGTCTCCCCGGGCTGCATGTGCTTCTCAAGGTCACGACCCGCGGGAGACTCTCCCCGACGCGCACATCCCGGCGCGCGCTCTGCTGGACTCCCCCCTTCTTGGTCATTTGACGGGGAGCGAGACTTCCGCACCTGGCCTGGACCTGCCCCCCCACCACCCAGACCCCGGGACCAAGGTGGTCCTGAGTGGCAGCTCCCAGTGCCCGGTGGGGAAGTCTGGAGTCCTGGAGGGGGGGGGGGGGAGTGTGAGTTCTGTGCCCCCAGACGCCCGCCACCCAAGTTTCTTGAGGACTGGGGGCTGCTTGTTGCTCTGGCTTTCTGGCCGGGATCCCCGAGGATGCAGGGATGGATGGCGACTTTGGGACACTGGGAGAAGTTTCAGCTCCCAGGAGGCTGGAGAGGGGCCTGCAGGGCAGGTCTGGGCAGGGTTGGGCAGGGTCTCGGGGCGTCTGGACAGGGCGGGTACACAGTGTTTGGGGAGGGGGGGAGAGGGCAGGGGTCTGTGGGTATCAGCAGTGGGACCTACCTGCTGTGCTGTGCTCCGCTGTTCTGAAAAGTGCTTCCTTATTTTCCTTGGGGGTGAGGGGGGCACTGCCCGGAGGAGCTGTCCACGCCCCCCCGCTCCTCCTGCAGCCCTGTCCAGGCTGCCGCTCCCGGTGGCTGCCTCTGGGGGTCTCCCCGCGCTGCCTCAGCCCCCGCTCACCTGGACCCCTCGCTCCCCCAGGTTTGCTCCAAGGGTGCTCCCTGTGCACGAGCAATGCTTGGTTCTGGTGCCCTCGCCCCAGACCCGCTGGGCACGCGGCCGTGGCATTGGACCTCGCTCCTGCCCCTCGGCCCGGCCTCAGCCTGGCTGCATGTGGCTCCTGAGGTGCCCGGCCTGGCCTTGCCTTCCCTGGCCCCTCCCCCTGCCCGGGCCATGGGGACAGCAGGTCCTGAAGCTGGTCTCTGGGGTCCCTGGGGTCACACCTGCCTGGAGACCGCAGAGGAAGTGAGGGGCGCGTGAGACCCCTGGGAGACGTGGATTTCAGGGACCCCAGCCTGGACTCCACTGTGCATCCAGTGGGGGCCTCTGCGCTGATGCTCTCGTCACCTGCCCCTCCCAGCTGCCCCTCCCAGCTGCCCTTTGACACCTGCCCTTTTGCACCTGTCAGGCCTTCCCCAGCCTTGGAGGGGCAGAAGGTAGTGACAGGCCACCGGCCCCCATGCTGAAGAAACCATCCACGTCTCCCAGCCGCCCCCTTGTGCACCTTGCAGAGGGGTGGCCGTGCCCACCCGGCCAGCTGTCAGCGTGCAGGGCGTGCGGTGGGGGAGAGGCTCTCGTCGGTTCCCGTCGGGTCTCTGCCACCCCCAGGGAGCCTTTAGTGTCCCCTCCCTTGCCGGCCCTGCGGGAGGCTTGTGGAGTCTGTGGGGCCTCATGCCAGCAGTCGGCACTCAGAAACGGGGGTGCACGGCCTGATGAGCGTTTCCGTGCTGCAGGCAGGCCTCGGGCCCGGGCACCTGTGGGGAGGGCTGGGTGTGTCCTGCTTCTGGACAGGACGCGTGGGGTCCTACGCCCCAAAGCAGCACCACCCCTGGCCTCTGAGGGGGCTGAGGCCTGTGGGGCAGGTGGGCAAAGGGGCTGTGGTGGAGCCCAGGTGCAGGGGGTGGCGCCAGGGCAGGGAGGGGGTGAGATGAACTGGGGGGACATTTCCTGGGAACTGCAGGGGCCGCCAGCTTGGGCAGCAGATGACAGAGAGCAGCGAAGCGTTGGTGCGGGGGAGAAGGGGACCCGGAGATTCCAGGGGCCCGGAGCAAGCGAGGGAGGTGAGCTGCCTTCGGGGCGAGGAGGGCTTGGGCATGGCGGCACCCAGAGTGCTGGTTTCTGGGGTGGGCTGCGAGGGCCTGGCAGACGCAGACAGTTGAGCACACCGGAGGGAGGCGCCTCTGCTCTTGGCACCCAGCCCGTGTGCCCCTCCGACCTCTGGCTCTGCTGTCCTGGGCCTTGGCTACTGTCCACCGGTCTGGTGTGTCACCTCAGTGGACCAGGTAGGTGTGCTCATACAGCAGCTGACGAGGTGCCGTATGCAGGTGTGCTGTATACAGCAGGTGCTAACTAGTGCTGTCGGCAGGTGTGTTGTATACAGCAGGTGCTGACTAGTTCTGTAGGCAGGTGTGTTGTATACAGCAGGTGCTAACTAGTGCTGTCGGCAGGTGTGTTGTATACAGCAGGTGCTGACTAGGTGCTGTGAGCTGGTGTGTTGTATGCAGCAAGTGCTGACTAGTGCTGTCGGCAAGTGTGTTGTATACAGCAGGTGCTGACTAGTTCTGTGGGCAGGTGTGTTGTATACAGCAGGTGCTAACTAGTGCTGCGGGCAGGAGTACTGTATGCAGCAGGTGCTGACTAGTGCTGTGGGCAGGTGTGTTGTATACAGCAGGTGCTGACTAGTTCTGTAGGCAGGTGTGTTGTATACAGCAGGTGCTAACTAGTGCTGTCGGCAGGTGTGTTGTATACAGCAGGTGCTGACTAGGTGCTGTGAGCTGGTGTGCTGTATGCAGCAAGTGCTGACTAGTGCTGTCGGCAAGTGTGTTGTATACAGCAGGTGCTGACTAGTTCTGTGGGCAGGTGTGTTGTATACAGCAGGTGCTAACCAGTGCTGTCGGCAGGTGTGTAGTATACAGCAGGTGCTGACTAGGTGCTTGTCTTACAAGTGTTGTTGGGGAGAAACACCTGAAGTGAGGCGGCCGGAGTGGAGGTGCCGTGTGGGCCTGTGCCTTCTGGAACGGGGTCTCCCGGTCTCCCTTAGACCCCAGCTCTGGGGTGTGGGACTCTCCTCTCTGTCCCCACCACTTGCCGGAAGCTCCTCCCGGCTGCTGTGTCTTGGTCCTGAGTTGGAGGCTGGTCCTCCACCAAAGGTGGCCGGGCAGCCCCATGACCGCTGGGGGCCCTGTCCCCTCCCCGGGGCACTCCTGCCCCCACCCCCACCTGACATCCGTCCGGCCCACTTGCACCCCGGAAGTGGTGCTGCTGTTTTTGAAGCAAGGAAACTCGCTCAGTGCCCTCTGGAAGTGCGGACGAGCTCCCGCCCCGCCCATCCTTCCAGTCCCCGGGAGATGGGAACCCCCACTCTGGGAAATGGGCCAATGGAAGAGCCAGTTCAGGGTGGCGCAGTCCAGTGCTGCCTCAGTTTCCTCTCGGCCTACCACAGAGCACAGCCTCTCCCTCGCCTCACCTGGATTCAGTGAGGTGATCCCATGTCGACTAGGGGGCTCTGCACACGCTCCCCAGGAGGGCAGCTCACGGGAAGGGGCTGAGTGCTGGGGGTCAGTGGCTGGGAGGGAGCATCGCGCGTCTGTGGGCACCTTGATACTGAGGGCGCCCCGATACTGAGGGCGCCCCAATACTGAGCTGTGGGTGCCCCAATACTGGGGGCACTCCAATAATGAGCTGTGAGCACCCCAATACTGAGAGCGCCCCAATACTGAGCCGCGGGCATCCCGATACTTAGGGTACCCCAGTACTGAGCTGTGGGCACCCTGATACTGAGAGTACCCTGATACTGAGCTGTGGGTACCCCGATACTGAGAGTACCCCAATACTGAGCTGTGGGTGCCCTGATACTGATGGCACCCCAATAATGAGCCGTGGGCACCCCAATACTTAGGGTACCCCAGTACTGAGCTCCGGGTGCCCTAATACTGAGGGCACCTCAATACTGAGGTGCGGGCACCTCAGAGAACGAGGCCCACGTTTCAGAAGCCATAGAAGGGGCTCCTTCCTGAGGGGGTTGCTCCTGGGGTCTTTCGGGGAGTCTCTCTGCCCCCCCTTTCTGGGGCACCCAGGAAAGGCCCGGTGTGGATGGCCGGAGCAAATGCTGTCTCCCTCTGCTGCCACCGAGGCGGAGCTGAGTCCTGGAGCGGGCAGTGGGCTCAGGTCACCCGGTCTCTCTGCCTTCTTTGCTGGGCACCAGCTTGGCACCAGGCTGGCACGTGGGAACTCGGGATTGGCTCCACGCACAAGGGTGCCAGCGAGCGCGTGACCGCAGCTCACCGCTCAGCGGCTTTGTCGCCTCGGCCTGTCGTGCAGCTCCGGGCAGCGAGAGTTTGTCCTGGTAGCTGGTAGCTAGCTGGGCCGTGCCAGCACAGAGCGTCTGGGGGGGGGAGGGGGCAGCGAGGGGCAGGGCTGCCTAGACACAGAGGGGGAGGTCAGAGGTTACGCTCTGGTGCTAGAGTCCCTCGGTGTGTGTGTGTGTGTGTGTGTGTGTGCACACGTGTGTGCTTCCGTGTCGATGTGCTGAGTCCTCACCCTTGCTTCCGGACTCCCCTCCCTGGGGCCAGGAGTCAGTTCTGAGACTCCCCCAGCCCATGCAGGGGCTGTGGCCGTCCACTGGTCGGGGGGCCCGAGCTCCCTTCATGAGGGTCTTCCCCTGGCCTGCTCTTGTCTATTTTTTGGGGGGGAGGGGGCTACTCTTGGCTGTGCTCAGGGCTCACTCCCGTGCTCTGGAATCACGCCTGGCAGGGCTCAGGGGACCGTGTGGGGTGCCGGGGATTGAGCCTGGGTCGGAGTGTGTCTCCCTGCCCTGCTCTCGTGTCCCCCTGAGTAGCATTTGGGGAGTCCAACAAAGACCCCCCCAAAAGCCCCCACGCCATGTGACTTTTCTAGGCTGAGTCAGGAAGAAGGAAGCTGGTGCCGGTGGGGGCGGGGGTGCTGGGCCAGTACCTGCTGGGCGTCTCCGGGAGAAACGGCAGGAGGTGCCCTGGCAGGGGGGCTGTTGGGGCTCTGGGTGACACCCCCCTCCTCGGTGGGACTCAGCGCCCCGGGTGCAGACACGGCACCCCGAGGTGGGACAGTTGGGAGTAGGGGTGACGCCCTGGGGCTTCTTCTGAGCCGCAGGACTAGAGTGGGCTGAGGTGTCATTTCCCAGGGGGTGGAGGCAGGGGAGCCCCTGCATATCACTGCCAAACCAGTGTGGACACTGCAGGTCAGTGCTCCGGTGTGGACAGTGCTCCATTACTCTGGTGAGACAGTGCAGACAGTGCTCTGCTACACAATGCTCCAGTACACAGTGCTCCAATGTGGACAGTGCTCCATTGCTCTGGTGAGATGGTGCAGGCAGTGCTTCGGTACACAGTGCTCTGGTACTCAGTGCTCTGGTACACAGTGCTCCAATGCTCTGGTGAGACAATGCAGACAGTACTCCGGTATACAGTGCTCCGGTACAGACACTGCTCCCAGACGGTTGCTGATTTCTGCTCCTCCCACAAGCCCCCAGTCAGTAGGGGCAGTGGCATCCCCTAGGGGGCGCTAGGTCATTTCACCTGACGCCTGGAAGTGCAAGGATGCAGGTGGGGTCCAGCCTCCTCCCTGCTGCCTGCTGCCCAGGCGGGGACTTGAGGCTGAAGGGACACGTGGGCCGTTTCCTTGCCAGGCACCAGGAGGTCGAGGGCCATGGCTCACTTCCAGGGCTCTCTTTCTTTTGTTTATCTTCCCAGGCTGCTCCGGGCAGTGCTGGGGTCAGGTCTGGGGTCCCAAGTGCAAACCCGCGTTCCACCCAGAGTGTCCTCCCGGAGGACTTGGCCAGCCACCCTGGCCTTCCCGCATTCTTGAGTCGGAGGGACTTGAGACCAGACGCCCCGGCTGCCCCTCCCCTCCCTGAGAGCACTTGGAAGGTTCTAGATGCTTCATATGTGCAGAGTTAGTCTTCCAGCCTCCCTGGGTAGGCAGTCTTTGCTGTTGTGGGTGTTTTCTTGTTGTGTTTTGGGGACCACGCCTTCGGTGCTCAGCGCTTACTCCAGGCCCTGTGCTCAGGAATCTCTCCTGTTTGTGCTCAGAGGGCCATACGGGGCGCCAGGAATTGAACCTGGGTCCACCATGCACAAGGCGAGTGCCCTCCCCTCTGTCCAAGCACACCAGCCCCTGCTTCTGTGTTTTGATGTAGGAAGCTGAGAGCCAGAGAGACCAGGTCAGAAGCCGGGTCACTTGTCCGGGGTCAGTGGGAAACCGGGTCACTTGTCCGGGATCAGAGGCAGAGCCCAGGGTCTACCTGGGCCGGGCTCTGAGCACCATCCTTTCTGGGTAGCTCTAAGCTGGGGAGCACGTGAAAGTCCCCCTGCACCCCGGGCTGTCCTAGCGCGGTGTCCCTGTCCAGCAGGGCGGGGGCTCCTTTAGCAAATCTCAGGTCTTTGCATGTGCTTGGAGCCGGGCTTCCCGGGTCTCTTCTGCACCCCTGAACCTCCAAAGCTGAGTCTGGTAGAGTCACTGCAGAGGAGACGGCTGGGGGGGGGAGGCCCTGGCCCAGCGTCCCCCTTCCCGCCTCTGGGGCCCGACTCTGGGACTCCTCTGTGTGCGGAGTTTGCGTCCGTCCTGCTCTGCCCTCTGATTCTGCATTTGCTCGAGTGGGGTCCTGAGGGGTCCCTCCTGGGGGTCACGGAGGCCGAGGCGGGCTGCGGGGCTCAGGCACATTTGGGGGGGCATGCTTGGCTCTGGGTACCATGAGCACACGTGCCCCCACACCGGGCTGGATCTGCATCTTATTCACCGTGTAGGTTTTTTTTTTTTTTTTGCTCTTTGGGTGACACCCGGCGATACTCAGGGGTTACTGCTGGCTCTGCACTGAGGAATTACTCCTAGCAGTGCTTGGGGGACCATATGGGATGCTGGGAATCGAACCAGGATCGGCCGCGTGCAGGGCAAACGCCCTCCCCACCGTGCTATTTATAGCTCCGGCCCCCACCGTCTGTTCTATCAGGCATTTCACAGTTAGTCTTTTTCTTTGGTTGACTTAATTTTTTATTTTACTTTATTTTGGCTTTTTGGGTCACACCCGGCGATGCTCAGGGGTTCCTCCTGGCTCTGCACTCAAGAATCACTCCTGGTGTGTGTAGGGGACCACATAGGATGCTGGGGATCGAACCTGGGTCGGCCGCATGCAAGGCTCGCTCTCACCCCTGTTGATTTAGTTTTGGTTTGGGGGCCAGACACAGCGCTGCCCATCAGGGCTGCTCCTGGCTCTGTGCTCAGGGATCACTCCTGGTGGGGCTCAGGGGACCCCGTGGGGTGCCAGGGATGGAATCCGGGCCTGGCATATGCCATGTGCCAGCGAGCGCCCTCCCGCCGAGGGCCTCTTCAGCCTCGAGTCTTTATTAACATTTCATGTTTCTTGCCTGGTGCCCTTTGGAATCTCCCTGGGTGGCAAAATGGCCTCAAAGGCCGATTAGTCACGAGAGAAGAATGGTCGTCACTTTGTCCTTGCCATGGTGCCTTAGCAGGGCAGGTGGCTGGCGGGGACAAGGCTCGCACCCCAAACCCCGAGACTGGGAGCAGGAGCAGAGCCGGGTCCCTGTCTGGGGTTCATCTCGACTCCCCAAGGAGCCCCCGGGCAGCAGAGGACACGTGGGGGATGCCTTGAAGTGTCGGGAGTGGGGGGTCTGGCGTGCTCCTGGCCCTGCTGGGGTGTCGGTTGCTGCCACCCGCAGCCCTCAAGAGCCGCTCACAGACCCCCTTTGGGCCCGCAGGTGCACTGGGGGCGGGGGCCGGGTGGGGGCCCAGCAGGGGGCCCAGCAGGTCAGAGCTGCCTGTTCTTGAGCCCAACCTGGCATCAAGTCACCTGGTTCCTAGGGGACATGAATCCCAGTGTCCAGGCAGGCCTGACTGCCCTCCCGCTGCCCACTTCCTGCAGGGGAGGGCCTGGGATGGGGGCCCTGGTGCGGGGCAGTGGTGGGTCCAGCAGCACTGCCCGGTGGCCGTCCACGCCCGACGTTTCTGCCTTTACAGGGTGAGCAGAGGAACGCTGCACCTGGGTCAGTCTCAGGCGGGATGAGTGGGCACTACCCCGTCCCTGGGCAGCGCGGCTGCTCTCAAGGCTCCGGTGTCCAGCCCTTGTGGCTGCAGAGCCCTGCGGTGACCCTGCCTCGTGCACCCCTGACACTGACCAGGAGGGGAGAGGCGCTTGACCGGCTCCCAGCTGCAGGTGGGGGAGGGAGTGCTCTGTACCCCCTGCAGGGACACAGCAGCCACCCCGAGTGCTGGTGGTGTCGCAGCTGAAAGCAGAGGCAGCAGTGGGGGGCCATGGCCCCTGGGCAAGCAGGACCCCGCCTGCAGAATGGGAGCCGGTCCCTGGCGGCTCTGGGGCTTGATTCTCTCCTGGGGTCCCACTGAGCTGTGGGACTCTCGGGGAAGGACCACGGGGTTGGGGTGAGGTGGCACCGCTTGGCGGGTGAGGGGCATGGGGGGCTCACGGGGCAGGGACAGGCTGTGTCTGCCCTTCCCTCCCGCCCCACGGAGCCTGCCCAGGAGCCCCGGGACTCTGAACCCGCCCCTGCAGCTGGGGGTGTACCTGCTAGCTGGGGCGGGGCTGTCGGCTGGGTGTGGCGGTCCCCGGGGCTGTGTCAGGTCCTGGGTCCCCCCAGCATGTCGCTATTGAGGACACGGGCTCAACAGGGAAAAGGGGCGGGATGGGGTCACAGGACTGGCAGGGTGCGGGCTCGGGCTGAGGATCGGGACGCCTAGACCCAGCTGACAGCTCAGGGCAGGCGGGTGACCGCCAGGGTTCCCGCGTGGGCGTGCCCAGGGCCAGGCTGCGGTGCTTACAGTTAGCTCACGTGTTTGGTGACTTAAGGAGGAAAATCAGAGTTAATGCAGGGTGGTGACCCACAGGCACCACTCGATGATGTCTGTCATGGCGTGTGCCAAGGGGTGAGGAAGGGACTCAGCGCTGACCAGGGCCAGGCGAGGGGCACTGGGAGTCGCACTCACGGGTGATGCTTCAGGCCAAGCATCTCCGGAGGGTCTGAAGGACTCCATCCAGCCAAGTCCGCGGCCCAGTGCCCAACAGGCCAGTGAGCACTGCTGCCCAGCACGGCCCTGCTCAATGCCTGTCACCCAGCGGGTGCCAACAGGGGCCAGGGGTGGAGAACAGGGCTGGGGTTCCTCTTTCTCACACCTCCATGAAGCCGGCAGGAGGAGGCTTTGGGGTTCCTGCCACTCCCAGATTGCCTCTCAGTGCCCACTCTGGGGCTTTCTTTCGGGGGCCACACCCCCTGATGCTCAGGGGTTCCTCCTGGCTCTGCACTCAGGAATCTCTCCTGGCGGTGCTCGGGGGATCCTATGGGATTGAACCCGGGTTGGCTGCGTGCAAGGCATCCGTCGCTCGGCCCTGCTTGGGGCTTTCACCCCCGCGGTCCCCGATCCCCCAGCCTCCCGCGGCTGCTCTGGGCCCAGGTGACCGAGGAGACGGACAGGGGCGCTGTTCTTTTCTCCCAGTTCCGTGGCCGGTAGCGATGGTCTGAGCCCAGGGTGTCTCTCCTGCCTCTGCTGGGAGTTCAGCACCCCTCTTCACGCCTGCGTAGGAGTTTGGGGGCTCAGAGCGCGCAGCCCTGCGAAAGGCACCAAGATGCAGGGCCTTGGGGGCTCCCGGCCCTGGGGGGAGTCGGGGGGAGCTCCTGGCTGTGCCAAAGCTGGCACGTGGACCAGCTCCATTGTGAACCGTTTATTCCCTATGCTCCAGAGCTAAGAAAACGCCAGATTCAAAACTAATAGTGAGCAAATGAGTTGGTCGATGGCCCATGGGGAGAAGGTTCAGGGGAGGTGATGCACAGGGTGGGTGAGGCGGAAGGAGGGTCTTTACTGGGGAACGTTCACACTAGCCCGAGACCCCGTTTCTCATCAGCACCTTGGCCCAGGGTGACTGAGAAAGGGGGACCCTGATCTGTGACGGTCCCACACCCCCGACCCGTTTCCGTTCCCTCCCGGCAGCTTGTGTGATCCTGGGGGCGGCCCCATCCTGCTCCCCGAGTCCCAGAGCTCAGGGTCCCGCTGAGCAGGGGAGGACCTGGAGGCTCTGGGGATGAGGGGGTGGCGGGACCCGGGACTGGGACTCTCGCACACACTGGGCTGCGCCTGCTTCAGGCTGCGTCCAGAGACCCGTGAGAGGCGCCCGCCCCCTCCTGGGGCCCCTGAGTGGGTGTGGATGGGAGTTGGGGTCAGGAGGAGTGACCCCGCCCCACCCCACCATGGGCATGACCCGTGTGGCAGCAGAGACCGGCCCTCCGCCGTGGCCCGGGGTCCCCACACCCGCAGCCCTCAGCCCAAGTCAGCAGAGGGGAACTGGGGGCCCGCGTGGGGGTGTCTCCAGGACCGCACTCCAGGCCAGAAGCAGGCCAGTGCCCCTCGGACGCTGAGCTCTGCCTGGTCCCGCGCTGATGGCCAGTCTGCCCTGGCCGGCTCCTCCATGCGCCCCGTGCCCCTCTGGGCCCTGGTTCTCCCCAGCGTCTCGGCTCGGAGACTGTCTGAGAGGCGTGGGGCGTGTGGCCGCTCATGTCGGTTAGTAATATTGTAACTGTTAATTGAATGGCCATTGATCGCCTGTCGGGGTTTGATTTAGTCGGTCTCTCCCTTCGAGTCTCAGTCGTTGCTTAACCAGCTCTCTGGGCCCTCATCCCCCCCAACCCGGCCCCCCCACCTGCCACGGCCTCTCCTGGTGTCCCTCTGGCTCCACCTTGGGGGGCTTTCTGGAGGCCCCGGCAAAGGCAGACTCCGCCCAGTCCTTTTGCTTTGGGGGCTTCAAAGGCTCTGGCATGACTTGGGGGGCGGCGTTGAAGGGTGGCAGGCTGGAGGCACAGGGGAGGAGCTCTTGCGGGACTGTTTCACAACTCTGGGGGCTCACCAGCTACAGGTCCAGTGCCCAGCCGTTGGGGTGGGGGGCAGTCCTGAACTTGCGTTGGTCGTGAAGAGGGTCATGGGCGGATGAGGCCTACAGCCTGGGGTGCCCAAGGCAAGGGGCCTGGGGATTCAGAGGATGTTGGGCTCTGCCAGGAACAGCTTGGAAGACTTCCTGGAGGAGGAACAATGCCCGAGACAATGCTTTGCCTCTCGGAGGGCATCCTGGGTAGAGGAAGCAGCAGTGGGGGGTGGGGGGCTGGCTGTGCACCCCGTGATGAGTTCCATGGTGAGAATCCTCCCCCACCCCCAGAGTGGGCAGTGCCACGGGCTTCCCCCGGGTCTTCTGGGTTCATCCAGCCGAAGCAGTTGGGCGGCGGTGGCTCCTGGCGCCTGTCTGGAGGAAGGAACCAGTTCCTGACTTAGGGTCTGGGTCCCCTGGTTCTGCTTCCCGTCACGGTCGGTGCAGTGGCCTTGGCGTGGTTCCGCTGAACCAGAGTGTGTTACGTTGGGCCCGACTGCTCTACTCGGGGGAGTGGGCTGGTCCGTCTGTTTAGACTGAGGTGGGGGGCCTGGGACGGACGGACAGGAGCAGCATGAGGGTGGCCGACGCCGTCACGAGGGAGCCGGGAGGGGGCGGGGGGTACAGGGGAGGTCAGAGATCAAGAGCACGGAGCAGGCAGGATGCAGCCCCTCGGGCTCACTGGGCACAGGGGATGCGTGTCCACTCTTCACCTGGGGAGCTGAGACTGTGCCTAGAGCAGGACCGATGGGGCCCAGGTGCGAGTGGGGGGATGGTCAGTTCCTCTCAGACCAGGGGACTGGAAATGACATTGAGGGGCACACCAGCGGGAGGAATTGTCTGCCCCGTGCTTGAGTGTCTGTTGCTGGGTGCAGTGAGTGGACCCAGAGCTTGGAATTGGGACTGGGCTCTGAAGGGTGACTCGGAGTTTGCTTGGAATTGGGATGGGCTCTGAAGGGTGACTCGGAGTTCTCCGAGTGGGAGAGAGAGGAACCGGCTGTTTCAAGCAGGAGCAGAGGCCGTGCCGCAGGTGCTGAGGTGTAAGATGGAGCTGCGTGCTCTGGGTACCGTCGGGCAGGACACTGAATGCCAGGCATGCAATGTTGTTGAGGCCTGAGAAGGTGCTGGAAAGAGCCGCCCGGCGGAGGGCTGCTTGCTGGCTGCCCCGTCCAGCCCTTCTGGTCTCTGCGAAATGGGGGTGGGGCTCAGCTGCTAGGTGGAGAGTGGAATGCAGGAAGCACTTCGCATCCACGCCTGGAAGGGATGGAAACCGTGGCTGTTGTGCCGACTCTGGCTTTCCCCGCCTGCCCTGCATTGACCTGCATTCTCGCCACCCCCACGCACCTCGCTCGCACGGGATAAGCGGCCGGAGAGAGGAAAGGGATGCTGTGACCCACCGTCAGCCGGTGGGCTCAGTTTTTATTTTCCAGCGGTAGGCATGAACACGTCCACGAATGCAGGACCAGCCGGCGGCTGCCGGGGGCCAGAGCTCAGGTGCACCAGAGGCCAGGCAGACAAAGGCAGCAGCGGGACCTTCCTCCGGGGGCCCTGGGAGATCCTGAACACGATTCTGGAAGCATCGGGCGGAGGCATTGCAGGGCGGCCGAGTGGCCGGAGTCTGCAGACAGGAAGATGGTGCCTCTAGGAAGGCGGTAGATTAAAAATCCTCACGACGGACCGGGGAGGTGAGGCCGGGGTCACGGCACTTGCCTTCGCACACGGCTGAGTCCCAGCGCTGCGGATGGTCCCCTGAGCACCAGTGGGAGCGATCCTGAGCACAGAGCCTGACTCCCCGCCGAGCAAGGCCAGGTGTGGTGGAATCATCCCCTTCCCCAAACCGGGAAGGCCCGAGGGCTCTGCCCTTTCCTCCCAACCTTTTATTTCATTATTATTATCATCTGGGGAGTTTGAGGGGGTCACAGCTAGCCGGACTCATAGGAGACCCCTGGTCGACTGTGCAAGCCGACGGCCTCACGCCTTGTCCCGTCTTTTCCTTTCCTCTTCCCGCGTGTGACAGGCAGTTCTGGAAGCTCAGGGAGGGCTGAGCTCTCTTCTTCCCCAAGTCCACGCTGCCTGTAGGCCAGACTCGGGCCTTTTCCGTGGGGGAGAGGCAAGGGAACCTCATACGTGCCAGTGCTGCGCTGGAGTCTGTTCCCCTGGCCTGTGGTGCCCGGGTCAGGGCCGGGGCTCCCGCGGGCCTTCCCTGCTCCTCTGCCCCCTGGCGTGGGCCGTCTCGGTGTCTTGAGGTCAGTTAGCTCTGAGCCACAGGAGGCCCGGTCTTGCTGGTGTCTGTGGGGCTGACGGCTACTGCTTGAGCTGTTCTGGCTGTGGACGGTGGGCCCTGGACCGAGCATGCTTCCGGTCAGCGTGGAGCCCGAGGCCGATGCTAACTGCAGGCTCGGGGGCTCCTCCCGGGCCGGGCCTGGAGGCCTGTGGGCGGCGTGGGGGATGGGAGAGAAGACCACCATGGGCCTGGCCCACCCAGGAGTGCGAGGGTCTGGGATGATCCATCGGCCGAGCTGACAAGGTGGGTGAACCACGAGTCAGCAGGAAGTCTCACGTCCATGTCCAGGAAAATCGATTCCGCGAAGAAATCAATCACTTCGGAGGACTCAGGGAGAGGGCAGGAGGCTGGGTGCATTCCCGGTGACCGTGCGGGGGCCGAGAGGCAGGGACTGCGGGGTCAGCTCAAAGGCACGCTGCCCACACGTTACCCTGATTGTGGACATTTGGGGGACATTAAAGGCACGCTGAGCAGGACAGTGGGGAAGGCTGGCGATGGGGTGATGTGCCTGACGTTGGGGGTCTGCCGGGGAGAGAGACCCCACTTGCCTGAGTCACAGAGGCCAGGCAGCCCCCTCGTTCACCCCCGCCCCGCTCTATCAACCCCTTCCCCCGTTACTGGCGAGCAGAGGCCTCAGGAAGGGGAGACTCGGGTAGTGGGACCTCGTCCTGGGGATTCCCCTGCTCCGCACAGGGACCCACCACACCCTGCCCGCCCAGTCCTGTCCCCACGGGGGTCCCTGGGTCTGAGCTGTGCGCTGTCCTGCTGGGGGACACCAGGGAGGTTGCGCCCCCACCCCGGGGAAAAGCCCCCCACCCTCAGGGTTCCCACAGTCCCATCCCTCTGCCGCCCCCTTCACCCCTGCCCACAGCCCAGTGCAGCTGGGACTCAGGGTGAGGGAGGGGGCCGGCGTGGCAGAGAGGACCCCTTCTTCCGGGCACCGGTCGGGACGGACCCTCCGGTGCCTTTGAAGCCTCAGCAGAAACCGTCAAAGCCCTTTGAGCGGGTCCCCTGGGGGCGGGTCTGTGCCATGCCAGGAAGCCACCAGCAGCCGGTGAAGGGCATCAAGCTTGAGTGCGTGTCGCTGTGCCCAGCAGCAGCTCTGGACGCCCGGCCCATAGACGTCGCTCCTGGCGTCGCTCCTGGCCTGAAGATATCGCTCCTTCTCGCTTCCCTTTTGGGGCGGGGTCCCCAGGCTGGGACCAGGAGGCTACTCCTGGAGGGTTTTCAGGCAACTGGCCTGCAGCTGAATGTGAAGACGTTGGTGGCCTGCAGTGCTGGGAGCTTCCAGGGCCTCACCCCTGGGGCAGGGCTGCCCTTACACTAGAGACAGGGGGCTTCTGCCCTTAAGGCAGGTTGGGGGGCTTCTGCCCTTACACTAGAGGCGGGGCGGGGGGTGAGGCACCTGCCCCACGCCTCCCTGCAGGCCAGGCTTCGCCAGCTTTCCCCGAGGATGGGGGTCTATTGGGGGGCTGCCTCCTTAGGTCTGGGTGCTTGTGATGAAGCAGGTTTGAGGTGACCCCCGGCCCCCGTCCAGGTAGAAGAGAGTTCCCCTGGCACATCCAGCTGTCCCGGGGGGGCACCCCCTTCCTCTCCCCACCTGTTAGAGTCTGTGTCCACGTTGGTCACGACCATGCCATGGTGGCCGGCTTCCCTGCCACGGGGGGTACCTGCCTGTCCCCTGAAGGTGTGCCTGGGACTGAGGCCTCGTCGCCACGGGGTCCCCAGGGAGGTGGGTGTCTCCCCGGGCCCATCGTGGGCTTCCGGTTGACAGCCGTCACCTCTCTCTGCAGACTCCTCACCCAGTGCTCCATGCAGCCGCCTTCTGTGGCTGTCTGCCGAGCAGGAAGTGGGCCAGGGAGTTAATTGAAGTGTTTAAGGGTCAGTAGATGTTATTTGATGTTATTTGAGCTGGGGCTTAATTTGAGTTGCTGTCAGCAGAGTCATCACCTCCACCAAGGTGCTTCGTGCTGTGTGAGGCCACGCCAGCGTCGTCCGGCGAGCACGTCCCCAAGTGCCCCACGGCCGGGTCCTGGGAGGGGCAGCGAGCTAGCACGGGACTCTGCCAGGAGGAGGCCGGCGGCAGTGCTGGGGGCAGGGAGCAGCCAGGTCAGTGACCTTGTGCCAGGGTGCCGGACGTGGCCGGGGCGACCCAGGGCGGCTCGAGGGGGCCGGTAGCTTCATTTCCCATCCTGGTTCCGAGCGCTGGATTTGAACCCTGGCCCCTCATGTGCTCCCTGCCACTCACCCTTCCTCGTTTTTTCAGTTTTGGCGATGCTGCCAGGCTTATTGTTCTGTTCTCCTTTGGGGTCTCCCCCAGGGGTTTCTGGGGATCCTCCTAGTGCTCTAGGGGGCTTTGGGGGCTGGGGATGGAGCCAATGGCTCCCGCGTGCAAAGCCAGTGCTCAGCCTTCCTTGCGGCCTCCCGAGCTGTAAGGGAGGCTGTGCCCCATGGTCTTCAGGAGCAAAGCCACCCCGGGAGGGTGAAGCATGGGGCTGGGTGCTCCCCGTGCCCGCTCTCCGAGGGCTGGGAGCACGTTCGGAGAGCTTGACTCCTGCTGCTTTATTCGCTTTCCATCATTATTTATTATTATTATATTATTATTTCCATTGTTATTATTTCCATCGCTTTCCAGCTTTCCAACGCCTCGTGTGGCTGGGTGGGCCGTGGCGGTGCTGGGGGCTCCTGCTCAGCTGCCCCCCACGGAGCATTTACACAGGACTCCCAACTTGCCTGGAGAGACCGTCTCCTGCGTCCCCAGGAAGACCTTCACCTCGGCCAGCTCGGGCACGGCGGGCACTGGCAGCGCGTGTGGGTTGGTGGTCTCTGGGGCAGCTGGGGTGTGGGAGGGGGCCCTGCCTGGCCGTCTGGAGGCCACAGTCGTCTCGCTCCTCCCGGTCTAATGTCTCTGTGTGGCGTCTGCGGGGGGCGGGCACGTCCATTCTCTGTGCTCTAGAGACTGCATTTCTGGGGGTGGTCCCTGCTTGGCTGTTTCCAGAATGAAAAGCATCCACAGGGATGTGCTGCCCTGGAGGGCAGCGCGCATGAGGTTTCAGGGGTCTCTGCAACCCCCCCAGACTCAGGGAGTCACGGGGCTGTGGACAGAGGCGCCCCCCAATGCTCCCTGTGGCTCTTCCCTCTCTCAGCCAGGCATGTCCTTGGCACGGGCTCAGACACAGACGGGCCCCGCCACAGGGCTCCTGCTCAGCCTGCAGTGCCCATTTCCCTCACGGCCAGGCCCCTTGTCCCGTCTGAGGGCTCACGTTGTGGAAGGAACTGGTTCCTGGTTCATTCCACCCTGACCCGCTTCCTGTGTGCATGTGTCTCTCTCCCCCTATCTGCCTTCGGAGAAAACCTGAAACAAGAGGGGCTGGGCGGGGAGGTGCTCTGAGGCTGAGCATGGTTCCCAGAGCACCCCCAGGAGCACTGCTGGGTGAGGCAACACAGCCAACTTACAGAACCTTCAACCTAGTTGAAATAAAACATTGAGGGCCAGAGAGATGGTACGGTGGTTAGGGCATTTGCCTAGCATGCAGCTGGGCCAGGCCAACCCGAGTTCCATCCCTGGCATCCCACATGGTTCCCTGAGCGCCACCAGGGGCGATTCCTGATTGCAGAGCAAGGAATAACCCCTGAGCATTGCCAGATGTGGCCCCAAACCCAAAACAAATGAAAAAGTTAAAATGTAAAGTATTGAGTTGACCTGGACAAGGCCTTGAAGCCCAGAGGCGAGATCCAGGCCTCTAATCCGGGCTTGGGAACAAGAGGCCAGAGCTCTGTTGCACAGGAACCCGGGCCCTGCCCCGGATGGTTCCTGGGGTTCAGGGAAGCTGAGTCTGAGCCAAGGGCCAGACAGGAAGGGCAGCCGGGGTTCCTGGTGGTCACTGACAGAGCCTCACCCCTCCCACCTGGGGGGCCCCCAGGGGGATGCAGGGCTCAGGAGGAGCCAAGGGTTGGTGGGCATCACTCGAGGTTCAGCCCTCTCCCCTGACCTGGATCCACATCAGCCCTGTGCTGGGCGGATTCTTGTATCATGCAGATGGGGAAACTGAGGCAGAGAGGGCAGGACTTTAGCTGCTGCAGGGAGTGGCCAGGCTCTTTGGGGGAGCCAACTTGGACTGTGAGGCCGTGAGGGGACCCAGTGGGCCCTGGTGGGGGTGCAGGGGAGTCCCGCTGGGCCCTGGGGCTCTACCTCACCAGGTGAGACTGCCAGCTGCCACTGTGAGGACACAGAGCCGGGGCCTGGCGCAGCTGGGCGCCACCTGTCAGCACCCGTTTCTCTCCGGTCCCTGGAACATTCTCTTGGCCCCTTCCGTAGTCCTTGGGTGAGATGGTTCTAAGATGATGTTTTTCTCCTTGGGAAAGGCAGCTGTGGGCACATGCACTAACCCCTGAACCATCTCTCTGGCCCCCAGCTATGAGATTTGAAATGACGCAGTCTGACACAGGGTCCTTATGTGCAATAGACTTTCTTAAAGAAGTGAACTATGGAGGGTCAGAGAGGGATGTGATATCGGGGAGTAACTGTGATGCCTTACACATGGCAGACACACACATATACACACAAAGACATGCATATACACTAACATGCACATACACACAAACACAAATACACACATGCACACAAACACACACAAATACATTAACACAGACAAACATATACAATACACATATACAAACAAACATGTAAACACACACAAACACACACAAACCACACACAAATACACAATACAAACATACAAACACACACAAACATACAAACCACACACAAATACACATATGCAAACACATGTAAACACACACAAACACACTAACACATATAGACAAACACAAATACATGCACAGATATGCCCACAAACATGTATACACACAAACACACTTGCACATACACTAACAAACACAAATACATGCACACAAACACACACGAATACATGTACACACAAACACGCACATGTATACAACATGCACACAAAAACACATACACTAACACATACACACACATGCACACAAACACACACATGTATACACACACACTTGCACATGCACACATATACACAACACACACACACACACACACACACACGAGCTTGTCCCTGACGAAGGAGGAGCGGTGGTCTGTGGAGCCCTCTGGGGCCTGGGCAGGCCGTGTGCTCTCTCCTCTCTCCCACTGGCCCCAAGCGGGCAGTGCTGGGCAGGGCAGGGCAGGGCAGGGATGCGGGATGCCCAGGCCTGTGCTCCTGAGCCTGTGTGTGCAGGCGGGTCACTGTCTGTGCAGACGCCGTGGGCGCGGGCTCTGGTGCGTCCCTGTCTCTGCCCAGGAGCCCACAGCCTCCTGGCCCAGTGCTGAGCGCAGCCTGGCGTCCTGGGGGTGACTGGGGCAGTCGGGTGGGCTTGCTGGGGCCGAGGACGTGGTGGAGCAGGAGACGGCAGGCCCGAGCCTCCCCGGGGAGCAGCTGCCCCAGCCCTGACCCTGGTGGCTCTGTCCCCGCCAGGGCGCGCCGGGCAGGTGCCTCCGCTGCAGCGCAGAGTCCCGGGGGCTCGGGTGGTCTTCACCCCTCTTCAAGCCAAGGCCTTTCCTCTCGGCTCCTCTTGCCCCGGGCCCGGCTCAGGCAGGGCAGGGCAGGCAGAGCGGGCAGGGCCGGGTCTGGACCTGCCCCTGGGATGGACAGCGAGAGAGGAAGAGCAGGTGTGCGTGGGCTGGAGGCTCTGAGGGGCCATGGACGAGGCTGCTGCCTGGGGTTGCCTGGCCGACCTGCCCGCCCCTCAGCGCGCATGGAGCCCTTGTGAGTGAGGCTGCAACTGTCTGTCTTTGCCCTGGAAATGAGTTTTCACCCGATGCCACTTGCGCTTGGATTCCCGTCACTTGCAGGGGATTTAATCCTAAGTGCCCTGGAAGCCGCCAAAGGGCCGAGAGCTGAGGCGTGACCAGGCTGCCGTGCCTTTGACAGAGCGGGGAGCAGGGCTCAGCTCGGGGGGCCGTGGGGGCCAGGGAGTGGGTGGGAGGGGGCAGCGCTGCGGGGGCCGCTGGGCCGGCAGACCCCAGCGTGATGGGAGCATCAGAGGACGGAGCACATCGCAGGTGGCCGCTGGCTGCTGTCCGGCCAGCGGTCAGGAGGGAGGGGGAGCCGGGCCTTGGCGCTGAAGCCGGAGTGACTGAGGACAGAGCTGGGGACATGGAGCCCAGCGGCCTTTCGCAGTTGGGGGATGGAGTGATGGGCGGAGCTGGAAAGGTAGGCGAGAGGGTCCCGGAGGAGGCTGGGAGTCCCGCAGGAGAAGCACGCGTGTGTTGGGACTGGGAGCACGTGGTAGAGAACATCAAGCGTTGTGCCCTGCCAGGGGCTGACCAGGATGGGGTCCCGGGCAGTGGGATGAGGGGGCGGGCAGAGTATGTCGAGCACCCTGCCCCTGGTCCAGGGGAGTGACAGGGCGGTGCCGGGAAGGGGACTCCTCTCTGTGGCCGGCTGCTCAGAGCACCGGGCGGACGGGGCACTCGTAGTTTGGGCCCCATGGATGGGAACAGCGAGGAATGTCACTGCCTCCTTGGCTCCAGGTGCTGCGTGGGCGCTAGTGATTATCTGGTGTGTGTGTGGGGGGGTGGCACTGAGTAATACAAAAGGCAGTAAGAGGGGCCACTGTCCCAGGGTCTGTGGGAGGTCAGGGGCATTGTGGCCAGATGCAGGAGGCTGCCGGAGATGCCAGCCCAGGCAGAAAAGTGGGGTCAGCTGCTCTTGGGGGACACCTGGTGAGTGCGGGAAGAGGAGGGGGCCCGAGGGGGCTTATCAGGAGCTGCGACCCTGCAGATCCGAGACCTTCCCTGGAGAAAAGAGGCTGAAGGGAGGCTCGGACCCTTGGCGAGCAGCAGCAGGTGAGGGTTTCTGCGTGAGGGGGCGGGAGAGAAGGGGCGAGTGTCTAGGCCCCCAACTCAGGAGGGAGCCAGGAGCCGCGTTACCCCGGCAACCAGCAGCCGGTGAGGGGAGAGGGGCCCTGGCAGAGTGGAGGGGACCGACACAGCCAGGGCTCAGAGGATGGACCAGGGCACAGGAGGGGACTTGACCCAGATCCGGGGAGATGAGCGCGTGGCGCCTTGTCCGGGAGGCGCTGGGGAGTGACGCTGTGCAGGGCTCTCAGACTTGTTTCCGGAGCTCAGATGCGGATGGGGCACCTGAGTCGGGAGACTCTGTGGGCGTTTAAAGGGTATGTGTGTGTGTGTGTGTGTGTGTGTAAGAGAGAGAGAGAGAGAGAGAGAGAGAGAGGGAGGGAGAGGAGAGGCTGGGAAGGAGGCGTGAGGCTGGGGGTGAGCCTGGGGGCGGGTGTGGGGACACAGGCATGCCGGCCGCCCTGTCTGGGCCCCTAAAACCAGACAGCCGCTGTGGGGCTCGGTGCGGGGTGGGGGGGTGCAGGGATCACAGCTCCCATTTCTCCCCAGCAAGCAGGTACCCTGCAGGCCGGAGCCCAGTGTCCAGCCCTGGGCGTCTCGGGGAGCCACTCAGCTCAGAAGTGACTGTTCAGTTCGAGTCAAGTCAGCACTGCCCCCTGCCCTCCGTCTCTCACCAGGGGACATCGCAGTCCCCAGCCCCTGGTGCCCGGGCAGTGCCGGGCCCTTGCCTGTTCTGCAGGCCCCCAAGACCGGCCGATGCTCCTGCAGTGGAGCTGGGGTGCAGGATGGCCCCGGGTTCTGGGCCTTTCCTGGCTGGTCTCGGCTGGACGTGGCCATCAAGCCCAGCATCCCTGTGCTCTTGCCTCTCGCAAGGAGGCTCTGGTTCTGCAGGGAGCCGCCGCTGCCAGCCCAGGAGAAGGACCGGAGGATCAGGCATGGCCCACAGGCCTGGCCACCACCACTCCCACCCATGGGCATCGGGTGACCAGGACGGCCTTCTCCTGGGCCTGCTTCCGGGCACTCGTCCTGCACTATTGTCCACTGTAAGCTAAGCCTCCCCATCATCACCCCCCCGGCCCACCCCCCTGCCTGGTCCCAGCGCTTCTTACTTGGGGGTAGAGGCCAGCGCAGAGGGGTGAGGAGTCGTGGCAGTGATGCCTGCCCGGAGCGCTGCCCCCTCCCCTTCCCTTGGTCCCCACCAGCACCCTCCGCAGTGGCCGTGGACTCGCCCTCCTCTCGCGGGCCAGACTGGAGCCCTTGACCTGGGGGTGCAGAAACGGCTTCGCCTCAGATTTCTCGCCGTGACAGTGTTTACACGGGCTCCCGCGCTCCCCCGGCCGTTTCCAGCAGTTTATTTCTAAATTGGCCGTTGACTGCTTGAGACTGGAACTCTCCTGGAAATGAATTTCTCCCTGCCAGCGCCCCGGTTGAATTAAAGCCGATGATGGGGTCGTTGGAAGGTGTAAACGAAAGGAGAGGGGGCGAGGGAGGGGCCTGGGCAGACGCACACATCTTTGCACTGCGGGAGGTCAGAGTCATTCATTCATTCATTCATTCATTCATTCGCTCCTTGGTCAGTTCTTCCACATTCCTGATCCCTGGCTGGCTCCCGGGGACTCCCTCCCAGCCCCGCCTCCCACCAGCCTTCTCCTTGATCCCGTGCTCCTCCCCGGCTGCTGTGCTCATCACAGCCTCAGCAGCAGGAGGAAACCTCTTAAAATGCAAGTCAGACCCCGCCACTTGGGGTGGAGAAAGAGATGCGGCCAGGAGCACCCAGCCCTCCGTGCCCCTCACCTCAGCACCTGCTCTCCTGCACCCCGTCCCGGGGTGCCGGGGGGCATCATTCCTCAGCGTCCCAAACCCCCACCCACCAGCTGTAGGTGGATGGAGGAGCCCTGCGGCCACTCTCTGTCGGCGCCTGGCCATGAGAACTTGCCAGCGCAGTCTTCTTTTGCCCTGCATCCATCCCTGGCCTGCAGGCTTCTTCATGGTGTCCTCCCCCAACTCTCCCGCAAGGCCGTTTTTTCTCAGGGCCACCCCTCCCGGGGGGGGGCTCCCTCCCCAGGCTGAGCTCCCCCTGACCCCCGCCACGGAGCAGACCCTATGGGCTCCCCTGCTGGAAGCCGGGGTCCGTCAAGGCCGGGATTTGGTGGTTTCCTCTGTTCACTCTGGGCTCTGGAGGCTGTTTTCTGGGCCACCGAGAAGTCAGGGGCAGAAGGAGCCCTCTGAAACGTGTTTGGTCCTCCCCTGGCCTGGCCTGGCCTGCAGGCCCTGGCTCTGTTTGTCCGAGAGTCGTGTCCAGCAGCCGCCCAGTCCCGGCTCTGACCACTGTTTACAGCTCTGCGGCCTCGCTGCTGTCTGGGTGATGGGCACGTCCAGCCAAGACAATCTGGATTAATTTTGCAAGTAAAATTTCATCAGACGACCTATCAGGCACTTCAGTAAATCAAGACATATTACAGCTCGCGCGTGCCCTGAGCTCATTCATCACGGTGGGAAACACCAGCCGCCCGGAAGCGCCGCCAGGAGCTGTCCGCCACGGGCAGGATTCTCATCGCAGGGCTGGCCTCGGCCCCAGACCCGCCCCGAGAGGCCTCTCCCGGCGCTCTGGCTGGCAAGGCCGTCGGGAAAGCGTCGCTCAGCGGTGCCGCGCGGGGTCCCTGCTCGGATGGTCCCTGGGTTTCGCGTGTGGAATGGGGGTCTCTCCTGCCTCGGAGGACTGCGGTGACATTGAGCGAGGCGAGCCTGTCCGCGGAGGTGCCCTGGAAATGGCCCTTTCCCCGCCCCGCCCCAGGATGAGGGAAGCGGGGAGCACTCTGGATGTTTGTGGCCCTGACAGGTGAACGGATGTGGCGACATTCGCGCAGGACGTGTGTGACATGCCTGCGAGAAAACGGACTGAGAGAGGGGACAGTGGGCGGATAAGACGCTCGCTTTGCATGCTGACGACCTGGGTTTGATCCCGGGCAGCGCATATGGTCCCCTGAGCCCTGCCAGGAGGGATCCTGGAGTAAGGCCTGAGCACGGCTGGGTGTGGCCCTAAGCTCCCCCAACACACACACACACACACACACACACACACACGTATGCACACATACACGCGGAAATAAGCTCCCCCAACACACACACATATGCACACGCACATATGCACACACACGCAGAAATAAGCTCCCCCAACACACACGCACACATGCATACACACACGCACGCTCGGAAATAAGCTTCCCTAACACACACACATATGCACACACATGCAGAAATAAACTCCCCCAACACACATGTATGCACACACACATATGGAAATAAGCTCTCCCAACACACACACATACACGCACGCACACATACACGTATATACACACACATGTGGAAATAAGCTCCCCCAACACACACACACACGCACACATGCACACACACACAGAAATAAGCTCCCCCAACACACACGCACACATGACACACACATGCGCTCGGAAATAAGCTCCCCTAACACACACACATATGCACACACACATATGGAAATAAGCTCCCCCAAACACACATACACACACACATGTATGCACACACGCATGTGGAAATAAGCTCCCCCAAACACACATACACACACGTATGCACACACACATATGGAAATAAGCTCCCCCAAACACACATACACACACGTATGCACACACACATATGGAAATAAGCTCCCTCAAACACACATACACACACACACACACACGCACGCGCGCGTGCGCGGAAATGAACCTGGGGAGATGATGGATAGGGATGGGGAGATCGTGTCAGAGGGGAGGGTCAGGTGTGTGGCTCCATGTGAAGGGAAGGGGCCGAGTTTTCTCACTTTGCAGACATAGGGGGGTCTCCTTTGTGATGAGGTGGGGCCCGTCTTCTGCCGGGTGCTCAGCTGTGCTGGCCCTGAGACGGGCCCCAGCAGATCCTCACGGGGATGCCCAGGAAGGAGCCAGGCATGCACAGAACACTGGGGTCCCCCTTCTGAGCATCAGCAGACCCCCGTGCCCACAGTGCCCCTGGCCAGCATGTTGGGGAGGTCGCGCTGGACAGCCCGTGTGGTCCCTGCTTCTGCTCACGGGGAGAATCCCAGAGGCACTTTTGCTTTTGATTTTGTACTTTGGGGCCACACCTGGCAGTGCTCAGGGCTTAGTCCTGGAGGGCTCAGGAGACCATCTGGGGTGTGGGGGATCAAATCCAGCTTAGCCACCAGCTAGGCAAGCGCCCTTCCCGCTGTGCTGTCACTCAGCCTGACTTTCCCTTGTATAGCCAGAGACTAGAGATGAAACCGGCCCTGTCATTGGCATGGGGTTGGTGTTTGTGTTCTAGGGGCCCTGATAGGATGTGCCCCCCAGCTCCGTCTTGGGGCAACGGGAGGCATCAACCTCGGGAGGGGACATGTAGTGGCTGCGTCTCCACGTGTGGGAGTTGAGGGGCCGGCATGGCTGTGGGGCTACCTTGGGGTCTGGGGGGTGCCCAGAAACGATTCCTGTGGACGTGCCCACCGTGCACGAGGCCCGAGGTTTGATCCCTGCACCCCACTCCTCACTGCCGCGGTTGTAGGAGTCCGGGCACAGGCTGCTGGCTGGCGTCTCCCCTGCAGTCCCCAGGAACCAAATGCAGAACCTCTTTCCAGGAGGGTCTCAGGCTTACGGGGGTTTCGGGGGACGCTGTGGTTCTGGGTGGTGGAACCTGTTCTCTGCGGGGTTGGGGGACTATCGGTTGCCTTTTTCCTCCCTGCTCTCTGGAGGCGGCTTCCTGAGCCCACTGGGTTGGAGCCCAGTTGCGCGCAGATGCTCGTGTGTTTAGAGAGACTTGAGCTGGGGAGGGGTCCAGAGACTTGGGCCCTCCCCTGACACTGGCCCAGCAGTGCTCCAGGCGTGGCTCAGACCGCACACGTGGACCCACATGGGCCCAGCAGGCGTCTGCATGGAGCATGAGCTTGGTGTCCATGCATAGGAGGGACCCCTGAGCCATGGGAATCAGCCAAGTCAGGACTCTGGCCTCTGCCTCCAGCCGTGCAGCCTCAGAGGACTCTGCGCCTCAGTTTCCTCATCTCAGACATGGGCCACTTATGGGCGACCGCTTCCTCCTCAGGCTGTGAGGTGCTGGTCACGGTCTGAGCTCAGTTGCCTGCTGATCCCCGGCACCCAAAGCCCAGTGAAGGGCCCCAGAGATGGCACAGAGGTTCACACGCGTGACTTGCGCCAGGCTGACCCTGGTTTGGATCCCGGTACCAGAGACAGTCCCGAGCTCAGCCTGGGTCACTCCTCAGCACAGTCAGGAACGGCCCCTGAGCACTGCTGGGTTTGCCCCTCCCCCAAGCTGCCGAAACAGTAAGAACCCAGTGAAACTGGCGGCATTTGGGGGTCAGTGCCGAGTGCTGGGGGGTGGGGAGCTGAGCGGGGCGGGGGGTTCCTGCCGCCCCCCCCCCCCTCCTCGTCCTTCCCCTTCCACACCCCGAAGGCTCCTGCTTCGGCATCTGCTCGAGCTGGGTATCCACGCAGAGGGTTAGTCTGCAGGTTTCTGCAGCCCTGGAATAATAGACATTTGGGAAATTAAATATTTCTGTCAAGTGTGCCATAAATCTTAGCAGTTTAGGGAGGTGAGGAATTAATATTGCAAACCAGCCGGGGTGGGGGTAGCCAGGCGAGCCGCAGGCTGGCGGGTGGGAGGGAAGAGCTGGGGTCCGGGGCTAGGAGGAGCCTGGGGGAGGGGCCGGGGGCAGGGGCACTGGTGTGGCCGCTGGCCCCAGGCCCTGGAGATTCAGTAGTTGAACAGTCAGCATGGGAGTGCCCGGTTCAGGTCCCTGACCCACACATGGGGCCGCAGCCCGTCCCCTGCCTCCCTCACCCCCCTTGGGGGCCCACAGGGAGCACTGAGTTCACGGAAAGAGTGGGGTGCCATCGGCAAGAGGCGGCTCTCTGGGCACCTCACGGGCACTCCCTGCTCCGGCAAAGTGCACGGCTCTGAGGGTGTCCCCTAGACAAAGGGCCTTCAGATACGCGTCTCCATTTTAATAAAGAAACTGTGATTTAGTGCAATTAAGTCACCTCCCAGTTGAAGGAGCCGCAGATCAAACCTACATCTGGCTCTTAATCATTTTTTCCCATCACTTCAGCTTGGATGCCAGTGAGACCTCGTGGCGCGGCCATTCCCCGGGGAAGTGTGTGGGTACAGATTGGTGTCCTGGAGGGGTGGATGGCAAGAAGCCCCGGGAAGGCTTCCTGGAAGCGGTGGTGCCCCAGTGAATGCTGGCAGGATGGGCGGAGCCAGCCAGGGCATGCCCCTGGCTCAGGACACTGGTGGGAAATGGATGGCAACCATTGGGGGGTGGTGAGCCTGTGGAGAGCAGAGAATGGGGGGCGTGTGTCAGGGCCTAGGGGTCTGGGTGGGCGGCCAGTTCCGGGATCAGTGTGGGCCTGCTGGGTTGTGGGGTGCTTGCATGGATGGACAGGCCCAGCCCTTAGAAGCGGGCTGGGGTGCTCCCCGCCCTGACCCCGCCTTGACCCCCAATCTCTGCCTGTGTCAGTGCGGTGGCCTCTCTCTGTGGTGCCCATGGCAGGCCTGGTTTCTGCGGAGCTGAGACCCCCTGCTTCAGAGCCAGCTGCTCTGGGCGGCCACTTGCAAGACCCTGGGACCTCAGCTCACTCTGGGAGGAGTGGGGGTTCCTGGGGTGGGCACCTCACTCCCCCGTGTCACTGGTTTCTCTGAGCTCTAGTGCCTAACAAGGACTGAGGGTGGACGGCAGCGGGACCCGCTGGAGGGGATTGTCCACCCGCCACCCGCAGATGGGGGGTCTCTGTAGTCCTGCCCAAGCCCCTCTGCTCCTGAGCGCTGCAGAACTCCAAAGCCCCTCCAGACCCCTGCACTGGTGGGGGGCTTAGAGGCCCCTGAGCACATGAGGGTCGACCGGGTCTGCGTCCCTCCCGGCACCAATTGGCACAGTACCCCTGGGCGTTCCCCCTCCCCCACCCCACCCTGAGCACTGTTTGGGAGTCCCTCTGCCGCCCCCTCTCTCTGGCTGTTGGCGTCCACCACCCACACACACACTGTCCCCGTAGGCTGGAGTTGGGTAGAGAGGATGCCGAGAGGGAGCTGATGCGGGGCAGTGGGCACGCCCCAGGCCCAGCTCCGGGCTCTGGGCGTGGACAGATCCGCCGCCAGGGGCAGCCGGCAGCCCTGCCCCCCTGCACCGCCTGGGCGCTGGGCTCCGTTGCTCTGGCAACCCGTACTGCCGAGGGCACCCAGCGGCTGAATCCAGCCCCTTGTTCCGGGGAAAATGCGCTCATTGAAGGCCGAGAGCAGCTTTCGCCTTTTATTGCGGCCAGAGCCACCAGCTCCCATTTGTAAACTTATCTGTAGGCGCGCAGGGGAGAGGGCCCGAGTGCGGGTGGGGTGGGTGGCCCGGACCCTCCTCCCTGCCGCCCCCAGACTCACGTGCCAACTCCTGAGGGCGAGAGGCAGCGGGGAGGGTTCTTAGGAAGGCACTCAGGACCCGGGCCAGTGTCTTGGGGGAAAGGAACCCCCCCCCCCCCGCCGTGGGCACACAGGCGGGAGAGGGAGATACCCCTGGGCTCCCCGCATCTGCCGCCAGTGGGCACACAGGGCCCCCTTAGGCAGGGCCAGGCAGGTGAGACAGCCCCAAAGTACCTAGCGCCTCTCTGCAGAGGGCAGGTAATGGGGCGCCCAGATGCCGGGGGGCCCACGGAGGTGCTGGAGGAGGAATCCCGCTTGGGCGGCCCCCAGGAAGCGGCTGCGGAGGAGGAGGCCGGGCTGGGCGCTGGGAGGACAAGGGCGCCTCTTTGTTTGCAGAGCCAGCCGCCCCTGCTCCTCCCCTTTCCGGTGATGCCCACTCTGTCCACCCCCCCTGCCCACCGCCGGTAGCCGCCCACTCCCAGTCTGAGTTCTGGAGGGGCCCTTTGCCCCGGGTGGGGTGGGGGGGATGCGGGCAGGTGCGGCTGCAGGACCGGGAGGAGCCAGCCCGGGGGGCCCCGCAGAGCCAGGGGCGTCCTGGAATCCCGCACCCCCTGCGCCTGCCCGCGGCCCCGCCTCCTTTAATTAGCAGGAGGGAGCCGGACAAGTTGTTACAACGGCAGGGAGAGACGATAAAAGATGGCTTTGTATTAGTGTGGCAAATTTTATTAAAGCGAGAGAAAGGGTAACTGAAACATGACAGCCGCGTGTGTGGTGCCTCCTGAATCGGTAATAACCCCATCTCGCTCGCTCTGAATCATCCCTGCGTTGGCCAAGGCAAAAGGAAGCACCGGGCAGACGGCAGACCCAGTACTGGGAGAGGTGCTGGGGAGCCCCGCCCTGGAGGGAGGCCATGGGGTGGGGTATGTCGCTGGACCCCGGAACCAGCACTCACTGGCTTGGGCCGTGTGGGGGGTCTGGGGTGAGAGTCGGTGTCTTGTTCCAGTGCTCATCAGAGGAACGGCGGTGGAGAGCCAGTCCCAAGAGGGAGCCGTCTCGAGAGCCTCACGGCAGCATTTTTCCAAGTTGGGGTGCAGGAAGGTTGGGGTGGAGGTAGTAGCAACTGTACTAGCAGCGATTTCGCGCACGTAAAGAATCTCGATTTCTGGTGGAGGGGGGGTGGCTTGTGGACCTCCGGCCTACAGGGAGGGAGAGGCAGAAGGACAGCGGGGTGAGCTGGTGGCTGGCCGTGGGGGGCCCTGTTTACTGGGGGGCCCTGTTTACGGTCCTTGGTACAGTGTCCGTGTGGGGGGAGGGGCGCCCGCAGTTCCCAGCCTGGCTTTGCAGGCCCCTGGGCCAGGCCCTCTGCGGGATTTATCTGACAGATGAAAAGGAAGGAAATGCTTCATCTGCAGAGGCCGGCCAGGGAGGGATTGTGGTTCCTGAGCTCAGGGATTCTACTGATCTTCTGATGGAGGGAGAGAGCGGGGTTGCTCTGGCCCGGGGTGCTCTGCGGCCTGGGCAGGAGAGGGTGGCACGGGAGCACCCCCTCCTAGCCTCGGGACACCCGTCTGCAGAATGCCTGTCTGTGGGGTGCCCGTCTGTGGGATGGTGCTGAGCTGCCGAAGAACCACTGAGCCACACAGTGCTTGGTGCACGGAGGACGGAATCAGAAAGGCACTTGACCCAGCCTTGCTGACCGACGGTTCCCTTCACCCTCCTCCCCTTTTGACTTTATTTCCATTCATTTTCAGACTCTCTCCCCCCGCCCCCCAGGGTTTGGGGCCACACCTGGCAGTGCGCAAGCTTTTCCCTGACTCTGTGCTCAGGGCAGGAGACAGGAAGACGGGGGTTGAACTAAGGTTGGCGGCTGCGAGGCAAGTGTCCTCCTCGATGTTTTGTGTTTTAGGGGCTCTTGCAGGTTGAAATTAACCTCGAGGAGATCCAGCAGTTTTCCGCGGACCCCTTGTCCCCACGCTTGTCTGGCCACTGCCCTCGCGGGAGCACTTGCTCCCTGGGTGGACCCGCGTGGCCACAGTAGAGTCACTGTGTGGTCCATTCAGAGTGGGCAGTGCCTGGCTTGTGGCCGGAAGTCTGGTGTGCCCAGAATGTCGCACTGTCGGCCTTTACGGAAGTCATCGTTCTAGGGGAGACCCAGGAAGGGCCCAGAGAGTTGCCCAGCCGCTGTGGGGGTGGACTCCCATGAGGCCGACTTCCTTTCATCAAAGGATGCTGCCCCTCCTGGCACCAGCCTGAGTGCTCCCTGCCCCCATCCCCGGCTCTCCTGCGGTCCTCAGCTGGGCGAGGGGCACACCCTTTCCTCCCAGGCATGCTCCCCCCATGGGAAGGCTGGCCACGCATTTGTATTGGGGGGGACTCCTCAGCCCTGCCCAGGGGGCCCTAAGACATAGCGGTGACATAGCGGTGCTGGGAGGGTGGACACATGTGCTCAGTCTGCCCTGTCCAGCCCAGACTCTTGGCTGTCCCCTTGCGGGCTGGGTGCCCCAGCTGGGCATGGGAGCGGCAGGCAGCAGAGACTGTGCTGATAAGGCGAGGACAAAAAAGACAAAAGAAGTATGTGCCCCCCCACCCCCCACCAAGAGTGGCGAGCAGATCCGCTTCCTGGGCACTTTCATGTTATTGCCTCTGTGATGTGCCCAGAAATATTTTCTCGGTGATTCATCT
Source organism: Sorex fumeus (assembly GCF_029834395.1). NCBI lineage: Eukaryota > Metazoa > Chordata > Mammalia > Eulipotyphla > Soricidae > Sorex > Sorex fumeus. The sequence continues at coordinate 1,276,658 of NW_026606255.1, read as the reverse complement.
CCGATCCAGGTAGCGCAAGTGGCCGTGGCCTGGCAGGAGGGTCTCGGGGCGTGCCAGGGTCCTAGTGCTTCACGGACGTGGCACTGCTGTTGGGAGCTGTTTGCTCAAGGCAGCTTGGAGCATCTGTGGCTCAGGTGACCCCCAGATGACACCCCTGGATGACATGGAGGTGCTTTGAGCATGGGCGCGTCATCTCCTGCCACTTAAGACCTTGTCGTCATCTGCAAATTTACGTGATGATTTGCCGTCCTTCATGGCCAGGAACCCCACTTTCAAAGCTGCTTTGAGCCCTTTTTGACTAGACCCTGTGACCCGCTGACTGGTGCTAGCCGGCTCCGTCGTTGCCAAGCTTACCACTTGGTTAGAGGCAGGGGCACCTCTTCCCTCCTTGGCTTTCTGAATGTCGGGGTGCCCAGAGAGGGTCAGAGAGCTGGTGCCGAATTCTGACATGGGGAAGCACAGCTTCCCCAAAGGCCAGTGGGGTGCAGGGTCACTCTTGGGAGAAGAGGAAGCAGGCGTGGTCTGGGGGACCACGGGGTGGCAGGGTGGGGGAATTTGGGGCTGATGCTGACCCCCTCTTTTGAGTGCAGACATGTAGGAAGCTGGGTATGGGGGTGTTGCTGTGTCCCTCTGGGCGGGCAGGGGTGAGGATGACAGAGCCAGGAATACTCTGAATGAGCCCAGTGGGCCGTTTGGACACTGGCTCTCTCTCCTGTGCCCTTCGAAGTTCCGGATAGTTCTGGAAGACTGTGACGTGAACCCTTAGCCTTATCAGCCAAGCTTGTTGGCATCAAGGCAGAGGCCCATGCCATCACAAAGTATCATTTGAAAGGGTGTCCCCTCCGTGGGCATCAGCCTTAGTGAGGGCGAGGGCCTCCACCCCCCTACACACACACACACACACACACACACACACACACACACACACACGGCGCTCGGGTGAGAGCAGAGTTTGTGCCCTTTGCCCACTGTGCTTTAGGGCCTTCTGGTCCACTCTCCCAGCACCGAGAATGTGCCCAGCACTGGGGGCTGAACCCTTACCCGGACACATGATGGCACATTTGTGTATTTTATCAGAATGAAATATAGTAACTGAAGAAACAATTGGGTGTAGTCTGTAAATCAAATGGCATTTATTTATCGTGGGCTTTTTGGGGGGTGGGGGAGGTCACTCCCAAAGTGCTGGACGCTGCGGCAACTGGACACCAGCCAGGGAAGGAGTCCGGGAGCTGCCGGACTTTGTTTGTTATTTTGGTGGTGCCAGAGATTCAGCTCGGGGCCTCACTCATGAGAGGCTTGTACTCAGCCCTGAGCGACATCCCCTTGCCCCCGCCCCCAAAATAGTATCCAGATGCGTGTAATGGCGTCTGTGTTTTCTGCGGTCCGAAGGCCGTAGCCCCTTGGTTCCCCGGGCAGTGGGGAGATGCTGTGTGCTAACAGCGATCGCCGGTACCATCTGTCGGCTTTCCTTTTGTAGTAATGGGGACCTCGCGCCCACACTCCACCCGGTGCCTCGCGCCCCCTCCCCCAAGTAGCGTATTTAACTGGTAGTTGAATGCGTGCGTATTCATCGCCTGTGTTCTGTCTGTTAGGATATTACTCACAGCTGACTAGTATATCATGGTTATGTGTCTTTATGTTTCTGTCTGACGTTAATCACTGCCTCTTTGGCTTACTTTTCTGCTCTAATTTTCTTTGTCCTTAACCCACAGCCTCTCAGGATGATTCTCTCCAAGGTTAGCCCCATCCGGCGATCCGTTGGGTTCCAGTGTTGGGCTCCAGTGTACCTGCAGAGACTTTGCTCCTATGGCCTGTCTCCCTCCCACCCTGCTGGGGTGCTGGCAGTGCTCCCCCCTTAGTGTTCATCTGGGGAGCTCACGCAGCTTGGGCGCAGCAGAATTGGGGGCTACCCCTGGCAGTGCTGAGTGGGGGTTATCGTGTGGTGCCAGGAGTTAGACTTGAGGTCTTGAGCATGCCTGGTGTATGCTCCTCACCCCTCCCCTCACCCCAGCTTTGGATGAATTTGCTCTGTGAGCTCTGTGGGGGGCAGGGCAGGCAGGGCGCCGAGCAGGGCTCACCCTGCATCATGGAAGGATCCCGGCAGGATCCTGCCCCCTTCATCTGAGTATGGGCCTGTGTTTGCAGCTCCTGCTCAGCCCTCTGCCTTTGGGGGCACCTCAGGGCTGCCATTGCGCCGGCTCTCTTGTCCAACTCTCCCTGCCCAGCCACTGCCTCTGCCGGGTTTTCAGAGTCACTCCGTGACAGCTTTCTCCTACAGCAGCTTCCCGTCAGGGTGCAGGTCTTCCACACCCTCCAAACCCCCCACCCTACTTTGCAGGAGATGCGAGGGGCTTGGGAAAAAGGCATGCTGTTAGCAGGTGAGGGTGGGGGTGCCTGGCGCCCTCCCGGCACTCCTTACAGCGGGGGCGTGGCTAGTTCTCAAGTGGGACCCCAGCTTCTTTCACCCTTCACCACGATATCAAACTTGAACAGCCAAGAGGTGGGGTGAAGGTGCCGCATCTAGTGTGTGTGTGTGGGGGGGGGGCTCACAGCTGGTGCAGCTGGAAAAGCCCGCCCCTGGTTCTCTGAAAACAGAGTCCGAATGGCCAGTGTTTAGCAGGCCCCTGGGTAAATTTGTATTTCATTCTGATTATTGAATGTGTCCCCTAATTGCAGCTATAAAAAGGCCTAGTCCGTCTTCCCCCATGAAAGCTCGGTGGCGGCTGATTGTTGTTTAATTAGTTGATTCCAGTGGTCGAGGGGTGAGTTTGGAATGACAATGACCGCTGCTATTATTTCAGGGAGATTGCAGAATTAATTAGGGGGACCATCGGATTCCTCACTGTGGACATCTTCAGAATCCACAGTAGTTCACTTTCAAGACGGGCTGTGACCGGGACGCTGGTAATAGATTTGTCCGCTGGGTGGGTCTGTCGGTGGGGAGCACTGCGGGGGGGGGGGGGGGGTGGAGCAGGGTGGGGCTTCTCTTCCGGGGCAGGCTGTGCTCGGGTCTGGAGACAGGGAGCATCGAGGGAGCACCTGCCCCGGCTTTCCCTCCCGGTGGGGGCGGGTCCGGAGGGGGGCGGGCGCAGGGGAGGGGTCGCTCCCAGGCCAGGTCTGCAGGGCCCGGCCTTCGCTCCCAAGGTCAGGTGGAAACTGGCACCCGGCGGGGGCACCGGAGCTCGTGGGAGCTCGGTCCCGGGCCACTCCGTGCATGCTACACGCGTGGGGTGGGCGCCACCGCCCCCGTCCCCGAGCGAGCGGACAGTGCGGGGAGCGGAGGAGCTGTTCTCCAGGCGGTCCATGCTGGACCTCCCACCAGCGAGGCCAGGTGGGCGCCGGAGGTGGAGGGGCCCCGGGTGCGGCAGGCACCCAGGACCGCAGCGGTGGGCGCCCCTGCCGGGGGCTCGACACGTGGGGTCAGCCGGGGACAGCCGTCCTCGGGGGACAGCGGGCCCCGGCCACTTCCCGGGACGGGCCAGCGAGAGCAGCCGCTGGCTTAGCGCGGGCCGGGCGTGACGAGGGCCAGGTGTGCAGTGACCCCCGTGCCCGGGACCCCGCCCGCCCCACGCCCTTCTCCAGGCCTACGCAGCCCCGCTCCGTCCCGGCGCCACCGACACAGTGAGCGGGGCAGCGGCGGCAAGTGCGCAGGAGGCTCGAGGGCTGCAGGGTCGGGCTCCGTCAGGTGCGCTCTGCCGGGCCTCAGCTCCAGCACGTGCTCTGGAGCGTGTCTGAGCATGCGTGAGGTCGGCCACGTGGTCAGCCTGTGCATGCCTGAGCTCGGTCACTTGTTCTGGAGCGTGCTTGCGCATGCGTGAGCTCGGCCACGTGCTGTGTGCCTGCGCGTGCCTGAGCTCGATCACGTGCTCTGTTAGAGAGTGCTCCATCACGTGCTGTGGAGAGTGTCTGAGCATGCGTGAGGTCGGCCGCTTGGTCAGCCTGCGCATGCCTGAGCTGGATCACGTGTTCTGGAGCGTGCTTGCGCATGCGTGAGCTCGGCCACGTGCTGTGTGCCTGCGCGTGCCTGAGCTCGAGCACGTGCTCTGTTAGAGAGTGCTCCATCACGTGCTATGTTTGCACTTGGGCAAACTCTTCTCACGTGTTTTGTGCCTGCTCCGCCACGTGCTGTGTCTGCAAGGGCACGCTCTGGCACGTGCAGGCGTGAACTCGATCACGTGCTCTGAAGCGTGCGGTGAGCTTGATCCCGGTCATGTGGTCTGCACCCGCACGTGCTCGCGCCCCTACACTGCAGGCTTAGAACGTTCCAGAAGAGATGGTGTGCGGCTCGGAGCGCAACCCCGGCTGCACCGCCCCGGGAATGTCCCGGTCTGGTGGAGGAGCGCCAGGTATGTGACCTGGCAGGGGTGCACGGGTTGTGGTGGTGCTGCCCCCTCGGTGCCCGGGTCTTGACTCTTGGCCCCTGTCCCTTGGTCATTGTTTCGAGGTATCAGGGTTGCAGACACCTCGCTTCGAGCTGTGTCCGCACCCGCCTGGTGCTAGTGCCCAGGCGGGTCACTCACCTGACCTGTGTGTCCCCCCACCTGGTCTTTGGCCGCGCCAGAGGTAAAATTTACAGTATAGAGCCTTGTTTTCACTTGTTAAGAGTTTTTCTCCTTCTGAGTTTCGCCAATTCTCCATGCGTTCTAAATGCGGATCCTTGATTACGTACGTGGTTTGCAAATGTTTTCCCCCAGACATTGGCTTTTCTTCGCCTCGTTTTAAAATTCCAAGACCGAGTATATCTATTAAAATAGAAGAAAAGCCAGAGAGAATAGGTCAGGGGTCACAGTACTGACCTTGCGTGTGCCTGGCCATGATTGGCCTCCCAGTACCTGTCCTCTGAGCACTGCAGGAGCGACCCTTGAGCACAGAACGAGGAGTAAGCCCTGAGCACCCAAAACATTGGGAAGAAAATAGAGTATAAGCAAACCACATATAATTCCTTTTGAAAAATGTTCTTTATTTTTAAAGCATGTCTTGATTTTTATATTTTGTTTTTGTTTTTTCGGCCACACCTAGCGGTGCTCAGGTCACTTCTGGCTCTGCTTAGGAATTACTCCTGAAGGTGCCCAGACCGAGGGTCAGCAGGCGCCTTCCTCCTGGACTGCCGCCCTGGCCGCCACATGCAACTCCTCCATCCCAGGCCAGCCCTCTGCTGCTAGATGCTTCCAGAGACCGTCCCTTAGACAGCTCAGCTTGCTGGGCTCGGTCTCGGTGGTTTCACTTTTGAAAATTGAGGTGAATATCTGATTGGGTGTAAAGTAGAAGGCAACCAGTCTCCGGAAAGAATACATGTGTATTAGCACACAAGGTTCAGCCTTTAACAACGTGTTAGTAATCTCTTCTACAAGGGCTTAATTGCTAGTAATCTCTTACGCAAGGACTTAATGGCGCCAGGGTGGAATATACCAATCTTCACACTTTCCTTTAAGGAAATTTTCTTGGATCATTTTCAGCAGATTATTCTTTTTTTTTTGCAATACTTTTTTTTTCTTTCTTGTACTTTTTGGGTTATGCCCGGCGATGCCTTGGAGTTACTCCTGGCTCTGCACTCAGGAATTACTCCTAGCAGTGCTTGGGGGACCATATAGGATGCTGGGAATCGAACCCGGGTCCGCCGTGTGCAAGGCAAATGCCCTACCCACTGTACTAACACTCCAGCCCCTAGCAGATTATTCTTAACAAGCAATACAAAGTAAATTATTTAGGCCCTGCTTTGGGGGTCGGGGTGGAAACACTGGGAATGTGGTGGGAAGGTTGTAATGGTGGCGGTTTTGGAATATTAAATGCAATGAATTATTGTGAACAGCTTTATAAATATAAAATTAAATTAAAAAGAAAATGGAGGTGAAATGCCCAGCCAGGCGGCTCTACCTTGGTGTGTGGTTCTGAGACTGCAGCCCCTGTTGGCCCATCAGCCTCCAGACCCGGCTGCTCTCCCGGCCCAGAGTCCAGCGTGCCATGCACCTCCCAGCTCAGCACTGCTCCAGGGGGGGCCGGGCACCCCGCATGGAAGCTGAGAAACGTGCCACTGTCTGTCAGCCCGTCTGTCACGGTGGGGGCATCGCCCCTCCTTGGTTTAGAGGCAGAAAAGCTGTTTTTGAATTGGGGGTGGACGTGATTTGTGTGAGACCGCTTTTCCAGTGCTTTGGGGTTACTTGAGGTGCCTGTGTGGGTCTGTGTGTATGTCTGTGTGTGTCTGTCTTTGTGTCTGTGTGTGTGTTGGTGTGTCGCTGTGTGTCTGTGTGTTTCTGTGTGTGTGTGTGTGTGTGTGTGTGTATGTGTGTGTGTGCCGGGGACTGATCCCAGTGCCTCACACACGGTAGGCACTGAGAACAGAGACAACTCGTGGCCCTTTTGAATCTCTGCTCTTTGAAGAGCAGACATCTTTAATTTCCATAAAGATGAATTTACCTTTTTTTTTTTTGAGGTAATATGGTTTTGATTGCGTTTCTCATCATCTAACCCAAGGCCACAAACACTGTGTCATGTTTTCTTACGGAAGTTTATTGGTTTCATGGTGTACACCCTGTTCCATTTTGAGATAGTTTTATAGATGATCAGGGTAGGTGTGTATAAAGATTTTACTCTTGTGTTTTGCTTTGGATCATAGTCGGCAGCATTTGGGGACTACTTCCGGTTCTTGACTTGGTGAGGATTACCCCCATTGGTGTGTAGGGGGACCGTGTGGGCTCTGGGGGTTGAACCCAGACCCCCTGCGTGAAACCAAGCTTTGCATGCACTCAGCCTGTTGTATACACTCTCCAGTCCTTCTCTGTCTCTGTCTCTGTCTCTGTCTCTCTCTCTCTGTCTCTCTCTCTCTGATAGCTGACTCTCGGTGTTATTTTGCTGGAAAAAAAAATAAAGTCGAACAACTTCTCCTTTGTGCTAGGTCCATTCTTGAGATTGGATTGATAGAATTGACTCTTGACTGTGGACCGTGAGGGAGATGGAGAAATTCAGAGTGACCTCAGGTTTTGGCTCAGGCAGCTTGTTGGATCGGGAGCACTGTTCTCATATCAGAGTGTCTTTCCAAGGAAGAAGAGTTTTAAGTGAGGGGCTCAGAGGTGGGCCTGGAGGGGACAGGGGGGCATGAGGGGGCATGTCTCAGGAACAGAGGTGGACAGAGGTGAGGCAGAGGGATCCCCGAGACCCACCATCCACTCTTCAGAGCAGAGAGCCAGCAGGGTGATGGGCTGTGTGCAGTGCACGAGGCAAGTGTGGAGTGGGGTACCGTAACTGCTCTGTCCCGGCCCGTGCAGAGTTGGTCTTGGGGAGACGCTTTAGTGTGAATGAGAGGGTCTGGGATCAGGGTGGGGGCGCGTGATGGGGAGACGCTGAGTGTTGACCAGAGCCCGGGGCTCAGAGGAGGAGGGTCTTCCTCTTCCTTGTCCCCCGTCTGCCGTCAGCAGGCTGCCCTTCTGCCAGTGTGTCAACCCGGAAAGGATCCTGAGGGCACCAGGCGCTCGGATGCACCCCTCCCGTGGTACTTCAGCCCACCCCCTCCCCAACCTGCTGAGACAGTCACCTGCTGCCAGCACCTTGCTCTCAGCAGCGGGCGCCTGGACAGGCCGGCGGGGGCGGGGCTGGCGTTGGGTCCACTCCGTCATCCTTCGGCCTAATCAGACCCTGTCTGGCCCGACAGGAATACAGATGCGCTGCCTCTCTCTCCCTCTGTCTGAAATTGCTTCGTAATAACGGTAGGAGTTAGAGAGGCATTTTTATTGATTAAACAATCGAAGCGATTTGTCTTTACCGAGCTGAAAATATGAAGGTGTCTCCTGCTGGCCCCGCGTGCATTATGCATGCTTATTTATTAGTGGCGCCAGACCCTGCTAGTAATCACGCGGGTGTGTGTGTGGGGGGTGGGGTGGGGAGGGCTCCTCCCAGGGCCAGGGCGAGAGGACAGGAGGGCACTGGAGCCTCGTGCCTGACAATCGGGGACACCCTCTCCCCCTACGCCAGGAAAGCAGTACGAGGAGTGGTGTAGAGACGGTTCCTGGAGTCTCCCGTGGGGCTTGACCCTGGACTGGAGCAGATGGCCCCGGGTTGGACCCTGCCTGTGTCCCAGAGGGGTCACTCAGGAGGGGGCATGTGAGTTTCCCAGCCCACTGCCAGGGGGGTTGTTAGTGTCCCCTGGTCTTCCAGTGGGGTGTAGGTGGGCTGTGTTCAGGTACTTGCCCTAGGTACGTGGGCCATCCTGACCAGGCTACACCTGCACCAACCTAACCACCAGGCTATACCTATATCACCGTACCACCAGGCTACACCTGTACAACCCTAACCACTAGGCTACAACTGTATTACCCTAACAGGTTACACCTGTACCACCCTTACCACCAGGTTACACCTGCATCATCCCTAACCATTAGATTATGTACCTGCACCACCCTGACCACCAGGCTACACCTGTACCACCCTAACCACCAGGCTATACCTGCGTCAGCCCTAACCGTTAGATTATGTACCTGTACTACTTCTAAACACCAGGTCATCTCTGTTTCCCTTAACCACCAGGACATATCCGTAGCACCCCTAACTGCCAGGCCATACTTGTGCTATCTCTAACCACCAGGTCATGTTTCCGGCCACCAGGTACCAGTAGCAGCCCCTGTGGGGCCCCACGTTGTGACACCAAACATGTCTCTCGATGTGTCAAGCACCGCGTAGTGGCAGAGTCACCCCCAGTGGAGAACCACAGGTGTGAGGGACAGAGATAAGAGCGACTGATACGGGGACTCCACGCTGAGGGGGGAGCCTGAGGTAGTGGTAGAGTGAGTGGACACCAGGTGAGAGATGCAGTGTGAGAATGTCACGTACACTCCCTTTGGAGTTGTATCGTCGATCATGGTACCAAACAGTAGCATCACACTGTGAAAGGTTGGTCTGGCCAAGTCTGGGAAGGGTTTGGTTCAGGATAAGAAAGTTGGGGGGCATGGGGAGGTGCTCGGGGACTGACGGGCGCTCTGGGCCCAGGAGTGACCCCAAGTACAGAGTCAGGGGTCTCCTGAGCCCCTGAGTGAGTCCCCCACCAAATCAGTTGGACTCGGGCTGGGCAGGGAGCCCGCCTGGCCCTGGGTTCAGTCCCTGGTGTCTCTGAGCACTGCCAGGAGTGGTCTCTGGAGCAAAAGTGAGGCTCCAGTTCAACAATAAAAAAACCCCAAATGACCCAATTAAATATGGGTCAAGGGCTTGAATATACATTTCTCCAGAGACATAAAAAAAAAGGGGAGAGGCGGTTCTTCCGCTCTCAGAGAGTACAGACATGTGAGCTCCAGGTGCGCTGGGAGGCCGCTGTGACGTGGTCGGGTAGGGTTGGAGGGGCCCTTCAGAGGTGCCTTCTGACCTGTCTATCGAGCGGGCCCAGAACACACCCCCGTTGGGGTCCACATCCAGAAAGGTGGGGACGGGGAGAGCCCGGTCTGACCTCGAACCACACAGTCCCCTCCCACCGCCCTCCCCTGGGCACCTGCCCAGCACCCAGTCAATCAGCCTGTCCGTACCCCAAGGTCAAGTCAGGAGTGGCCCCGACCCCCAGCTCTGTAGGACAGGCCCTCAGAAATGAGTTGGGGAAAAGGCTGAACAGATATGTGCCAGCTTGTGCTTACAGCGGCCAAATTCACACTGGAAGAAGCGGAAGCAGCCCAGGCATCTCCTAATGGTGTGTGGAAACCAAAATGGGTCAGCAGACAGCTGTCTCGGGGGTGGGGGGGAGGGCCCAGCGCAGAGAGGCCGGGAGGGAGCCTGATGGAGCGGGCAGGATCCGCGGAAATGCCATCCGGTTGGCGGGCACGGAGGGGTCAGCGCCGGCCCGTCCGCTCCTACGAAGCCCTGGGCTCCGCTCCCTGGACACAGGAGAACGTGAAGATCAGGTCCCAGGACGCCGCGGGGGCCGGGCTCCTCTGCGTGAGGCTGTTCTGTGGGATGATGAGGTTCTGGAGATTTCTCTCACATCCCTGCGTCCCGGCTGAACTCTGCACTCACGGGGTCAGGATGTGTGTTCTTTACTACAGGGAAAAACACCAAACAGAACCACAGAACCTCTTTTAAAGTTAGGCCTTTGTTCTGCAAGCAGCAGGAGCCTTCCGTGAATGGCCACCCCGCAGCTCCTGCGCTGGCTGCTGTCGGGAGAAGGTTCAGGGAAAACAGCTCAGCCTGGCACCTACAGAGTGGGCTCCGGTGCCACGTGTCCCATCGGGCGTGAGTGGGTCTCGGTACCTCAGCACCCACCCTACATGCATCTCTCTTCGTTCCCCCTTCCCACAGGGTCCTCTCATGCCCATGCTCTGTTGCCTTCCCCAGCCCCCAAGCGGGTGGTGCTCTGTGCGTCTGTCAGAGGCTGTCAGAGGCTGCCTTGTGGCAGGGGGTGGAACCAGGATCCCTCCCTGGCATCCTGCCCTCCGGCGCCTTCCTGATCAAGACAGAGCTGGACTCTGCCCCCCCGCCTATGTTGACACTTGTTCCTCATGGCCAAGACCACGGAGGCGGAGGCTGGAGGCAGCCAGGAGGCGGAAACGCTCGGAACCACATTGTGTTTGCTAAAACCCTTGGCAGGGGCCAGAGCACGCCCCTGACCCCCTCCCTCCCCCCCCCCCCCCCCCCCCCCGCCTCCCTGTCCACGTCTCTGGCAGCCTCTTGGAAACAGGCTTTTTCCCAGCATGGGGCTGGTTTCTGCTGCCTGTTCTGATGGAGCCAATGCCGGGGGATGTCCCTGCTTCAGGGCCCTGGAGAGTGGACCAGACTTTGGGGACCACTGAGTACCGTGATTTGAACTCACTGTCCAGGCCAAAGAACGTGGTGTGCGGGCGGAGGGGGCAGGGCCACCGCCTCCTGGCAGAGCTCGGAGGCGGCCTGGGCGCTGGGTGCCGGCTGAGTGCCAGGGCTGCTGCCTGGAGGCGGGGGCGGGATCCCGTCCCGAGGGCAGCCTTGGCCGCTCTGCATTACCGTCACCACCATCACGGTGTGACCCCGGGGCCCTGTCCCAGCAGAAACAGCTGCAGAGGCAAGGGGAATTCTTTTTTTTTTTTCTTTTTGGGTCACACCCAGTGATGCACAGGGTCTACTCCTGTCTCTGCACTCAGGAATCACTCCTGGCGGTGCTCGGGGGACCATATGGGATGCTGGGAATCGAACCTGGGTCGACCGCGTGCAAGGCAAACGCCCTAACCACTGTGCTATTGCTCCAGCCCCGGCAAAGGGAATTCTTTCAGGGCAGATCTGGAGCCTCTTGTGTCCGGCCCTGGGCCTCCGTGGCGCCTCCTCCCTGGGCATCCTGGCCGATGGCCTCAGGAATGAGATTCAGACTTGGGGCTTTGGAAGATGCTCTGGACATCGGCCACTTCCCCGTGCCCTGGGGACGTGTCCCTTGGGGCCTCTTGCCCGCTGCCCACTGTCCCCCACCCCCAGCCCCGTCTCAGCAGTGGGGCACCGCCTGGGTGTCCTGTGATACATATTTAAAGGGGATCGATTGCCAAAAAGGCCAGAGGGCTGCCCGCCACCCTCCTGGGAGCCGGTTCTCATGGAAACGCTGCTCTCTTCCTTCTCCCCACTGCCGCCCGCCCGGGAAGGTCACCGGACCCCCGGTGGGCAGGGAGGAGGCGGTGGAGTGGGTCACTCTCTCTCTGGGACAGCCCACTCAAGGTCAGCCCTGTGCTGAAGGTCGGGGGGGGGCAACCACACCCCCTGCGTTGGGAGGATTTGCTCCTGCAGCATTTCTCACTCTCCGCCCCCCTCCCACTCCTGCCCTTTCCCCTCTCTCGCTCCCCTGCCCGCCCGCACCCCAGTTTCTGAGTTCCTCTTGCTGGGGAGGGTTTCCTCTCCGCTTCCGGCTCCGTCTTTCCTGGGGACAGAGCTCCTGTCAGCACCCCGGTCACTCATTTGGTCTGTTGGGGTCGGCCTGGCCGCACGCAGCCCCCCGGATGGCTGCCAGGTGACGTCCCTCTGCCGCCTCACCACGCCCCCCAGCCTTACCCGGGTCTCCTGTGCACGGCCTGGGAGCCTCCCGCATCCCCGGACTCAGAAGGAAAGTTCTGAGCTGTCGCTCCAGGTGGGAGCCCCCGTGGCTCCCGCGGCCCCTCCCTGCAGCCTTTCAGGGTCTGCTTCCAGCAAGAGGGTGGAAGCTTCCACGAGGTTTTCTCTTCTTAAAATGGGGGGTGGGGAGTGTTTTTTGCAGGTTAAACAGATATCTTATTATCTCTTTCTTGCTTTGGACACCCTGGCAGGCTACCGAACGTAACCTGCCCACACGGCAGAGTCTGGCAAACTCCCCGTGGCGTACCCAGTATGCCAAATACCAGTAACAATGATGGGTCTCATTCTCCTAACCCTGAAAGAGCCTTGAATATGCCACTTTTTAAAATCTCAGGGCTAGGATGAAGGAGACGTTACTGGGGCCTGCTCGAGGCAATTGACGAACAACAGGATGATCGTGATCGTGGAACAGATACCACATGGACTTTGGGGGCTGAACAGCCACTCAGGGTGCCCCTGCAGGCTGAGCCGAGGGGGTGGACAGCACCCTCAGGGACCCTCCCGAGGAGTCTGCGGAGGGTTGGATCACACAGTAGAGGTGTGTGCGGGCGTGAGACTGAGGGGGTCAGGTGTGACCCTTTCTCGTGCACATCCTAGAGAAGGTCAGTGACCCTAAAAGTGAGGGTCTGGCCCCCAGACTCTGGCCCCCAGCTGGACAAGAACTTCAGGGCCGCCGGGGCCAGGGCCGCCGTCCAGCACCAGCACACATGGAGCCTCCGACTTCCAGGGGTGGGGGTGTCCGTGGGAATGAGGGTGAGAGGCAGACAGTCTGTGGGATTTCTTTTGAGGGGGCGAGGATTGCTCCCTGAGGTAGGAGTGAAATAAGTAAGGAATAAACAGGCCCACTGTGGCAGAGCTGGGGGGAGGGGCGCGTCCTGCTGTGAGCTGGGGTACCCCTGGCTCAGAGCCAGGTCCCCCCAACTGCTGCTCACCCGCAGCCCCTGGGCTGGCACCCCTTCTGCAGCGCTGACCCACAGGCGTGGGCGTCCACCCACTTTCAATGAAGAGCTCAGACTCGGGGCCCCAGTGTGGAACTCGCTGTCTGATGCAGGAGGTCCTGATACGGGAGGTCCCACAGTGCCTCTGCATGCCCACACCGGCTCTCCAGCATGCCGGGGCGGTGTCAGTACCCTTTTAGTTGCCGAGAGGTTTTGTGTCCCAGGGCTCGTGTACCCGAGAGCAGGAAAATGGGTCCCTGTAGGGATGGAGGAGCCAGGTCCTTCGTGGGAAGGGTCTGTTGAGGTCTGGCATCTCGCCCATGGACTCCGAGGCCCGTCTCAGCACAGCCCCGGGGAGGGGGAGGGGTGCAGGAGTGTGATGGGCCCTGAGAAATGAAAGTTCGTGCCTCGGCTGTCCAGAAGGAGACTTGAACCACAGGGCTGTCCCACGGGAGGTCCGTACCCATCTCCTCCTCCTTCCTGCTGTGTTTGTGTTTGTGTGAGCTTGTGACCACCAAGGAAGTGGCCAAGGAGTCCACGCAGCCAGTAGAGGGGTCGGGGGATGGGCATCAGACTTGTGGGTTCTGCAGAATTGGGCCCTGAGAAGCTCAGGCCGCCTCTTGTGGGCAGTCCGTTCTATCCCGAAAGGCTGTTGCTTTGAAGGCTTTTGTGGATGGCAAGCATTTCAGGGGGACAGGGGTGGGCACAGACCCATCTTCCCCTGCCCAGGGGTCCCAGGACCGTGGGGAACTGCTGAGATGGGCAGAGAGGTGCTGGATTATGAATCCAGGGTGTGTACGGGTCTTCGGGCAGATGAAGTGCAGAGGGCAGGGGCAGTCGGGGAGGTGTGTGGATGGGGGCACAATCAAAGAGGCTGTGGCGGGGGCGCTCTGAGTCTCCTGGAACCTCCTGGGCTCTCCGGTCCCCACCCTCTGCTCCCTCTTTCCGCTCCCCTCCTGGGGAAATGGCACACGCCAGGTGCAGACACTTGAGAAAGTTCATCCGTTTGGTGCTTGATTTATCATCCAAACCTCCAGTCACCGATTTCTAGTCTCATAAAATATTAAATACATCCATATATTGAATATCACATTTTGATATGTTTTCACGCCTCATTTGCCGCTGAAGTCAAGGACAGACGCCTATTTTTCATGGAGCGGGGCCCAGATGGGGCCTCGCGCCGCGTCCATGGCCCCCCTCACCCCTCACACCTCAGTGTCTCACTTGAGCGGGCCCTTCCGACTGCCCACTTGGCACGGAGCAGCCCGGGAGGAGGGCGGCATCAGTCACCCGGCAGGGTTATTTACATAGCCCTGTAAACATTTGCCGAAGGGAAGGCGAAGGGCAGGGTGGCTCTGCCGCCAGCTCGGGGCCCACAGGAGGCCGTGCCCGTCCGTCCGTCCGTTCGTCCGTCCGTCCATCCATCCATCTGTCCGTCTGTCTTGCTCTCGGGCTCCCACTGAGCGTTACTCACCGCCTCCACCCCCGCCCCCAGCGCCAGGGCCTGAGCTGAACCGGGACCTGGCCTCTGATCAGAAGCTGTGTGTACCTCCTGGGCACCCCGTCCCAGGCGTGGGAACTGTGGGTCTGGAGAGGGAGGCCCGTGAGCCCAAGGGAGGGCTCGGACGTGCTGGCCAGTGGGAAGGGCTAGCAGCTGAGGGGGCAAAGGACCCAGGGCTGGGTCCTGGAGACAGCGAGATTCCGTGCCCGGGCTGCACGGTGTGAGGACTGGAGGCAGGGCTGGGCCACAGGCAGGAAAGATTTTTTTTCTTTTTGGGTCACACCCGGCAATGCACAGGGGTTCCTCCTGGCTCTGCACTCAGGAATTACTCCTGGTGGTGCTCGGGGGACCATATGGGATGCTGGGAATCGAACCTGGGTTGGCCGTGTGTAAGGCAAACGCCCTACCCGCTGTGCTATTGCTCCAGCCCCCAGGCAGGAAAGATTTTTGAAGGCAGGTTCTGACATCCAGAGATGCGGGGAGCTGCACCCCAGCTGGGGCGGGAGGCATGGTTTCCAGGGCCATTCAGGAAGTGGACTGGACAGGGCTGACCAATCTGAGTGTTGGCCCCCACATCAGCCTCCCCCTGACCCAAAGCAGCCCCGGAGAGCAGGATTCAGGCTGTCGGACAAGACGTAGGGGGTCGCAGAAACACGGGCTGGAAGGGACACCCAGCCAGGCCGCTGCTCTGGGCCATGGAGGGGACGGAGGAGTCGTGCCCCTGAAGGGCGTCTCCTCGCCCGCATCAGGCCCAGGGGAGTGGCAGCAGGCAGTGTTGGCAGTGCCCGGGGTGTCTGCAGAGTTTGGTGGAGTGCCACTCCGAAGGGGAGTACTGGGCACCATGAGTGGCAGATGGGGGCCAGCTGGTGGGGCCTGGACGTGCGGTGGGGAGGTGCCTGCAACCCCCCCCCCCCCCCCCCCCCGGGAAACATCTCACAAGGAGCTGGGGAAACATCTCACAAGGAGCTGAGGACTGGAAGCTGGCCCTCAGGAGAGGGTGGTGGTAGTGAGGCAGCCCAAGCCATGGTTCAGAGGTGCCTCGTCCGGGGCAGGCCGATGCCAGAGGAGAGAGCGGGGAGGGGGACAGGTCATGAACTGTCATCTGCAGCAGGCCTGGAAGTCAGCGAAGGAGCTGGGAGAGGTGGATGGCCGGGGCGCAGCCGGGGGACGGAAGGCCTGAGGCATCTCCAACAGGAAGGGAGGCTTGGGGGGGGTGCAGGGTGGTCTCCCCTGCAGAGTGGGGCCTGACGGAGGTCTCTGGGGGCAGGGGCCGAAAGCCAGGGTGGCCGGGTCAGAGTGGCCTTGGAGAAGGTCATTCTGGAAGGAAGGAGGAGGGGGGGAGGGGAGGGGAGGCTGAAGGGAGGCTGCTGTGCGTACTGCGGGCCCAGGTCCAGGCCTGATGGGCACCTGCAGACACCATGAGCCCGGAGTGTGCCCACTGCGGGCCACAGGGTCATGCCGTCATGCCGAGCTTTTAGCCCCTGGCACCCCGCGGTGCGACGTGGCTGGCCGGGGCTCCGCGATGCCCAGGTGTGCCTTTCAGGGTCTCAAGCAGCTGCCTGGCATTGGGGTTTGGGCACCCGCCCTCTCCAGAGACCTCTTGTCGAGGCGCCTGTCTGCCGTGCTGACCTTGGAGCACCCGGTGTCCCCCAAGGTGGTCCGGCGGACACAGAAAAGTGGTGGCCAGCGGGGGCCCTTTATTTATTTTTTTTGCCTCTTTTCGCTGCAATTCGAGGCCACTCTGCTTCCTGCTGGCAGGGAGATTATGGAATCGGATTTGCTGAACTACAATAGCAAATTGATGTTGTAGCCACCAGCGCCTGTCACAAATTCCGAGCGAAGTTTGGATAGCACCGTCGCGGGGTAATGACATTTTAATGATGTGTCATATTTAGTCTGGCTGAAATTGGGAGGCCTGGGGCAGAGGCCCGGCCCTGAGTGCTCCCAGCCCCCAGCTCCCGCGTCTGTCTGGTTCGGGGACCTCCTCAGGGCGCGCTCCGGCTGCCGGGGTCTGGGTGCTGTGCAGTGGAGATGGGACCTCTGTTCGCAGCCCCCTTGAGCACTTCCTCTGCCCCCCATGCTCCCGCTTGCTTCTCCCCTCCCCGTTCTGCCTCCTGACCTCCTTCTGGCCACCTTTCCCCTCTCCACTGTCTCTTCCACGCCCTCCACCCCGTTTTCTCCACTAGCCAGCCCTGTGGTCTGGGCACGTCGCTGCCCCTCACGGAGCCACTGTCTCTCGCTTAGCAAGCAGGCTCATCTCCTCGCTCTCTGGTTTGGGGGGGTCACTCTGATCTTCCGGGGCTCCCCCCCACCCCCTCACCTGCCTTCTCCTCCTCCCTTGCGTTCCGTGCCTCACTTGCCTGGACCTGGCTGCAGAGCTGCCCACTGGGTGTGGGGGCACTTCTCCTGTCCCCCGTGTGGGTGGAGGCCCCGCCGCCTTTTATGATCCCAGCCAGCACAGGAGAGGGATTCGGGAAGCCGCCGATGGGCTCCCCTCCCCGAGAACCAGCCAAGTAATTGAAGAAAACATGAATGTTAATGATGCATTTAGCATTTGGAAGTTAGAGGGGTGATTAATACGTTGTAAGTTGTATATTAACACCTTCACTGTGGCATAATGAAGACAAAATATACACCGGGAGATGAGCTGCGTTACTCTCCTGTGTGGCCTCCTGGATCTCAGCCCCTGCGGGGGACGTGGGGTGGAGGTGGCCTTCCAGCACGCTGCTCCCTCCTGGGGACCTCCCTGCCCTCTGGCCCAGGGAGCAGGTGAAGAAGGAGCCTGTCCTTGGGGAGCCGCGTGCCCAGGAGACGGTTCCTAGGGGCAGAGGGAGGGGAGAAGGTGAGCTGAACACGGGACCCCCTGCAGGGAGCCCCTGGGAGCTGCCCCTGCGCTTTGGAGCTGTCTCTTGGATGGGGCCTGCTGGCTCAGTCACAGGTGGGCCCGGGAGCCGTGCGTGCATGAGGGACGGGGAGAAGCCCGCTTTCTGCCGATGCCCAGAGAGTGTCCGAGAAGGAGATCTCGAAAGGACCGAGGCTGGCGATCTCCCATCACAAGTGGGGGAAGAGGATCAGCCCTCCTTGAGCTCTTCAGGGACTTCAGACTGGACCGTGACGTCTGGCATCTACTGGGCACTTCCTGTGTCTGGGTCGCCCCTGTGGACAGGTCATCGAGGCTCCAGAGTATGCACTAGCAGTAGCAGGCAGATGGGAAAGAGACTGGTCCGACTCGCAGTTTGCACCTCTGGGAGTCCGTGTCCCCTTGTATCGAATAGGAGTAAGCATTTCGTTCACATAGTACAGTGGTAAGGTCTTATCCTGAACACACTTTACTGACACAGTGATTGCAGTGGAAGTATGCTTGTGTGTGTGTGTGTGTGTGTGTGTGTGTGTGTGTGTGTGTGTATGTTCCAGACACACAAGTCTGGTTTCAGGCATAAAGCAGATACTCCCACACCAATGTTGGGGCCAGTGGGACTGGAGCGCATGCCCTGTGGTCGTCCAGCACAGCTGCACGCTCAACTCCTCCCTGCCTTCGGGCTCAGCCTAGTCATCACCTGATCTGGGCAGACTGCTGCCCCCCCCACCCCGGCCACTCACCCACGCATCCTCCTGTCCACCCTAAGAGCCATGGGACTGTCCCTCCTGCCCCAACCCTGGGTTCAGTGCCCACCTTTCCCTGTGGACACCGTGGCCCCAGCCTGGGGTCAGGAATCTCACTGAATGTGCATATGCCCTAATTCCACATCAGACAGAGGCACAGTGCTTGCTTTCGAATCTCTCCTGTCCCGAGATTCTGCCTGGGTCTCCGTGCCACAGGGGGGAACATTGTACTTTGGGATTCAGGGCATCTTTGCTGAAGGTGAGGAGTCAGTGCGTCTGCTCTAGGGATAGTCACGGCTGGATTCCTGCTGTTTCCACCTTTGCTGCCCTGCCCAGGTCTCATGCCCCGCCCACTGTCTTTGCCCCTTCCCCCCCCCCCCCATTCTGCTCCTTCTGACGCACCCACTCTGTTTTCCCTGTCCCCCTCTAAGGCTTGGCTCTGCGTCATTTCACGTGTTGGCTTGCATAGACGACTCCTCCAGCTCCTCAGGGACACCCCCAGATCTGTCCCTGCTGGGCATCTTCCTCCTGTGAGATCCCCGGTAATAGAACCACCACGGGTTGAGACCGAGTGTATGTATCTCAAGGGGTCAGACTCATAGGACAGCGGGCGGGTACTTGCCTTGCATGTGGCTGAGCCGGGCCCGATCTGTGGCATCCCAGATGGTCCTCTGAGCACCACCAGGAGTGACCCTAAGCACTGCCGGGTGTGCCTCCAAACTTTCCAGTGAACGTATGTCATTGACAAATGATTTCTCACTTTGTTATTTCATGGTGGTGTCGTAGGCTAGCCCTCCCGCCCCCATGTGGTCTTCTAAACTCCCCGAAAGCAAGGATCTTATTAAAAACTTCTTTGTCCTCTGCATGGGGCAAATACCATTTACTGGGTCATTAAGTACTGATTGATTTCCTCCAGTTCGATATCTCGTAAAGACTGAAGCAAAAAAGTCCTAGGTGCCTTGCCCAGGGTGAAAACCTCTTGTAAGAGTGGTCAGGGCTGCATCCCCAAGACAGCACGTGACGCGGAGCTGGCCCTGGACAGGCCTGGGCTGTGTTAATGAAGGCACAGTGCTCAGTTCAGGGGAGCTATTGGACTCGACAGCGGCAGTCATTAGCGACGTGGTTAATTGGGTTGCCTCCTGGAGGCTGGCGGCTGCTCTGGGGCTTGCCCTCTGACGGGAGGGGGACAGAGGGCAGCTCAGCTGCTTCTGGGCGGGTGAGGGCCGTGCCCCGTCTGCCCTTGCACCTGTGCTGAGCCGAGGGCTCCGTGGGGTCGTGGCTCCCATGGGCTAGGGGGCCGCAGGCGAGCGTGGGGGTGCGGGACAGCCATCCATCCTGGGCAGTCTGCCCGCTCCGCGCAGACCCGCACTCTCAGTGTGGGCAGCGACTCAGCCCAGCCCTCCCTGAATGACCTTGGGGTAAGTCACCCACACCCCTTTCTGGGGTTCCGATGAGGTGGCGGTGTCGTGGTTCCCTTTGGGGACTAGAACTCGGATCTGGTCAGCTCAGGTCCTGTGCTGGAAACCGGCGGGGACTGAGTGAAGAGGATGGCGCCTGTCTAATTAGCTGGTGCTGGTAAGAGCTTTGGAGAGACAAAGCTCTCCATAAGCATTAATCCTCTTAAGTCTGTGTCAGGCGGGTGTGTGGACCGAATGTACAAGGCATTGGGGTATTGACCAGGTGTGCAAGCTGGGGGCAGAGGGAGGGGGAGGCAGGAAGGGAGGGAGGGAGAGAGACAGGAAAGGGGGAGAGAGAAGGGAGGGAGGGGCGGGGAGCGAGGAGGGGGTAGAGAGGAGAGAGCGAGGAGAGAGGACACGGGCAGTGCCGTGGACACTGGGTAAGGGCCTAGTTGGAGGAGATGGTCCTTGCATCTGGTCCCATTTGTTTTTAGGCTCTGTGTCACTGGGCGTGTAAGGGGGACATCTGGGAGGCCAGCCAGGCCCCTTTCCAGTGCTGAAGGGCTCCAGGGTGCTTTGGTGGCCTCCTGTGTAGACCACCACCCTAGTTAGTCGGAACCCGCTAAGAGCCAGTGGTTTCTGGATTTGGAATTGCGGGGCCACCCCTGGGCCTGGGGCTTGCAGCCTCCTGTGCCCTGCTTGGATGAAGTCATCTCTGTCAGCAGGGCTGCTGGTGCCCACCCCTCCCGCTCCCAGGAAGCCCTGCGGCCCAGCTCCTGTCTGTCACCATCCCCCAGCCCCTGGAGACGGCTGGGAACTTCTCCTTCTACCTGTTGGGCCCGCTGGCGCTGTCTGCCCGCAGGGCTTGGCGCAGAGCCTTCCCCCTCGGGCTCCGCGGGACTATAGCCCTGGGGCAGGGCCTGCAGGCCCCCTTCCCGGAGGCTCCGTTTTCCTGGCATCAAAAGCCAAGGAGCCCGGGGACTGGGGCCTGGCTGCATGCTGGTCCCCCATTACCCGAAAGCAGGACTGTCTTCCAGACTGTGATTGGCAGGTTCGACACCTGGGAATGCTGACACTGCTGATCTCTGGGGGAGAAGCCAGAGTCCGCAGAAACACCCCGTGGACCCTCGAGACCAGGGGGACTCTCTGGTAGTGGCCTTGGGGCTCAGATTCCAGGAGATGGGGAGAGAGGGCAGAGGGCTAACGGCTGACTTCCGGCACGGCGGCCTTCTGGGCTGGGCAGTACAAGCCCCCTGGGTCCACGGAACAGTCCTGAGACCAGGGTCCCGCCATCTGGGTGCTTGACACGTGGCCGACCTTGGCGCGTTTGTGCTTTCTGAGGCTCTCTGAGGGCCTCTGGGGTCACTTAAGGCTGAGTGGGGACCCCATGCAATGGGCCAAGAGGATGCTTGTGAAATGAACCCTCTGTCTGTGACCCCCGCAGCGGGCAGGCGCTGGTCTTGCACATGGCTGATCCGGGTTCGTTCCCCATGCCCCGTGAGGATTGATTCCTGAGGAAGGAGCCAGGAGTGCCAGGTGTGGCCCAACCACTGTTGCCCCACCCCCAACCCCTAAAAGAAAGAAAAAGTGAGATGGTTGTTCGGATCGTTTGCTCCCACATCCCGTGTCCCCGAGTCTCTCACTGGGCCAGCAGTTTTCAGCCTCTAACCGTGATCCATGGCAGGAAGTCTGCCCAGAGCCCAGCCCGGGTCACCGGGTCACTGGAATCCTGTGTGCTGTGTGTGGGCTCCTCCTCTCCTGGCTTTGGGCTTGCTCTGTTTTGCATATTGTTATTATATTAATTTCCTGTGGCTGCCCTAACGAGCGACCCGGGCGGACACGTGGCTCGGCAGCAGACCACACGTCTTGGGTGCCTGACTCCCGGGTCAGATTCCCGGTAGCGTCGCTGCCAAATGAACAGCAGAAACGTTTCTTCTGTACAGGGAGGTATGGGCACAGCCACGCTTCCCTCATGGCCCTCGGGAGAATGTGTTCCGGGCCTCTGCTGGCCGCGGGTGGCTGCCGGTCACCCTGGCTAGTAGTCGCTGTGCACTGTCCCCGCCTGCATGGCCACACTGCCCGTTCGGGCCTTCTGCTCTGCATAGGGAGATGATGTGCTCAGCCTGCAAGAAGGCCAGGTCAAGCCCTGCCCCTCAGGCCCGTGGCTCCTTTGCCACCTCAGGTCCAGGGAGAGGCACCCCTGCCGTCACTTGGGGGCTCCCTTTGCAGCGTATTCCGATCAGCTGTCCTCTCCGTGCTTCTCCGGGCCGGACGGTCAACCCCCCCCCCACACACACAGGAGCCTCTTGCTGTCAGCACCTGGCTCCCTGGGCAGGATCCCCCCACCCGCAACCAGTCTTCGCTCCCTGGCCCCGATGGTGTGGGCTCGCTGTAGGGATGCTTTGCCCCTGGTGTGGAATTTCTCCCGAGTCAGCCTCGTCTCTAGTGAACGTATTTCTCTCTGATTCTCTCGGTTCTACTGTATTGCGCGGAAAAAGGAAGAAAAAAAAATCCCAAACTCCTTGTAATCTACGCAGTTGGTTTCAGGGGCTGCTTACACAGGGGACCCACAGTTTGCAGATCACTCCCGCTGGGATCTTTGGCCCTTTCAGCTCCCAGGCATGCCCTGCCCATGGGAATAAGGGCACCCCAGCCCCAGGCGGGACAGGATCTGCCTCCAAGGGGCTTCGAGCCCCGCCCCAGCCTGGTGCCCTTTCCCCCTCGCCACGCCCCCCGCCCCCCATCACTGCACTGCCGGCCTCTTTGCCGCTGGAGAGGCTAATGTGGAAATTGCTCGCAGATGGCACAAACAGTACGGAAAAGAGCCGCGCTCTTCATTAGCGCGCATGCAAGCTTGTGTTTTTAAATGATTAAATTGTTACCGCAATAACGACGCGGAAATCCAAACATCTTCCCCGTGTGGGCTGCTGAGGCTCCCTCTGCGGGTGCCCAGACCCCGGGACGGACTGCTGGCCATGGCGATGCCTCTGGGCAGCCCCTGGGTGGGGGTGGGGGCGTGCCCCGCCCAGGCTAGATGCCAGACCAGGCCCCGTCCCCCCTCGCGGTGGCCAGTGGCTGCCTGGGTCCCCTCTCCTGCTGCTCCACACCTGGACCTGGAATGACTCACCAGGTGGCCTGGAGGACTGGCCCTGCCCGCCTCTCCGTGCTGCCCATTGGTGGGGGTGGGTGCGGGGGAAGGGAGGTGGGCGAGGCGGCGCTGGGCACGGCGATGGAAGGCGCCCAGGTTTGGAATCAAAGACTCTCGAATCTGCATTTAAAATCAATATGTAGAAATAGACTCTAATTTCAGAGTGTGGTCAGCCAAGGCGGTTGGGAGAGAGGATTCTGGAAGGAGGGTGAAGGCGTGGGAGGAGTGGGGGTGGGGAGGGGGACCCCCACGGGAGGGGAAGCCAGGTGGGCGGGTCAGGTGCAGCCCAGTGGGGGCGTGGCTCAGTGGGGGCGTGGCCTCAGAGCCCTGGGCCTTGGCAAATCACTGCTCGGTTCACCGGTGCTCACTCTTTGGAGATTAGTCTGCCTTTGCCATGGCGACAGGACATCTGCCCAGCAGAGGTCCCCCAGGGGCCTGGGTTGCTGTGGCTGGAAGGCCTACCTGGTTGGCGGATTCCTTGTGCCAAACCGAGCTCTTGGGAGTAGGCCTGGAACAGGGTGTTTGGGGAGGGTGGGTCACTCCCTGGGGGGGGGGGGGCAGGCAGCAGCCTGGGGGTGTCAGGGCTTGTCTTTGGAGGTCACCCTCTGCCCACCCCAGGGGCTCCAGTGGTCTGGCTGCCGTGCCCCTGCCCCTCTCCTGCTTGGATTCTTCTAAGGATCCCAGCACAATATTTGAAGAAATACAAAAAGCCAAATTCATTTGTCAGGATAGAATTGCATTAAGGAGGATGAAATTAAAGGCTTTTCATGGAAAGAGATCTCCAGGATAATTTGATGGAAGACTTTAATTATTTCAAAGTGCCCCCAAAAAAAAGATGCTTTAAAAAAGAATTCATTTGGGGAATCACATAAAAATATTATGTATGTGTCTCTCTCGGAGTCTTTACAGTGGCTATTGATCTGAGGGCTGCTGGCAAGCCCCCAGGAAAGGGGGTTCAGCTCCCCCCCGCTTCCGTGCGTGGTGACGGATGAGGCCAGACCGTGTGCCAAGGAACAGCCACCAGGAGAGGGGAATGGTCCAGGCTCAGATCAGACCTGAACAGCAACCTGACGCCATCTTCACACGTTCTTCCTGCTTGCTTGCCCATTTCCCCATGTTTCCGGAAGGCTTCCCTCCAGCTGGAGGGTGGGCACCTGTCAGGGCCACACAGGGTGGTGGTCCAGAGTGCTGGTGCCATGGTTAAGTCTCTCGGTGCACCAGTTCCTCCAGTGTGCCTTGCCCTGGACTTTCCCGGGAGCACACACGGTTCCCTAGGGGCCCCGGAGTTCTCTTAGCCCACTCTCTGTCCAACCCCCGTTGGATCAAACCTGCAGGATGCTAGACATTGCTTTGAGCACAGAAAGTCCAGAACCATCTTGGTGCAAGGCCAAAACCTTCCCGCAGACTCACCAAGGATTGTCAGACCAGGTCCTCCCCTCAGGCTCCTCCTGAGGATAATCTGACATTCTGGAACTTTCCATCAGGCCCTTTGACTCCTCATGAGGATAAACTTTCTGGGGGAGGGCAGAGTGATGGGCCCTGAACAAGCACCTGCCTGAGGGGACTGTCAGGGTTCCCACCCTGGCACGGGCGGGCCACCACCAGATCCTGATGCCAGCTGCCCCCAGACCCCCAAGAGCCTCACCCACCTGCCGAGGTCTGGGCATGTCACCAAGCAGCACCAAGCAGAAAGGGTACGGTCTTCCCCTGTCTTCCCCGATGGGCCTTGACCAGATTGACCCCATCTTGGGAGCCCCCAGGCCAGGCCTGCGGGTGCTTCTGGGCCTGCTGGTGTCCCTAGGGAGAGGGCTTCCAGCTGCGAACAGAACAACGTCTGGGTTGTCAGGGTCAGTGGGCGTGAAGGAGACGGTTCCTTGGTTCCTTCGGTTCCTTGGTTCCTTCGGGTCCTTCTGACCGTCGGAATCACCACACTGGCTGTTACAGATGGAGTGCAGGAAATGCCAGAGGGGTCGTGTGCCTGGGGGCCGTGGCCCCCCTCTCTGCAGTGGGGTGGGTGGGGCTGTAAAGTCCCTCCCTGTCCTGTCCCTGCTGCCCCGGGGGCTCGGGCTGCTAATGGGGATAATGCGGTGGGGTGTGCTCTTCCCAGCCCCTGCTCACCCCCTGAGCCAGGCCTGCTGCTCCTTCAGTGGCCCCAACACGGCTGGGAGCCCCTCTGGAGAGGACCGCAGTCCCGCCCTCGGAGCTGCCCCTGTGAATCGCCAGGAGCCCTTGTTGGGACAGCGTCTGACTCCGGCTCAGGGCCCTTGGCTCCGTGCCTCTCACACAGGTGATGAGGTCACAGCTGGGGACCCTGATACCCCCCCCCAGAACCCACGCTGGGGACGGAGAGGGCCCGCAGGCCTTCTGCTGTAGTCGCCCCCATCAGAGGTTAGAGGCGGGGGGGGGGCAGCAGCCTTGGGGTCCCTGATGGGGGTTGACCCCATGCATTTTCCTCCCGTGTTTACTTTGGGGCTGCTGGCTCAGGAGCTCAGGATATGAGATTCGTGTCTGATGGTGTCATGCTGTCTGGGAAACTCAGGGTCCCTGGGCCGCCTCTGCCTGGAGCTCTGGTCTTGGAATATGGGGGCAGCATGGCCTTTGGGTGACACGGAACCTGGGGGAGATGCTGGGGGCCAGTGAGAAGAATCAGCGCCGGGGGTCTCCGAAGCAGGCGAGCCCCCTGCTGCCAGGCCTTCTCTTGTTATCTTAGGTTTGGTTTGGGGGGCTCTCTCGTGGTGCTGGGGGCCACCAGGGCCACAGTGGAGGGGGCCCAGGATGCCACTCCGTGCTGGGGACGGATGAAGAGGCTGTGCACAAGGCCTGAGCTGTGGCCTCTGAGCTGCCGCCCGGCTCCTGCCTTTGGATGTGGGCGGCCACCCCCGAAGCTCAGGGAGGCCCCTGGCTCTGCCCCTGGTGGCCGCGAGGGGTCAGTATGGGCCTGCTGCACGCAAGGCGTGTGCCTTTCTTCTGTCCCCTGTACCATCTCTCCGGCCCCCGTTTCAGGTCAGTCCGTGAGACAAGCCGCAAAGGCACCCATGATGATACAGAGGAAAACAGCCGAGCCCCGCCCGTGTACCGAGAGATAGGACCCGCTGTCTCCTCTAAGGTCCTTCCTAGTACTCGGGACCCCAGATCGCCTCAGGCTGGTCTCTCAGGCCCCAGGACAGTGTCACCTCTTCCAGGGAGGCCCTGGGGCGTGTCCTGTGCCCAGCTCGCTTCTGCTCTGTGTCTGGCTGGTGAGATCCAGGCAGTGGCCGGAGTTGGCTCATGCCAGTGGCGGCTCCCATGGGCCTGGGGTTCTGCGAGGGTCTGCGCGGATCCAACTCAGAAGGTGCTTTGGACGATCGCGGTCACATCCCTTCTCTCCCTCCCGTCTACGCAGAGGCCGCCTGGCTCCCCCCAGCCACCTCCATTCCCGGGGGCACGGAGGCCCCTCTGTCCCCCCTCCCGTGGCATCCCGTCCCCTCCTCTGGGGCTGTTTGTCCGTGGTGGTTTCTGCCGGGGATGAACCTGGTGAGTGAGAAGCAGGGACATGCAGGGATGGAGAAATCAGGATGGGTCCCCAGCCCAACTCCCCAGCGCATTCCCTGTGGGTCATCCTAAACCAGCAGCGCCTGGAGGGCCCAGGGTCCTCGTCCGCATGCTTCTGCCTATTCTGCAGCCTGACCAGGCTAAGCCAGGACAGTCCACGGGAGCTGCGTGACACATGGGGCAGGGGGACACTGGGACTGTGTCTCTCAGGTGGACTCAGCCCTGACGATCCCTGGGAGATAGGAGGGCCACAGGACCCCCACGGGGAGCTTTCAGGAAGTAAAGCCCCCCCCCCCCAAGCCACCCGACCAGCCCCTCCCCTGTCTGTCTGAATGTGTCACTGAGTTCGTTCATGTCCACTCCTGACTCTTGTAGCCTCCCTGGGCTGGTGTCTGGCCCGGGCAACTCTCGAAAGCTGTCGCCACAAGGTTGGTGGAGCAGATCTTATGTTGCAGGTGTCCTTGCCTCCGGAAGCAGCATGGGGCACCCTGGGACCAGCCAGAGCACCACAGGGCCTGGGGGCTGGGAGGAGGCTGGAGCCCGGGCCTTGGACAGCGGCACCCAGCTGGGCTGGGCTCCCTCTGGGGCCATGGCTGGGCACCCAGAAGCCCAGCAGAGGAAGATAAGTTCCTGCCCCCTTAGAGCTGGGGTTGAACAGTGCAGGGAACAACGGAGGGAGAGAGAAGATGCAGGAGGGGAGGGGGTGGAGCAAGGGTGCTAGCACACGCCCACAGCTGAGGCGCATGCTCCGGGGAGAGGCCGGCCAGGAGACCTGGGACTGTCGGAGGGGCCAAGGATGGGCCGGGCGCCTGCTGGGCCCCATGGAAGGCCCCTCGAGGCCCCCTCTCTTGGGCTTCTCATCCTTCCCTTGGCTTCTCCCCATCCTCGGGCTCCTGGGACCCTCTTGCCTTCAGGCTCCGGGCTACAGGTCTGGCTGTCGTCATCCTCCTCCTCCTTCCGGCCCGCAGAGCAGCCCTGCGAGCCCACCCCCTCTGGGCAGACCCACCGGTGTCTGGCCAGAACATCTCCCCCACCTCCCCCGCGTCTCCCTGACTCAGACCTGCTCCCCTCCCCCCGGCCCCCAGACAGCAGCCCCAGCATCTTGGCCAGAAATAGCTTTGATGACGCCACCCTTACGCACAGGGTGACCCCGGGAAGGGGTTCGAACCTGACTGGGGGGTCCGGGAGGACAGGGCCAGCCCTTCCTGGCCCAGAGCCCCCAGACCCCCGCCTGTTCCCCGTGCTGGGCCCCATCTGAGGAGCTCCTGGGGCAACTCACACCGGCTCTCCTGTGGACTTGGACTTGTGTCGGACCTGGGGTTGCCGGGGCAACCAGCAGACACTGCCCTTAGAGGTCAGGCCTCTGCACAGAGAGCAAGGGCGCAGGGACGAGTCAGTCACCACTGGTCACCGCCCTCCAGAGCCGCCTTTCTCCCCGTGGCCAGACGCTGTCCGAGGTCTGGGAGCTCCGAGGCCTGGTTCTCCTGGGCCCTGTCCTCCCCCTTTCAGCGCCTGTCCCCTCTGGACGTGCGAGAAGCCTGGCTCCCTGCCTCCCGTTGGGCTCTGCGACAGGCCGGCGGTGGCCTCGGGCTGTCCTTTGCCCAGGACGAGAAGGCCTTGAGATTCTCTCTGTCCTTCTCGCCTCATCTGCCGGCTGTCAGCACGTTGTAAATGGGGACCTCCCCGCCGCCTCTGATCTCCGCAGCGGTCAGTAGGAAGCCCTGAAACCCAGCGCTCCCCCTGGTCACTGCCCTTTCCCCGCAGAAACGCGAGTCCCAGTGGCCACAGCCCTGGACACTGCAGGGCGCGGGCTGTATTCCCAGGTTTCTCCTCCTCCTTCAGCACGTCAATTGGCGCCTCCTCTGTGCCAGCTATTGTTCTCAAACCAGCAGCAGCCCCGTGCTTGGGAACTTGCGTTTCAGCGTGGGTCAGGGCAGCCCGTTTCATAAGAAGAGCTTCGGCTGGGGATGAGCTGCGGCAGGGGGAGGGGGGACAGTCCGAGCTCCATCCCCAGCACAGTGTGGCCGCCCAGTGCCTTGGCCCCTGGAGCATCTCTCTGCCCTGTTTGACTTCGTTTATGTTGGGGTCACACAGTCGATGCTCAGGAGTCCTGACAGGGTTGGGGAACCATATGGGGTGCCGGGGATTGAAGCAGAGTTGGTCACGTGCCAGGCAAGTGCTCCCCACCTGCTGTACGATTGTTCTGACCCTGGATTCCATGTATGTCTTGTTTTGGACTTCCAGGTTGTGCTCCGGGGACCCCCGGGTCCACTCCCTGGACTATCTGGCCACCCAGATAGCAGGTCAGTGCTCAGGCCTAAGGGTGTGATATAGTTCAAGCCCCTTGGTCCCAGACCCCGGTAGGGCCACCCTAGCAATGCTGGCGCCGCTGCAGGACTAGATCCAGTGACGCCTGGGGACCGTGTGGTGCTAGGGATCGAACCCCTGTACCAGTCCCCTTGCGTCCCAGACTTGAGTAACTGTCAGGTGAGACAGTGGCCAGTAGGGCAGGAAATGCCACAGACCCATTTCCAGGGGCTGCTCTCTGCGTACGTGTGTGCACGTGTGGTCGTGTGTGGACAGCACAGGACACAGGTGGGTTTCTGTTGGTCCCGAGTCTTCCAAGAGCAAGGAAGCTCATTTTGTGCAGCTTCGTGTCTCCCGCCCCGTGGGGTGCTCAGCGAGTCCTCCTGAGTGCGGGGGAGGGTGCTTGGGGAAGGCCCTGTGCGGGAGTGAACGTGTGCGTCGGAATCAGGGCCGTTGGCTTGCTGCTAGCAGCAGCGTGCTGGGCTGAGGTCTAATTTGAATATAGCGAGTGCAGACTGAACTCTATCCCGGGCTCTTCTCATGCATCTTATTTAAAATGCCAGCGGCCCTCTGAAGTCGATGCTATTATCACCCCTGCTTTATCGATGCAGCAGCCGAGGGAGGCTCCAAGGTTCGCGTCTTGATCGCAGCTGGGGAAACGCAGGGCGGAGGCAGCCTCCCGGAGCTAATGCACTCGCTTGCACTTCCAGAAGCTGCTGGAAATGCTGCCACTGGCCCTTTTCGGGTCCCGTCTTCTCAGGAGGCGGCGGCGGAGGGCCGTGGCCGCACAACCCTCCAGAGGTCCCTGCAGGAGGCGGCAGAGGGGCTCAAAGACCACGGGCTCTGTGCCGAGGGCAGAGCTGTCCTGAGCTGCCCTCTTCTTCCCGTGGTCTCAGGCTGGAGTGGCACAGCCCGGGGCCTCCCGTTTCCTTTGCAGGGGGTGTGCAGTCACGTATGTGTGAGCCTGTAGATCCTGCGTGGCATCTGGGACATGCATGTACATCCTTCAAGACCAGCACGTCGGTCTCTCTGCAGTCTTCCCTGCCCGGGGCCGGGCCACCCTGCTGGCCTTCTCCGCGGGCTGCCCTGCCCAGCCGCTTGGACCCCAGCCTCTCCTGCCCAGGCAGATGGGTGTGTTCATTTCCACCCATTCCTCCTGTAGCCAGTGCCTGGTGGATACGCACCAAGTGTGCGGACGGACGGACGGACGGACGTGTGTGATGTTCACACTGTGCGGTCTTGCCCGCCTTGGCCAGCCCAGCCCTCGACACGTGTGGTGCTGGGCATGAGCTCAGTGTGGGAGCCCGAGAGGTGCTGGGCACGAGGCTCAGTGTGTGAACCCCGGGCGGGGAGCCCTCCATCTCTGCGGAGTGGGGAGGCTGGTCTGGAGGACTTGTCTTGTGCTGTTCTAGAAGGCCCCTTCCGTCGAGGTTGCGGCCCCCAGCCCCCCTCCGCCTGCCGGCTGCTCCTGGTGGCGCGTGGCAAGGAAAGTGTGTTTAATGTGTTCTCTGCCTGCTGTGTCCCCCTGTGCTCACGTTCTGGACAATTACGCCCCCGCCGGGTTTGTCGCCGAGCACGGCAGGTGGGGCTCGTTTGTAATTCACTCGCACCATTTGAGCTGGGTCGCGCCATCAGGGCGAGGATCCGCTCTGTGCCCCAGCCCCGCGTGCCCCTGAGCGCCGATGGTCGGTTGGCGTTGAGGGTTGAGGCTTTTTCCCAGCTCCTCCTGGTCTTAATTTCTGCAGTGGGAAGCTCGGAGCAACTTCCACCCTTGACCGTTTCCTAGTGTCGCCGTCCTCCACGCTAATGAGTAATCGGTACCCAAAGACCAATCCCCCCAAATGATGGTGATTTGGCTGCCGATAATAATAGCAATAATCACAATAACAGCCTTCAGTAATCCCAGTGATCGTGCCAACAGTGTGTGCTCGGAGCTGCAGGCAGATGGCTCCATCGCCGCCCAGCTTGGTGCCTTTAGGAAGGTCCCACGCTTCTTCTCCTTGGTGCGGATGGGGAAACTGAGGCTGGGAGAAGCCCTCCGGGTGCCCCAGGTCAGTCAGAAGTAGCAAGTAGCAGACTTGGGGCGCTCTGCCTGCTGCGAGGGGCGTGCGCCAGCTCAGAACCCTTTCTCTGCGCCGCTGATGTGCAGATGAGTCACGAGTGTGTGGAGACGAGTGGGACTCCAACACCTCCCTGGGCTCGCTTTGATTAATTAATCAATCATAACGTTTATTGAGCTCCAACTAGGTGGAAAACACTGTCCTAGGTGTTTTATAGGAAACAGTGAAATCACCCGTCTGTTCGCACACCCGAGATGGGGGGTTGGGGCTCCACCCAAGAACAGAAGCCAGGCGGGGAGAAGGGACCTTCCAGGCTTTCTGTTTGGACGAAGAGGATTTTATCTTTGAACCTTGACCCCAGGGAGCAGATAGGGAGCTTGGAATTTTGTGGGGAAACTGAGGATAGAGAGATTTTCAGGACTTGGTCACACAGGGAGTGTGCGGGGAACCCAGGTTGGGCACTGTCCTCTTGCCTTGTGCCCAGGATTTCTCACTGGGGCCTGACTGGACAGCCCGGCTGGAGGTCTGGGTGGTGCTCAGGGCTTCCTCCTCGCTCTCTGCTCGGCGTTCCGGCACCCTGTGTTCCGCTGAGATGGAACCAGGACCAGCTGGGCGTGAGGCCAGTGCCTCACCCCGTTCTCTCTCTCTCTCTCTCTCTCTCTCTCTCTCTCTGGCGGGAGGTTTGTTTTTAAACTAAAGAAGCAACTGGCCTTTTTGTTTGAAAATGCAGAAACTGTGAAAAGCACATCTCCCTCTGCCCCAAGTATGGTTCAGGTGCCCTTTGGTGGCTGGCACGGGTCCCTGCTGCCCCCACCGTGACTGTTCTGTGTCTCAGCTCAGCGCTGTGCCACGCCCGCCCCCAAGTGCCAGCACCCCCACTGTCTCGAGCACCCCCCCACACACACATTACTTTGCAAACCCAGTTCTCTGGCAGGGGCTGGTCAGTGTCGTTTATTCCTGCTCCTTAGAGTGTGCCCGCGTGGAGGTGCTTCGGAGTTTGTCCTTGTCCCTCTGAGGCCCTGCACCCAGCCCTTGTCCAGGTCTGCCCAAGGGGCAGCGGCCCACTTGCTGATGGAGGGGACCCTTTCACGCTTACACACCTTGCACCTCTGCGTGGCACTGAGCAGGGGGCTGGTCTGGGTGACCCCACGATCGCCCAGGCAGCCGTCTGCCTGACTCTGGAAGCCAGCCAAGGCTCTGCTCTCAGACCACGGCCTCGGACCCTGGCAGGGCTGGACACACAGACCCAGGGGCCTTCCTGGAGCATGTGGGCGGGGGCTGGAGCCCCCACATCCATCCCCCTTTCCCGGGTCTGTACGGACCCACTGCACCCCATCCCGCACCCTCTCCCCAGCCCTTCCCAAAGCGGGGACCGTGCTGACCTCAAAGGTGTCCCCACTTTCTTCCCCGTGGATATTCGCCACGTCTCTGTTCCGCGTGGCTCCCTGGGGGCCCAGCCTCAGGTAAATGCCAGGGACATTTGTCACCGTTCAGAGCCAGACTTGCCCTTCACACCCGACCCTCTGGGGCTTCCGCCGCCGCCTCCAGCCGGTGATAACTCTCCGGCCTGGTCCGCACCGGGTCCCCTGGGCAGCTCAGCCGTGGAGGCAGAGGCCTGTCTGGGGCCTGAGCGATGTGGAGCAGGGAGGGGCTGAAAAGGGGCATCCTCTCCCTCACCCTGCGGGGTTCCAGCTCCCTCACTGCGTGGGCCTGAGGCCCCCAACACGTCGTCCTCCCCCCAGTGGTCATCATGTGCTCTCACCACCTGGCGGGGACAGGCAGGGCAGGGCAGAGCCGCGGGGGGCGAGGGCCCAGGTACCACCTGCACCGGCACCCTGCCCCAGAGCTTCTCCATTCCTGAGTACCCCCCACCCCCAAGGCTGCTGGTGGGAGTGTGGCCGCAGAGGAGAGGCAAAGGGAGGGACGGGCCGGTCCAGCTCTGGTCTCAGGCCAGCCGAGTGCGGGGTCCGGGGGTGGGGGTGGGGGATGGGCTCCTGGGGAAAGGTGTGGGGGGCAGATGAGGAAGGAAAGGAGAGTGCCAGGGACTGGCCACGTCCCACAGATTCCCCGCACCCTTGTGAGGTAACACAGTGCCGGGGTGCCCAGGAGGAAAGCACCCCAGACAGGCCTGACCACCAGGGTGGCCGTTGGGTCTAGACCGGGTTGGCTGCTCAGTGAAGGGCTTAGGGGGTTGTCGAGGACCGGTCCTGACATGTGGGGGGGGGCAGCGCTGCAGAGCGGAAAGACAGGGCCCTCACGGCTCCCTCACTGCTCCCGAGAATGGGAACGAGTGACCCTCACCAGGTGCCCCTGCACCCTGAAACTCAGGCCGGACCTGGGTGTTCCTCCATCAGCCCCAGGGGGCCCGGAGTGTGGGACAGGCGAGGGGCGGGCAGGGGCATTGCAGAGAGGGGGCAGGGGCAGGAAGATGGCCCAGGGCCTCGAGGAGGCTCTGAAGGAGCCGTGGGACCTCTCCAGCTTTGGGGTCCCCACCTGCATGTGGGGGCGACGGCTGGTGGTGGTGAGTCTGAAGCAGCCCCCTCCCCCCCAACCTTCTCTGCTCTCAACATCGCGCCTGGCCTAGGAGCCGTGGAATTTGGGAGCTGGAAGGAACCGCGGAGGTGGGTCATCCGGCCTGACTCCCTCCTTCGGAGCGAGGCTCAGCCGGTGGCCTCCCGCCCACCGTGCGCCCGGACCCCTGACGCCCAGCCCGGGGCCGCATCTCAGCATCGCTGCTGTTGCCAAGGAGACGGGCCATGCAGACACTGCCCGCCGGAGCCTGGTTCTCCCCGGAGGGGCTGTGGCACCTGGGGCAGCCCTTCCGCCCCCGCGGTGGGGGTGTGGGGCTGGCAGAGGAGCCACAGCCATTTGTCTGAGAGCCCCGAGCGTCCTGAGGAGTAATCAAGATCGCGCTGGCCGCAGTCGGGAGAAAACCTGTAATTAATCTGACTGCCCCTCTCATTGCCTCCGTCCTCCGCCTCCACACGCCGTCTGGTTGCTGCCAGCCGGGCTCCAGCCCACTGCGGAGTGTGACGATTGATGGTCCCTTGGCCCCGAGAGGGGCGCGGGTGGGCCAGTAGCGGGAGGGACCCTTCAGGGGGACCCTCTCTGGGGGCGCTCATGGTGTCTCCGCTCCAGACAGGCACACGGCAAGTGGGGGGGGCACGCGATGGACACCCCAGGGACCCGCCCCCCACACCCCCGGTCAGCTGCAGAGTTAAATAACCAGCTAACCAACAGCCCCGGGCTCTGTTGTGGGTGCCGGGTGCAGCTGCCGACCCTGGCTGGGAAGACCACCCTGCCTCGTGCAGCTTCCATCTGGGGTCCGGGAAGCGGCTCAGAAGTGTGAGATCGGAGCGAGACACAGGAACGAGACACTTTGGCCCAGCCTTGGGTTCAGAACAAAGGGGAACGGGGCCCGGAGAGGGGTCTGCTGCAGGTAGCCGGCGGGCAAGGGTGCCGGCCTCTCCCAGAAAGGCCTCTTGCACATCCGCTCTCTACTGGGACCCCTTGCTCTCCGCGAGGCTCTGTGAGTGCCTCTCTGTGATGGGGCTCAGCAGAGGCCCCAGTGGGTCCCCGCGCTCCGGATACTGTCACCCCGCCAGACAGCGCTGACAGCCCTCTTGGGTGGGCTCCCAGCTGCCTCCACTGCGTGGCCACGCACTCAGACACGGAGTCGCATAGGAGGTTCTGTGCCTGCTTGGATCGCCCTTGGCTCCGCCCACATGCCCTGTTCACCTGCAGCAGGAGCCTCTGGCCAGACACCCTTGAGTTTGACCCTGCGTCTCCCCGAGCCCCGATTCCCGCGTCCGTGCGGCTGGCACACCCGCCACCCGCCCTTTCCGGGGCTGGCAGGTTGGTCGTGAGTCATGAGTCATTATCGAGGCTCCCTGCTGGTCCTGCCGGCCTGTGATCCCCGGAAGGAGCCGGGGAGATGCGTGAGCCTCCTGGCCGT
Organism: Sorex fumeus; assembly: GCF_029834395.1. NCBI lineage: Eukaryota > Metazoa > Chordata > Mammalia > Eulipotyphla > Soricidae > Sorex > Sorex fumeus. The sequence goes on along the minus strand of NW_026606255.1, from coordinate 1,242,188 downwards.
GCAGGTGTGTGGAGGCGCTGCTTGTGAAGGCGTGTGGTACTGTGTCGGGCCTGCGGCGCGCCGCTTGCCTCCTTCTCCTCCCGCTACGGCTGCGATTGCCCTTTGCCCACGTCCTCGGCCCTTTGTCTGCTTAAGCGGTCCGTTGCAACGACAGCGAGTCCTCCAAATGTACCGGCCAAATGGGTCATTCCTTTTCATCTCGGTGAACTCGGAAAGTGCCTCTTGGCCACCACCTGCTCCTTCATTCATTCCCCCCAGCCTTTATGGCTCCGGTGGGGTGCCAAAAGGACGGTGCGAGGTGCCCGCCCCGGGGCCTGCTCTCAGCTATGCGTGGCTGCCAGCAGGAATGCCCCAGGCGTGGGGGCAGTTCTGCAGTGAGGCTGGGGGGAACTGTGTCTAGAGGGGAGGCGGGGTGCCCCCGTGGAGGGTCCTGTGCAGTGGGGTAGCAGAGAGGGGGCACAGAGGCCAGAGCCTGGTGGGGCCCCTGTGGGAGCCGGGGGCTTGTCCTCGTCCTGGAGACCCTGTTGCTGTGAGCTGTGTTTTACAAAAGCTGGAAGTGGGAGCCGGGAGAGCAGAGCCTGGGGGCGGCTGGGGCGTAGGGGGAGGAGCGTCTGGGCCACGGCGGGCACAGCTGCCAGGATTGGGGCTCTGGGTAGATGTGGGTGTGGGGAGGGAGAAACCCAGGTGCCGCCCGCCTGGGGCTGGCGGAGGGGCCCTTGGTGGGGCGTGGGGAGGGCACCTTCTTCCCCTGTCAAGAGGTGTGAGACTTGGGGGTGGGGGTAGGTGCTCACAAGCGCCCCCTGCAGGTGGTGAGACGCCAGGGGGGGGAAGGCCTCAGAGGCGGGGCAGTGGGGGGCCTGGGTGCGCTCGGAAGCCAGAAATTTAATAACCACGGATAAATTTAGTGGCTTATCTGGTATATTACTGGTTACCAATCCTGAGGACTCAAGTAGGATCAGCTAATAGAGATGGCACTTTGGGCTCTGAAGTTCCTAAGAGGAATCCGTCCACCAACGGAAAACAAGACCCGCAGTTTCTTGGAGCGTTCTGAGAAAGAGGCACAAAGTCTCGTCTCTCCGCTCATCTGTCAAACGACGAGGCTGAGAAAGGAAGGGCAGAGGGGAAGCCGGGAACAGCGGCCCGCGAGCCGGGTGTCCCTGCAGCCCCGCGGGCACCCGCGACTGACCTCTCTCTGGTTAAATAGGACATGCTTGCTGCTTTTACTTTTGTGTGTTGGGGGCAGGCGGAGCTTCTGTCTCGTCACTGTGTGCACGATGCCCCCCCCCCCCCCCATGGAAAGCTGAGAGCAGCCTAGGAGCTCAGCCACCGTCGCCCGTATCCGTGGCCTTGGCCAGCCAGGGGGCCACGGGCCGTGGAAGTCGGGCCTACCCTCGCAGCCGAGTCTGTCCTCAGACAGAATCTGACACCTCCTTAGCAGGCTGCGTGGAACGAGGGTGCAGCATGCAGATCGGGCACCGTGGAAGGCGTTCGACATAAATTATGATATTTAGTATTGCCTTTATGCCGCCTAATCAGATTGTTACAGTTCTCTCCTCTCTGACAGTTGGCTCATTTATCCACTCAGCAAGCATTTGTCAAGACTGTACTGTATGCCAGGCGCCGTTCGGGTTCCCAGGAGGCGGGCCTGCAGGGCGCCTGCCCCCTGCCCCCTGCCCCAGGCGGAGAGGCGGCTTGTGGCGTGACCTTCTCGTGCCCCTCCCTCTCACCAGAGCGCATCCTTCCCGAGGGCCGCCCGAGTGCCCGGGGCAGAGGCTGGCCTTCTCAGGCTGCAGGGCCGCGGCCCCTTTTCCTCTCCCACCTGGGGTCTCCCCGTTCCTGTGCAGGTGTTGGTTGGGCACCGACAAGTGGACTGAGTCCTGGGGAGGTGCAGGTGCGGACTCCGAAGCGGGGATGCCTGTGGGGAGAGTCGCGGTGAGAGGCCTCTCCGTTGTCTGCCCCTCAGGGAGCACACACTCCGTTTCCTGCCCTGTCATGCCCATCTTTGTGTGCTGGGCAGGGGTCCAGGGGCTGCACACACAGCCCCGCCTGTCGTGTTCCCTCTGGCCTGGGGTCGCTGAGTGATCCAGGGGGTGGTGGCCGCTTCTGGGCACACTGGCGGGGGTGCTTCCTGTTTGTTCACTTAAGAGAGATTTCCAGCAGGGGTGTTGAGTGATTTTTTTTTTAAGTAAAAAGGGGGTGGAGGGCCACTATTCTGGGACTATGTATGTTAATCCAGTTTCTAGGAAACAGTCTGAGCCGTGTGCATGTCCCCCGACCCCTGACCCCTGACCCCAGGTGAGAGCTGGTGCTTCCTGTCCTTGCCCAGGCTGGCGGCTGCTGTTCTTTCATCCTTGCACGGTGTCCTGGGGGTCGGGTGCTGCTCTCAGTAGCGTCCCCTGATGTCCCAGGAGGCAGAATGTCTGTTACGGTGGTTCTGGGGGGTGGTCGTCGGGGAAGCGTCTGTCCAGCCTTGACCCTTTTTGCGGGGTCAGGGTTGCTCCCCAGCAGGGCTCTGGAGGTCCAGGGCCCACTGGTGATTCTCTCGTGTGCAGCATAGGGTGCAGTGCTGCTCGGGGCAGGGGCTTTGCGTTGCCAGGGGTTGGAGCTGAGCTGGGTGTGTGCCAGGCGTGGGACCCCAACTGCTGCATGTCTCCTGGCCCGGCCATTGGCGGCGTGGACTCTGCTGACTAGGGGCTGGGGGGGGTGGGCACTGAGGGACCCCGAGAGGGGAGCGCAGCTGTCTGCCCGCAGGTGTGGGCTCAGCGAGGGGACGTCTCCTGCTGATGGGGGGGCAGGCGGGGACCATCCAGCTCTCAGCATGGAGCCAGGGCGGGGTGGGCAGGCGCTGTGCTGTCTGTGGGGAAGGGGCGAGCTCTGAGCTGGAGCAGCTTCTCCTTTGGGTGGGGGGACCCGGGGCTGGGGCTCTGTGTGTGAGTGTGCCGGCTCGGCTGGGGGGGCCGAGTTGGGGGCTTGGTGAGAGACATGGTGGAGGCGCGGACTGAGCAGCGGTGGGCGTGAGGCCCTGCCCGGGGGTCCTGGCTGACGCGCTGTCCCTGTCTTGCAGAGTAATGTCATGCCCAGACCAGCAGGGGGCTCCATGAGGAGTGTCGGAAGATGCCCCGCGTCTCGGCGCCTTTGGTGCTGCTCCCGGCGTGGCTCGTGATGGCCGCCTGCAGCCCGCACTCGCTGAGGATCGGTAAGTGCTGGGAGCACACACGGGGGGCCGGCGCCCCTCACCTGCCGTCCCAGAGCCAGGCGGGGCCTCGGGGAGGCACCGGGCAGGTGTCCAGCTCCCGGTGATGGGACAGAAGCTGCAGGCACCTCCCCTGGTGCCTGTCCCCAGCTCAGCTGGCCCCGGGAGCGGCGGCGACCAGGGGACGGTGGGGACAGCCGTGAGGTCCCGGCTGTAGGTCTCACTCCACCCAAGAAGCCCGCGGCTGAATGTGGCTGTCCTCGAGCCCAGGCTCAGCAGTGTCCTTGGCTGGAGATGGGCCCCTCCTGGTCACTGCTTGATCCCGACCCTGCTTGCCGTGGATGCTGGGGAGGCTTGGCCAAGCCACAGACGGATGCTCTGGGGGTGCCTGTCCATCCGGTGGGGGACGCAGGTCCAGTCTCCACACCCTACGCCTTTGCCAGCCGGGAGAGCAGAGCGGTGGGCACAGGCGGGTCCTGCATTCACACAGCAGCCCGAGAGGGCCGGGGCGTTTCTGTCCAAGAACCTGTAAGCGGGGAGGGCACAGCGCCAGGCTAGGGGGCCGACGGTCAAGTCAGGGCGGGGTGGGGGCTCTGCAGGAAAGAAACAAGGTCGGGAGGGGGCCAGGGTCCGAGAAGGGTGGAGAAACGCTGGCCCACATCTCCCTCGTTCCTGCTGTGGGGTCAGACCAGGCCGTCGGCTCAGGTGAGACGGGGCAGGTGAGCACCACAAGTGCTCGTCGATCTGAGCGTGTGCGGGGGTCGCTGATGGGCACCGGAGCCTGGACGGGCACCTGCATGCGCCCGGCCCGCCCCGATTTCCCACCCGGCACGCCTGGAAGACGCGCGTGGCAGAAACAAAACCCTCCGCTCCCTGTCCCCCCATTCATCTCTCCTGAAACTTCCAAAGCTCATTTAATGCTGCTTAGCGGCAAGGCAGAGACCGATGCGTATCCTAAGACGCCTAATTTATAAGATGCCTCCAGTGACTCCGCGTCTGCCGTGGCGTGCCTTCCCCTTGCCAGGACGGGGTCGAACCCTTGCCGCCGGTTTGTTTGCGTTTGTGGGGGAGGGCCCCTCTGGCTCTGTCGCCCGCGTGGGGAGGGGCCCGCCAGCTCTGTCCTCACGCTGAGGGCCCCGCGCCGTGGTTTATGCCGGGCCACGTCCAGCCTGTTTCCAGCCTGGGCCTTGCTGGCTGGCACTGTTTAGCCCACTGGTCTCCTGCAGTGCCTCCCGCCGAGGCCGGAAAGCAGAGCCGGAGCCTCAGAGAGGGCGAAGAAAAGACCCCTGGGCGGCATTGCCGGGCCGGCTTCTCCCGGGATGTGGGCACTTTCTGAAAGGATGGAAAAATGCTAATTACGGGAACCCGGGAGGGACCTGGGGGAGGGCTGGCGGGGGGAGAAGTAGGTCAAGGAGACGGGAGGTGGCACTGCCCCCGGAGCCTGAACCCTGGTGGGCTGCTGGGGGCCCGGCCCAGGGACTGAGGAAAGGGGCTGCCACCACTCACTGTTCCCGGGGCCCCTCCCAGGGAGACAGACTTGCGAGACGTATGGGCCCGCCGGCTCCCACCGCAGCGTCCCTTGTCTGCGGTGACAATACGGATGTCTGTACAGAGCGGCCAGACCCATTACCCGGCCCGGGGACCGCTGTTTGTCATTCAAGCGAGACGCGGGGCGGGAGACACAGCCAAATTGTCTCTTGCAGTGTCCGGTGTTTACCCCCCGAATGAGCTTTTGGGTAAGAGAAAGGGATTTTATTTATGGCTGCCAGGCTGCGCGCATAAATCCCCCAAACTCTCCCACATGTGTCAGCTGCCTTTGCCCATTGATCTCCCAAAAATGACACTGGATTTTTGCTTCTGTCCCTCGGGGTCTTCTGCGCGTCGTCTCTGGGAACCACAAGTTAATAAATGTGCCTGGGGGACCCCGCTGGGCCCCGCCAGCTGCCCCTGGAGCCTCGGGCCATCAGGTCTCGGGCTTGCGCACTGCCCCTGAGAGCTGGGTCCTGGGTCAGGGCCCGGGACGTCCAGCCTGCGGCCTCTTAGCTCTGTGGAAGCAGGAGCATCCGTGGGGCGAGCCTGGGTGTGCTGCTGGCGTCCGTGGGCCACCCTGCCCTCCGCGGGGTCCCCGTGTCCTGTGCCTGTGGCGTCACACCACTGTCAGGCCGGCTCCCAGGGCCAGGAGTGGGCTCCCAGGGGCCACGGAATCGGGGCAAGTCACTGCCACTTCTGGGCTGTGGGTCGTGGTGGTGGTGGGGCCAGGTCAGTGGAGGGAAAGGAGAAAATAGAGACCGGGAATTTGGTGTGCTCCAAGAAGCGTTCATGGTGCAGGGGCAGCTGGGGTCCCGGAGCTCCCAGGGGCTGGGTGCAGCTTTGACTCCATTCTCCTGCTCCCCAGGGCTGTGTCACTGACGTGGCCGTTGTCAGATCTGCCTGTCTGGCATGCCCGCATGGGTCCCAGGGATGTGTAGGGGCCCGAAGCCCGACCGGCGCTTTCCGTTGTTATTTTATGCTGTTCCGGTGGGGACTTGGCTGCACTGGTTTTGCTCAGCACTTACTCCTGGCCCAGTGCTCCTGTTCATGGACCATCGGATGCCGGAGATGGAGCCTGTATCACCCCTGTACAGAGCAGTGTCCTCTGCACGGTCCTGTCACTGCACGGATGTCCTAGGCCAGCTAGACAAGAGACAGGGCTGGCCTGGGCTCCCACAGGGACTCCCCCTGCCCCCTGCTGGTAAACCCAAATGGCCCTGGGCCCTGGCCTGGGATGGGTCTGCTGCCCCCACCCCAACCCCCAGCTCAGTCTCAGACGTCGGCACACTGTTCGCAGGCAACGTCCCAACTGGGGGGGGTGCAGCCCCCAATCCCCACCACGCTGGTGGTCTCCTGTCCGGAGACGGCTCACGGTCGCTGGCCTTCTTCCCTTTCCACACAGCAGACACTGCTCTAGCCGGGCCGCTCGCCCCCGTCCCCGGCCCTGACTGACCACTCTTGGGGTTACGGAGAGCCTTCTTGGGCTTTCCATGGGCTGGTTTGGGCCCAGGGCCGAGGCTGCCCCTGCCCGAGCCCCGCTGCTGCCACCTGCCAAGGAGCCCCAGAGCCAAGGAGTGGGGTTGGGCAGCCCCCAGGCACCCTCGGAGGCCGGGGCGTCACACTGGGCTGGGCCGGCGGGAGGGAGGGATGGAACGCCGCTTTGCTGGAAACACTCGTAAATTTGCTTGGTGGCAGGATCTGACAGTGTGAGACTTTGAGCTCTCAGCCCACAGATGAAAGAGCAGGGATTTCCCAGATGACACGCAGGACGTGCAGCCCCGGGGGCCTCCACGGGGAAGTGCCGCGAAGCTCTGCCAAGCAGCACCTCGGGTGGGGCCCTCCAGGGGTGCCCCCGCACGGATGTCCCAGGCCAGCAGGCTGGGCAAGGGACAGGGCTGGCCGTGGGAAGTCCCCCCGCCCCAGCGCACCCCTGGGCTGATGAACCCGAAGGGCTCCGGACCCTGAGTGCTGCGGGGGCCACACCTGCCGTTCAGGGCCGACTCAGCACCTCAGAGACAGAAGGGCCAGGGATGGGTCTGCTGCCCCCCCACCCCATTTCAGCTCTCACCTGCCCTGGGAATGAGCGGCAGAGACCCCCCCCCCCCCCCCCAGGAGAGGTGGACGGGGCCGTTCTGATGGGCGGTCAGGGGCATGCAGGGCGGCTGTGACCTGGTCGTTGCAGCCGGGGTGGGCCTGGGGCTTCCTGTGGGGCCCCCAGTGGGGCGCCTCTTCCCAGGGAGCCCCAATTTGTGACCTGGAGGACGTCCACCCCTGGGATCTGGCTGCAGGGCTGGGCCGAGGCGGTGGGGGTGTGGCTCTGCTCTCCGCTGCTCCCTCCCTCTAAGGCCCTCCCTCTAAGTGCTTGAGGGTTACTCCCGGCTCTGTGCTCAGGGGATCCCGTGGGTGCTGGGGATCAAGTCTGGGTTGGTTGTGTGCAGGACAAGCGTGTCCCCACTATGCTCCCTCCAGCCCTGGCGCTCAGCTCTGCCCCCCGACCCCCGGACGCTTCCAGCACGGGCCCCTGGGAGGGTACTTGGCCTCTGCTGGATCCTTCGAGGGCGCGGTGCTGTCCCGGGGCTGTGCAGGGTCAGGCGTGGCACGGAGTGGCCCATCCTCTGGGGGCGCTCAGCACCTCAGCCCCGGCGTGTGCCACAGCGGTTCAGACAGCATGGCTGGCGCCCAGCTCTCAGTGATGTCCAGGTTCTGTACGTCTGGTCTGTCCAGTGGGTGTGATCCCCGACACCTCCCCCCCCCTCCCCCACCGCCGGGCCCCGTGAGGCATGTGTCCATGTGTTGTGGGTGCTGTGGGACTGTCAGCAGGCCTGGCTCCTTGTACGGCCACCAGCACGGAGACGGTCCCTGTGCTCCACTGCCCTTGGCCCGTATGGGGCTCTCACAGATCCCAGCTGCCGGCACTCCCTGCCCAGGGCCTTAGACAGCGTCTCTCTCTGTTGCATGGCCTCTGTCCAGCGACCAAGGCCGAGCTCCTGTATGGGGGCCTCGCAGGCATGTGGTCACGGTCCCTGCTGGCCTGGCTCCTCTGCATGGCTCGGTTCTCCCGAGAGGCCCAGGAGGCCGTCCCTCCCTGCTGGGGGGCCGTGGCAGGCAGCTCCTCGCTGTGTGGATTTAGAGAACCCGGACCCCCACCCCCAACACTCCCTGGTGTCGCCTGCCCATGCTGGGGTCTGGGTCACATGACAGTCCCTTCTGGAGGTCCTGCTGTGGGGCCTGGAGAGGGTGCGCCCGAGTCCCTGTAGACGGTCTCCAGTCCAGCACGGTCCTCGCTAGCCGCCAGTGCCGGCCTCACCTGGCCCTCCTGTTCCTGTGGACAGGGCCTGCCCCATGGCGACCCAGGAAGAGGATCTTCCAGGGTCACTTCCCCGGGGCGAAAGGGGGTCACTCAGGGGAAGGATCTGCTCTGGGGCTCATGCAGTGACGGTGGCCCAGGCAGTGGCACGTGTCCCCAGGGGTCCCACCTTTGCTTCTCAGAAGCCCTTTTCCGGTGCGAGTGGGGTCGAGGAGGCACCATTTAAAGGGCCTGTCACATCCCTGCAAGGTCAGCTGGCCCGTGGCCCGGGGGGTCTGGTGCGTGGTGCGGACGGGGATTGGCCATTGTGTGGCTGCGGAACCTGGACCTGAGCCCCCGTTTCTTAGACCCCCTCATCCCCACACGACTGCTCCCTCGCTGGCCCCCTCACCAGGCCGGCCTCTGTGGGGCCCCAGGACTGGGAGAAGCTGGGCGTGAGTGAGGTTGCCCAGGCCCGGCACTGCCCGCCCACGGGGCTCCCTCGGGGAAGGGGTTTTGGGGAGCAGGAGTGGCGCGGGCTGCACCTTCAGGCCGAGAGGGAGCGCGAGGCGTCGGCTGCCGAGGGGCCTGTGTGCCGCTTTATTTATAGCTGCTTGTTTATTCGATTCCAAATGCTGTTTAACCAGGAGTCATGTGGCAGTGATCTTTGATTACTTCTGCGGTTAATGGCTCGGCATCTATTATTATTGTTATTTTTCCAGCCTGGCCCCTGTATACCGGTGCTTCCTCTGGGAGGTGCCTGGGTCCTCGTCCCCTTAGCCGGACACAGGGTCCCCTGGGGAAGATGACAGGGGAGGCCAGCCAGGTGCTCAGAGGACCAGGCCGAGGGCCGCCATGGCGGGTCGTTCTTTTTGTTGTTTTAAGGGGCAGACTGGAGGAAGGAGAGGCGAGAGCCAGAGGCACAGGCACGCCCAGGAGAAGAGAAGGGCTTCATCGTGGGGTAGACACGCCCGGCCTGAGGGGTAGTCGCCACCTTCAGTGACTGTCGGTTGTGTTATGGGGCAGTGCGGCTCAGAACGCTTCCCGTTTCTCTTCCCGTTTGAGAGTTGGGGAAGCACAAGGCGCCTGGCGCCGGGCTGTGGGACAGCGGGCAGGCCGCTTGCCTTGCACGTGGCTGGCCGGGGTTCCACCCCCAGCACCCCAAATCGCCCCGCCTCAGCCCCGCCAGAGTGCAGAGCCAGGAGCGGCCCTGAATGTCATCGGGCGTGGCCCCCAAGCGGAACACAACTGAGAGGAAAGCTGAGGCTCAGAGAGGTTAAGTGACGGGGTCACACAGCCTGGGTGAGGCTGGAGCTGGCACGAAGCCCCCAGTCTCCAGCGCCCACTTATACCTGCTCCGCTGCCCTGCCTCAGCTACCCGTCCCCCCCCACACCCCATGCTGGGGATTGAGCGGGGTTCCAGGCTGTCTGGGCCGGGCTGGCGGGTACTGTCAGAGCCTCCTGCAGACGGGCCCTCATCCCCGTCCTACTCAGAAAACGCCCTCACCCCACTCCCCCGCCCCGGGGCAGGCCGGAGACCCCCATTCTGGGATCGAGCCACACAGAGCCTGGAGTGTTCTGGCGGGTAGAGCCCTTCATGGGCTGTCTCAGAGTTTGGAGGGAGGAGAAGGGTAGGGGCCTGGCCTGCACCCCACCCCCAGGCCCCCTCCTGGCCCTCCTGCTGTGCACCCCCTGCCTTCTGCCCACCCGGCCAGGAGTCCTAGGCCTGGGCACAGACGCGTCTCAGGGCTCCCCAGGCCTCCCGCGCCCACCAGCACGAGGCCCCAAGGAGGCGCCCTCCCGCACCAGTCCCCTCCCCGTGGCTCCCTCCTGCTGCCCCTCTAAGTTTTTACTGCCCACCTGGGTCGAGACGATTCCCCGATTAAGTGCCATTTAGCTGTTGGCTGGCTGTTCCCTCCGTTTTATGGCCACATTCTGCCCGGCGCAGGGGCCAAGGCCCGCTTGGTGGAGGGAAGGTCATGAGGACCGAGCCAGGCAGCGGCCCACTTAGATGGGAATTTAATAAACTTTCCAGCAAGCCTTAATCATCAGCAGCCGGCCACCGCTGGGCAGGCGGGTCAGCCAGACTGGGCCGGGGCCGGGGGGTGCGTGGAGGTGGGCGCCCTGCTGGAGAGGTGGAGAGGAGGTGGCCACGTGGGGAGGGGGGTGGTCACGAGGCGCCCGAGGAGAAGCCGTGCGGCTGTGCTTCTAGCAGCTGTTAATTAGTTGCAGATGATGAGATAATTCATAAAAATTAGCAGTGATTTCTCCCCTTGTGCTGATACCACCAGGCACTGAGTCGGCTGTTGCGGTTGACGGCTCTGTGTCGGGAGCAGGATGTCGAAGCAGGGACAGAAAACACAGCCGACCCCTGCGGGAGGCAGCTGAGCCTTCCCGGGGGCAGCGGGGAGGGCCGGGAGGCAGAGCCGGCTGGCGAGGGGCAGGGCCGCAAGTTCCAGGGTCTGGCCGGAGCCCTGGTGAGTTCATCGAGCGGCAGCACCAGGCCTGGGCGGGGGAGCCCGGGCTGGGAAGGCCACCATGTGGCCGGGTCACCTTGGCGGCGAGGAGCGGATGGCGGGTAACTCCAGGGGAGGAGAGCTGCCGGGAGCAGGGGGCCTGGGACTTCCCCCGGGTGGGCCCCCGCTTTCCCCTCCAGCGCCCGTCCCTGAGCGTGCACGTCCCTCCTGCCTGGCCTGGGCCTGGGTGGGCGCCTCACCGCGCAGCTTCCTGTGCGGGGCCTGCCCTAGGCCTCCTTTCTCAGCTTTCTCAGCTGCGCGGTGACCACCGGGAGGAGACAATGATGGCAAGTGGGGACACGCGTGAGAAACTCTGGTTCCACTCGTCACTGGCCTTTCCTCTGGCCGCCACCCCCCCTCCGGGGCCTCTGTAGGGAAGAGAAGCCGGCTTGGAACCTGCGGCCAGTGCTCTGTTTGCGCTGTCCCGGGCATTGGGGGGGACGGAGGGACGGCGGATGGACCGTCTCCCCCTGCTCGTTGCCCTGCTCAGGAGAAGGTGCAGACTGGGCGATGCCGTGGGGGTGGGCATCCCCGGACAGGAAGTGGCCTTGTGCAGCTGAGCCTCTCAGGTGTGGGGTGGTCATGAGACGGTTGGGCCTGGCACTGCTCTGCTGGTCACTCGGGGCCTCCCGTGGTGTGACTCCCCTCTTTACAGACCCAATCTCTGAGTTCTGTAACCCAAGGAGCCGGGGGGGGGGTTCAGATCTCACGGGAGTTGGGGGAGCAGCTCCCAACAGTGCCCCAGGGGCCGGCCCCGCTCACCCGCCTTCACAGGGTGTCACCATGGCTGTCCATGCTGATGTCCTGGAAGGACTGTAGATGACATGCTGCCCTCCAGGGCTGTGCCCCTCCCTCCCACCAGTGCAGGCCTGAGCGGTGCCAGGTCCTTCAGGTTCTGCCCGCTGTGGCGGGTTCCTGGGCCCCTCCAAGGGACCGGCTAGCCAAGCGCCTGGCCCTCGAACGGTTGAGTAGACGAAGGACTGAGCAAGATGGACAGGTTTTTGTTTTGAAAAACAAAGCATGGTCTCAGGAGTAGGAGAGATGGCACGGTAGCTGAGTGCAGGCACCGCGTGCGGGAGGTCTGGGTTCCAAGGACCCCCAAGACAGACAGAAGACAGCCCCCCCAGCAGAGAGGGCTTTTAAGGTGGCACTTAATTCAGGCCCGAGAGGAGGCAAGTGCAGGGATGGTTCGAGGCAGACGGAGCTCCCCCTTGGGGGTAGGGGACTGAGGAAGGGCCTCCCGCGGGAACCGCCTTCCAGTTCGTAGCAGGGCGGGTCAGAAGCAGACCAGGCCTGGGAGCGGACAGAAGGGCAGTTAAATACTCTGTTTGGACCTGGTGTGGAGGTGTGGCTCAGGGAGGTGGATGCGTGTGAGTCTGTGTGAGGCCCCGAGATTGGTCCCCAGTGCACACTGGGGTGGTCCCTGGAGAAAAGAACGGAAATGGGAGATTTGAGACGCTGGCAAGATGCCAAAGGAGAGTCTGCTGCCCATAGTGGACCTGAGACGGGGCCGGGTAAGGAAAGGCGGGGACGCAGGCCCGCCTGGGAGAAAAGGTGTCGGGGACCTTCTGAGCTCCTTTGAGTGTTTGCTCAGAAAAGAGGGATGCGGTTCTGCAGAACAGTCTAGAAAATCTGCAGCAAACAGCAGGGCTGACCAGGCAAGACAGTGTGGCCGCAGGAAGGAGTGGACAGCGGGGACTCTTCACCAGGTACCTGGGACTGATGGTGAACGGCCGGTGGGACTGAGTGGGGCTTACCCCGGGGTGCCCCCCCACCCCAGGCCGCCAGCAGGGGACAGGGCTCCCCTCGGAGCCCTCAGAGCCCCGCCCCCACGTCCCTGGGGACGGCCGACATTCCCTGAGTTCTCAATTCATTCCGCTAAAGGACATGAGGGCTGTGGACAGAGGCTCTGACCAGCCCCTCTGCTTCCTGGAACCCTGCAGGCCCTCCGGGAAAGCAGGGACCAGTCCTGGCTTTCCCAAGACTCTCAGAGGCGCCGTGGGGGACAGCACCCACAGAACCGCCCACTCCAGCCACTGCTTCCAGAACCTAACACCCCCCCACACACACCCCCACCACCACCCCCTGCCGTTGTGTCTGTGTCTCACTGTCAGCTCTGAGTTCGCGTTTGATCTGGCCGTGCTCGCTGGTCTCCATGGAGGTATGGATCCGTCTCGAGTGATCCATCCTTGGCAGGAAGAGGACATCACATACAGATTAGGACCTCAGAAAAGCCCCAGGCTACGGGGGTGGGGGGGCTTGGTGGGTGGCCGAGTCAGCTGTGGGGGCGCCCCCTCCTCGGGCGCCTCCTGGGCCCCCCAGCTGCCGGCCGGCGGGGTGACCAAGGCAGGGAGATGGATGCTCGGACGCCTGTGTGCGGGGGAGCACTCATTAGGCTGAGGAATGAGCGCTCGGCACTCACCGGGCCCCGCCACTCCATCAGGTTCCTAATGATTTTGTCAGGGTGTTAATCCCCGGGGCGCGTGGCAGCATTTTGATATCAGCAAACAGATTGAGTTTCTGCTCAGATAACCCAGCACTGAGTCCTGTGCGAGGGCGGAGGCACATCCATCATCCGCTAATGGGGTGAGGCGGGCTCGCACCCCAGAGAGCAGCCTGACCCGGGTCCCTGCCCAGTGTGGACCCGGTGTGGTGGCACGGGGCCGGGGGGAGCTGTGTACAGGCACTGTGGGCCCCCCCTTCCCTCCCAGAGCCCTTCCTCGGGGTCAGGGAGCGCAGAGTGGGGGGTCTCAGGGCCCCGGACGGGACTGAGGCTGGCAGGAGAGGTGGGGGCAGGGCCGAGCCAGGAGGGGAGGGTGAGGCAGGAGCTGCTGGGGCCGCACCGTGACCTGCATGTGACCCCACGGCCACTGCTGCTGCCTCCGGGGTCTCCCACATTGGACTCCTGCATCTCCCTGATGCTGGAGCCCGCTGGTCATGGAGCTCGCTGGGGCTCCCGTGGCCCTAAAGCAAAGGGCGGAGCCCCCCAGCGCTGACCCTCACCTGCTCCCACTTCTAGGCTTCCTCCATGCGCGCCTCCTCCCGGCACAGAGCTGGCCGCCCCCACCCTCCCTGGGCCCTGCCAGAACGAAGTGCTCATCCTTGGGGGGAGCAAGCCCCCGCCCCGCCTAGGATTCTGGCCCCGTGGCCTGCCAGGCAGCGGTCTCTCCTCCGCGGCCCTCCCGCGCTCCTTGGACATCGATGAAGCCGCCACTGGGCAGGTGCTGAGCTGCTTGCCTTGGGTTTGGCTCTCTGTGCGGCTCACTGTGATCAAAGGTGGTTTTTTCGGTTGGTTTATTCTTGGTTTTTTTTGTTGTTGTTAGTCAATTTCAGACAAAGCACAAAATAAATTTTAGATGTCTTTGGAGAAGGACGTAAAAATAATTTAGTTGGGCAGGAAAAGGCTCCCGGGCTCCACCTGTGGGGCAGCCTGGAGCCTCGGCGGGACGCTCGCCTGCCCGCCCTGCTGCGTGTGCAGCTCCAGCGCCGAGGGAGGCGCGCGCCCGAGAGCGTGCGAGGTGGTCCTGGGCAGCGCCTACAGACCTGCTTTCTGCAGGAATGTTTCAGAAGGCCTTTTTGCCAAGACTTGGACCCCTCTGGTGACCCTCGACCGGCGCTTCCTTGCCAGGCCGTGCTCTCTCTGCCCACGGGCACAGGCCTGGGACCCCCCTCCCCAGGCTCCTGTCCCAGCCTGCCTGCGCCATGTCTCTGCTTCCAGAGCAAAGTCGGGCCTGGGGAGGCACCTGCGGCCCTGCCCAGCGGGACTGGGGACAGCAGTAGTGCCCGCAGAGTGAAACCCACCAGCAGGAAACACCTTTTTCCCCCATGGGGACACAGCCTTGCCTGGGTCCTGTGGCTCCCCTCTGATGACGGCCCGCCTCGCCCGCCTCCCCCCACACCCCTGTGCATGTGCTGACATATATGCGCACAACATGCACACACACGCACACACATGTACACACATGCAAATAGGCACACACGTGCACACACATCCACGCACACACACACATACATGTGCACACAGGCATGCATACATGTGTACACACGTGTGTACACACATACATAGGTACACAGGCTCACAGGCGCATGCACGTACCGTCACGTGTCTGTCTCCCCACCCATCCAGACTCCACCTGCTCTCATTTCCGTTTCGGGCCATTTCTTCCCTGAACGGCGTCTCCAGCTGCCGTGCTAATTGTCGCCCTTCTCTGCGGTGTGGCAGAGTGTGTGTGTTTCCGGGCGCCCTGGCCTTGCAGGCCCCTTTTTCCTGGCTCGCACGGGGTCTGTCCCTTCCCCTGCCCTCTGCCGGCCAGTTCCGTCACTTTATTATCTTCCTGCACACCCAAGGTGCCCTCCTCGGCCCCTTTGTGGCCGGAACTCCATCCTCTGCCCGGAGAGCGACCTGAGGTGGGGGTGCAGCGGGCACCCCGTGCGGGCGCATCTCCTCAGCCTGGCCTCATACTGGGTACCCCCTGGTACGCATACTGGGTACCCCCGCCCCCCTGCGGGCTTCTGGAAGCAGCTGCTCTGGCCGCGAGGTGGGGGAGGAGCAGACGGTCCCTCCTTGGGTGGGGTGCAGTGGGCTGCCTCGTGGCTCCTCCCCGTGGATTTGCGTGTCAGCCCCTAGTGCGGGGTGTGTAAGACCCTGACGTGACGCCCCCCGGAGTGCACGACCCCAGCTGTGAGATGGCCCGAAGTCTGTCCTGGCCGGGGAGAGCGCCGAGGGCAAACGCATGTGGGAGGCCCGGGTTGACCCCTGACACCGTGTGTTCTCTCGGCCCCTGCGGGGAGCAACCCTCAAGCACCAGGCTGGGAGTAGCCCCGAGTGTCACTGGGTGTGGCGCAGAAATTCTTCTGAGAAGTCTGTCCTGGGGCCAGGAGATGGCACCGCACGTGGGGTAGTTGGCTTGCACGCGGCGGACCCGGGCTTGGTCTCCATCACCCCACTTGGTTCCGTGAGCCCGGCCAGGAGTGACTCCTCAGTGCAGAGTCAAGAGTCAGCCCTGCGCACCGACAGGTGGGACCCCAAACAAAAAGCCCAAAGGGCGCATGTCTCGTTATATATATAGCCAGCCCAGTAGATAGATAGTAGATACCCTCCGGGAATGAGCTGCTGTGACTTCAGGCTCTTTCTGACCCCCGTTCTCATCCCGGGCGCTGTGACTGTCTCTGCACCAGAGCCGCACTGTTGGTTGGGGGGGTGGGGGGGACGTGGCTTCTCCAGCCGGGCCTTGGATGCTCGGTCCCTGCTGAGCTGATCAGGAGCTGAGCCGGGCCTGGTGGGTGGAGCGGCCTCGTCACGGATGGAACCAGCCCGGCACCCAGAGCTTCTGCCACTCCGTTGGGCACTCCACCCCGGCTCAGTGTCTGTCCTCCTCCCCCTCGGTGTAATTGATTCCTGGGATTTCCTGCTTTTTTAAAATGTTTAAGTGTTTAGTTTCCTCTTAAGATTACTGATTGAAGGTGTTTAGAAATATAATTAGCTGAATTCTTCCATTGGGTTAGGTGAAAAAAAAAAAACGGCACCAAAGGAATCAGTTGCCAAACACTGTCCTATCGTTGTGCTGATCCCCCAAAAGGAAGTTTGACTTGAATGTAAAATAATAAAGTTCATAATTTGAAAATATATATAATTAATCTGTGCATGTTGACCTGAACCTTGAAATGGTTAGGGGTAGGGGAGAGAGAGAGAGAGAGAGAGAGAGAGAGAGAGAGTGTGACTGTGTGTCTGTGTGTGTGTCTCTCTGTGTGTGAGTGTTTGGTATGCTGTGTATTCATTGGGATGTTCTTTGTACAGAGAAGTTCCTGCAAAAGAGCACTTTTGGATCCCTGCCGACCTCACTCCGTATGAAAAATTAATTCCAAATTAATCAGAAGCCGAAGTGTTAAGAACTAAGCTGTGAGTCCTGGGCCGAGGTAGAGCCCTCCCTAGCCCTGCGCAGTCAGCAGACTGAGGCTTGACACAGAAGCATCATTCACAAAAGGAGAATTAGACAAATTGGAGTGCTATTAAAATCAAAGTCTTCTGTGACGCAAGGGACCTTATAAAAAATGCGGAAAGGCGGTTTTCATAGAATTTGAAGATCTGACATTTGTCAGGGGTTCTGGCTGTGTGTGAGGAGGCTGTCAGGACACCGAGGCGGAGAAGGAGCCCACCATTTAAAAACGGGGGAGGACTCGAATGATCATTTCCCCCAAGAAGACACACATGCACCAGCAGACGTGAATCAAAACCACAATGAAAGGCCGCTTTCTATCTACTGGGCTGGCTATATATATAACACATACAAATAAAAAAAAAATCCAGAAAATAACTAGTATTGGCAAGGATTCGAATGTTGCTGATTGGAATGTAAAACGGTTCAGGCACTGTGGAAAGCCGTTTGGCAGGTCCTCAGACTGTTAAACATAGAATTACCAGATGGCCTGTAGAGTCTCAATAGGTAGGGAAAGAAGAGCGCTGTCAACATTTGTCACCCACGGAAACTTGTGTACAAATGTTTGTAGCGACTTTGCAGGGTAGAAGCAACCCAAACGTCCACCAACGGCTAAAGAAATCGTGGCGTTCTTAGGTGTACGTGGGCGCGCGCACTCCGTGGAGTATTACTCAGCCTTAAAGAATGAACTCCCCGCAGGTGCCACGACTCGGGTGAACCATGAACCATTTATGCTCGGCCCAAGAAGCAGAACACAAAGGCCAGATGACCCGAGTCCTCGCAGTGGAGGGCCCGCCAGAGTCAGGGCTGCAGAGCGGGAACCAAGGGTCACTGGCAAGAGGAGTGGGACGGGGAGTGTCTTCAGAGGGCAGGGGAGGGCTCTGAGACGAGAGGGCCCCAGGACCTCGGGCGCCTCGTCCTCGAGCAAGCTGTGGGGCAGGCTCTGGATGTGGTAGGTGGGAGGCTCGCCCTGTGCCGCCTGTGCCTGTGTTGGGCCCTGGCTAGTGAGGGGCTGGGTGCCTGTTTCCTCGGGAGCGACCCCTCTTCTGGATGGTTCCGAGCCCTCGTCTGGGCTCCAGGCTGACCTGCCGTTTTCCACCTCTTTCCTGGGGGCCTGGCCCCGTCCCTTAGCCCAGAGGGGGCTCCAGACCTTTGCTCTGGCATTGGGGCCACCACACCTCAGTGTCCACCCAGAGCCCTGTGGAGTGTCAGTGACCATGACCAGGTCCAGGAGGGACGGGTCTGTCTCATCCTGCTCCCCGGCCTCCTCGGGAAGGCAGCTGGTCTGGCTCCAGGTCCTTGCTCCTCAGCCTGCAGACCCCCAGCGTGCCTGGGTGCGACTCTCACGCCCGCGTCTCCACTTCCTGCCGTTTCCCTGCTTCGGACTTGGCTTCGGCGGCTGCTCTTGGCTCGGTGCTCAGGGGCCACAGCCAGCAGTGCTCAGGGCACCAGGTGGTGACAGGACAGTTGGGGCCGACCACATGTGAGGTTTGTGCTCAGCACCAGGCCTGCCACCTCTGTTGTCATGCCCTGCTGGCTTGGTGGCGTGGCGGCTGTGGGTGGGAACGCAGTGTTCCCACTCAGGGACCCCCTTCCCGGATGGGCCCCTCCCCCGCCCGGCCCCTCCCCCGGGAGCCAGCACTCTCTGCCGTGCTGTGGTGCTTCCTGGGTGGGACACCATGGGGTGTCTCTCAGGGTCGCAGGCATGGGGGCCTGGGACCGCTCCCACCCCTGGAACTGCCCACCGCAGACCCCGGTGGGAAGGGGGCCCAAAACCCTGGCGCGTGTGTGTGGCAGCGAGCATGGACGAGTCCCTGGCTCACTGGCGTGCAGCCTTATAACCGGGAGGTCACTGTGGGCAGAGCCAGAGGTGGGGGTGGGGAGAGGGAGGAGGCCGGGGGCTTCTGGGGAGCAGGGAGAGCAGGATGGTCAGGGCCCTGTGCAGAGGAGGCCCTGCAGCAGCCCAGGCACCCCCAGGAGGGCAGCATGAATATTCATGGAGCCCTTCATTAGGTCCTGCCTGGCCTTATCTCTCCCGGACAGCCTGGCACCCCCGCCTCCCTTGTCCGTCTGCCGAGGGAAAGCCGGAGTCAAGCATGGATCCCGGATCCCCCCAGAGCGTGCAGTGGCAGAGGGGGCTGGGGCCTGGCTCTTCCCGTCCAGCCCACCCCCCCACCTTGGGCTTTTCCCACTGGCCTCTGGCCACCGGTTCCCTCCTGTCCATCGACCTTTACCGATGAACGAAGGTGCTGGGTGGTGCCTCGTGCTCTCGGGAGGGTGCTGGGCCCGACCCTGTGGTCAGGTCAGAGCTAGCCACATGCTGGTGCTCCGTGCCCGCTGCCCATGTTCAGAGGAATGCCGGGACCCACACTTGTCTCTCCAGCAGCGTGGAGCTCGGTCCCGCGGGTCCTCTGTGCTCATCTGACTCACGCAGAGGGGGGCTTGCTAGCTGCATGGCGACAGCCGGAGTCTGGACAGAATGGGGCGGGCTGCCCCCTGCCCTGTCCCCTCCACGCTGTCGAGCGCCTGCTGTGGGCACTGTGCCCCAGGGCCAGTCTCTGGTGAGCGAGGGCCTAGCTTCAGAAAAGACCAGGGCATCTTGTAGGACCAGGGTCTGAGCTAGCCTTAAATCAGGTCCTTAACCGGCAGCGGCTGTTTCAGTCAAAGGTGGGAGGTAACTAGGTAAAGAGACGAGGAAAAGTGCTAAGCGTTGGAGGGGAAAGCGTCCTCAGAGGCCCAGGGCGAGAGCAAGCACAATGCACTTACGGCATGTAGGTTGCAGGAGGTGGGCGGGACAGATCATAAGAGGTCTCAGGAGTTTTGCTGAGGAGGGTTGGATTCAGCCTGCTGCAGGGGGAAGCTACTGAGGACTAGAAGCAGGTAGGAGTAGGATGAGGTTTCGAGTCCAGCAGCACCCAGCAGAGCCGCCTGGGCGTGGTTCTGCTTGCCCCTCCCCTAATTCTGGTCTCCAGTGTCCCCATGGTGCGGTCCACCCTGACGTGTCCACTTTCTGCGTGTCCTGGAGCTCAGCAGAGGCACCGCCGCCCTGCCGATTCCACCCTTGGCCCGCAGCTGCACAGCCCCGGGGGGTGGGGGATGAGAGGCCTGGACAGGGGTCAGGTGGTCACCCAGGAAAGAGCCCTTCATGGGGTCACAGCGTGGTCCAGGGAGAACTTGGCGAAAACTTTTATCAGTAAGGGATAGGGGGTCTCCTGACACGGGTGTGCAGGTGAGTGTGTGCGTGTGTTCATGTGTGTGCACGTGTGTGTGTTCGTATGTGTGCATGTGTGTGCCTATACACACACGTGCGTGCATGTGTGTGTGTGCGCGCGCGCGTGTGTGTGTATGTGTGTGCATGTGTGTGTGTGTGCATACTTGTGTACATGGGGTGGGGGTCTGAACCCTCAGTCTGGAGCTGCTGCTGCCTGGGCCCCTCCCGGCAGTCCAGGCCCTCCCCACATTCCCCTTTTCTCTCCAAGATCCCTTTCCCCACCAGGGACAACCCCCCCAACCCCCCCCACTCCGCCCCACCTCAGGCCGGGAGAGTTTCCATTCTGGTGTGTTAGAAATGAGTGAGATAAGCTCCTCTCTCACGGCGCACTCGGGGCCGGGATTTACGCGGCAGGAAATCCAGGCCCGACGGCGCCCTCGGCACGGAACGGCCCTTCTCCCCGCACAGACAGATCCCCTGATCCCCGCGCTCGGCCGTGCTGCCTCTCGTTTGACCGCGACGCTGAGTACATGCACAGCCTGGAAGCTGAAGGCTTAAACTTGAGCCAGTATTAACAGCCTTTGTTTCCCAAAAGCTCAATTTGCGATTCGGGGAAACTCGGATTTGATTTCCACAAACGTGAGGGGATTGCGTAGAGCGACGCTGGCCTCCTCGGGGAGCTCGGCCGTGCCCCTGAGAGCAGGGCGCGCGGGCAGTTGTGGGGAGGGCCGCGGGAGGGTGGGGCCCCACGGGCACTCGGAGCCGTTTAAACTCCTGGTGCCCGTCACAGTCACGGCGCATCACCGCTGCCGAGGCGGGAGTGGTCGTGAAATCGATCGACACTACATTTCGTGTCTCGCTCTGGTTTATTGTGGGCTGTTTTCTCCAGACAGCCTCTGATGTGTCTTTGGCTGCGAGTAAATGAATATAGATCTTCCCGCCGCCTCCCGGCTCTGCCCGTGGTGGCCGAGGAGCTCCGGGGCCTGGTCAGGGGGACTGCGGTGCTCGGGGCGTGGCAAGCAGTTAGGACTCATACGGAGGTGGGGGAGGAGAGGGAGGGACACAGAGACCAGGGCCCAGCTGGGTTTGAGCAGTTTCATGGGGCGGGTCGCCGTGTGGGTTAGACCCGGAATAATGAGGAGGGCTGGGGCGGGCACCTCGCATGTCCTGGAATGCGATCCCTGGCACCATGGGCCCCTGAGGCCGGGAGGACATTGCCCTGATGAGCCTGAGCATTGAACTCTCAGGCCCGAGAGGCCCCCAGGTCCCCTGAGCTCTGCTGAGAGCCTCTGTCCCCCCAGGAGAGAGTCTGTCACGTCACCGCTCTGGTGTGGAGTGTGACGGAAGGGATGGGGAGTAGAGGGTGACTGGACACGGGAGAGAGGGAGGGGGCACTCAAGTGGGGTCGCAGGTTCAGGACGGGGGCGGGTCACAGAGACTGAATGGTGCATGCTTTCATTCATTGTTCATTCATTCGTGTGTTGTCGCCAAGCAGCATAGTGCCACTCCCTCAAGGGCGCAGGGGGCCAAGGAGCTTGGCTTCAGGAGACTCTCCGGTGGTGAGGTTGTAGCCAGAGAGATGGTGCGGGTGGGTGGGACTCTGGCCTTGCCTGCGGTTGACCTGGGTTTGATTCTTGGCATCACACGTGGCCCCCCTGAGCCCCACCAGAAGTCATCTCTGGAGAGGAGCCAGGACTTCCCGTGAGCACAGGGCTGTGTGAGCACTGTGTGGCGAGAGGCTCAGTCACCTGCTATGCGGGAGTAAATCACAGCAAAGGGTCCGAGTCATCCCTCCCCCCCACCCGTTGCAACTCACATGCCGTAGGAACCGAGTTGTTCAGCTCAAGAATGTCTCGCTTTTTCCACAAGGCGTCTCTCTTCTCAGGGTCCCCCGTTTCCTCTCCGCTCCCACTCAGCAGGGGTCCATGGCAGTGTCCCAGTGGGACTCGGCCAGAGAGATGCTGAGACGTCCCTGCCCCAGCTGTGGCCCTGCTGGGCGGCTGGGACCCCCACTCTGAGACCCCACCTCCTTCCCCGTGCAGCCTTCCCTCGCGGGGGGCGGGGGGCTCCCCGTGTGTCTCTCCTTGTTAGCGGGCGCACGTCGCGTGGCCCCGGGTTTGAAGGCGTCACCTCGGAGCCCGTGCGGGTTTCTCTCTGTCAGGAAAGGGGCAGAGAAAAAGCGCGTGCCAAGTCTTTGGAACATGGAGTTAACCCAAATGAGATTTACTCGGTAATTATGTTTTCCTTAACGAAGTTTACGGGAGGCGGTAACTAGCAGGGCTCTTTCCAGACACGGCCGTTCTTCATCGGCATGTGTGCCCCAACAGCAGCGTGATAAACCAAGGCCGTGCAGCCTCCGTTCCAGAGAGGAGCTGGAGCGGGAGCCAGGCCGAGGGGCCTGCTGGGTTCAGGTCGGATTTCGGGTAGCCAGCGTGACCCCCATGTCGGAGAGCCCCGGCCCCAGGCTGTGAGACAGAGCTAGGCCGGCACTGCCGCGGGGCTGGCGGGGCTGTCTGGGAGCCCAGGCAGGCGTGACACAGTGAAATCGAGGGGGCATTGGGTGCATTGGCAGTTTGCGGGACCTTCGTGCTGCTGCCCCTTAGCTAGGGCCGGGGTCACAGTCGATGCCGACCATTTGCAGCCAGACCCGTCTTGTCTCGGGGCTCCGGGCTGCAGCACCACCATCCACCTCCCATGTCCAGGCACCCGTTGGAGTCTACTCCAGCGCCAGTCCTGGGAGCCCTGCTCGGCTGTCCTCGAGGGAGGCTGGCACGGGGGAGCCTCTGTCAGACAGGCTTCCGGGGCCCCCTTGTACTCAGCGTCAGAGGGCCGGAGCCACAGGACCGCGGGTGGGCACCTGCTTTGCACACAGCTGACCCGGGTTCAGTCCCGGCACCCCGTGTGGTCCCTTGGGCCCGCTAGGAGGGATCCCTGAGCACAGAGCCAGGAGTGAGTCCTGAAGACAGTCGGATGTGACCCAAACCCGAAGGTCCTTCTCCACGTGCAGTGTGATTCGGGCATGGTAAACACATCTTACGGCGCCCAGCTATATGAACTTCCACAAGTACTGAAGCCGCCACATGTCTGGGTGTGGGTTGGCTGTGCCCCGCTGTCCGCCTGTCTGTCGGCCCCTCTCCCCTCTGCTCGTACGTAACCGCTGTCTGCATGGTCCCACGGTTGAGTATTTGTGTGAATGTCTCGTCATGGGGTCATACCGGGCCGGCTGCATGCCTGTGCTCCCCGATTCATATGCTGAAATGAAGTTCCCAAAGGGACCGTACGGGGGGGGGGTGGGGCCCGCGGGAGGTCCTGAGGGTGGGTCCCCAAAAGGGGATGATGCCCCGATGCCAGAGACCTCAGTGTCCGCGCTGCGCAGGGTCGCCGGAGAATGACTGACTCTGGCAGAGGGGGGAATTCTTGCAGCGTCACAGCTGCAGAGCCTCAGACTCTCTGGGTCTCCAGAAGGGGGATCAGAGCGCCCCAATCTAGGGCTTCCTGAGCCCCACGGTGCAGAGCCGAGAGCAGCTAGTTAGTCTCGCCCCAAGGGCCAGGCCATCATGCACCCATCTCTGGCCCCAGGGGAAAGGCATTCGGGTGTTGCCAGGTGTGTGGGCTGTTTGAGGGGAGTTTGTGGGTTGCTGCTGTGTCCACGCTATGGAGAGAGAAGAGGCAGCCCTGGGTGCCCCAGGGCCACTGCTGTGTGGGGCTCAGGCCGGTCCACGCCCAGTAGACACCTCCAGCCTCCTGCCTCTGGGAGACTTTGAAGAGTTCCGTGGAGCACTTTGGCGGGGGATCCATCAGCTTATGAATAGCTGAGTCCCGCTGACGACGCCTGGGGTGTCAGGGCAGGTAGCCCGAAAGATTGAGTTGGCACTGGGCTTTTTTTATTAAGGTCACTGCCGAGTAAATCTCAAGGGCCGTACTTCGTTGTGCCTGGAATTTTCCCGAAAGTTGCTCGGCATTTTGGAGAATCAGGCCATCACTCTTGACAGTTCGGCTGCGGCCACGCGGCGCACCTGACTCGGTGGGATTTATCGTCACTGTGTTCACGGTGAATCTACATAAAGGGGCGAGCGGCGCCCGCCCGCGCGGCCACAGCGCCCAGCTTAGTCAGGTGGGAGCGCTTGCATAATGAAATACTGAGTTGATTATAAATGACTTCCTTTTTATTACTCCTTTATATTATAATTAGGGAATTATGTGGCTTTTTAACAACAAGGATGCCTGTAGTTCTGCACGGAGTTTGGAGTAGGAGAGGCGGGTCCTTGGCGTTGGCGGGAGCAGGGCTGTGCTGAAAGGGACAGAGGCCAGAACCATACACGTGCAGACTCAGCCCCACGAGGCAAGGCCCAGTCCCAGCCTGAGCCTGTGGCTCTCGGAGACACACCCTGAGGCAGAATGTTGAGTCTCAATTATGGACCTGGTCATGCAGTGGGGCTGTAAGGCATCTGGGTAGTGAGGGGAAACAGACCGCATTTGCATATGCAGACCAGGGGAGGGGGAAACAAGGCTTCATTTGCATATGCAGATCAGGGGAGAGGAAACAAGGCTTCATTTGCATTTGCAGACCAGGGGAGGGGAAAACAAGACTTATTTTGCATATGCAGATCAGGGGAAACCGGCTTCATTTGCATATGAAGATGGGGAAAACAAGGCTGCACTTGCATATGCAGATCAGGGGGAGGGGAAACAAGGCTTCATTTGCATATGTAAATCACGTATGGGTACTCAGTAGGTGGTCTCAGGCAGAGATGAGTTAAACTGCTTCAGGGTGTGCAGGAAAATCGCCCCAAGTTCAAACCTAAATGAAGCGTGGGGTGTTTGGGGGGCCAGTGAGGACGGGGTGTCTGGACAGAGAGCAGGAGAGGGAGTGCGGTGTGGCCGCGAGGTGGCCAGTCCTGACACCTGGTCTCACTGGCCGCAGTCGGGCTTTGGGTGATGGCACTGTGTCTGAAGCTGGGAAGGGTCAGCTCTGAAGTGGTCACTCGCTGCCTTCAAGACAGAAGGGACGCAGGGAGGCAAACGCAGAGGGGAGGAGGCAGGGAGTGTCCAGGCCAGTGCAGTTGGAGATGGCCGCTGGGGGTGGACTCCAGGCCTCAGCCACTGACCAAGAGACCGCCGGCAGGCCTGGTGTCTGAGCCATTGGGTGGACCGTCCATTGGGGTGGGGAAGGAAAGCTGGCCCCCTGCCGAGTGAAGTTTGAACCCCCTCCATGTGTTCATGAGGGAATATTGATAATTGGGCACAGAAGGGCAGATGAGAGGTGCCACCTAGGCTGAAGTAGTTCTAGTTCCTTTTCAGCACCTCACTTGGTGGTACCCAGTGCTCCGGCACCACTCCAGTACCCAGAACCAGGCAGTCTCAGGCGTCTGCCAGAGCAACCCCTCCTGCTAACGGCCTGTTGTCGCCCACCCTGGTGAGCCCAGTTCTGCAGACGCGCTCTCCGCCTCCGGGTAGGCAGAGATCCTGGAAGTTAGAGGCAGCCTTGTTCGGGGCTCGTCCCAACCCCCACGTGAGGCAGAGCTGGGCAGGCAGGGAATGCAGCTCCAGAGGGCAGCTTGGGCCTGAGGGACATCCGGGTGCCATCCCTGGGCGCTGCTTGGTGGGGTGCCCCCGACCATCGAGAAGCAGCGCACACAGAAATAGGAGAACGGAGCCGTCAGAGACCACACTGCCAGTGAAACGAGGCGGTGGGGGTGGGGAATGCCGATATACCAGCTGGGGGCAGCGAATGAACAGAGCAGTGATGGGGAGAAGGCCCAGGAGCAGGGAGGCTCGAACAGCAGCAGGTGGAAGCTGGCGGGAGGAGGCTGGTGCCCCTCACGCCCAACAGCCGCCACTGCAGGGCTTCCCGCATGCCCCCAACCCCTGCAGGGCCCTCAGGAGTGGGGAGCGCCAGGAGAGGAGTCGACAGGGAACAGGAGAATGAGAACAAACGGGAGAGGGGAGAGACGAGAGGCGCAGCCGAGAGAGCGTGTCAGGGACAGTCCGCCCAGGGTGTTGTCGGCAGACAATGGGAGAGGTGCGGGAGGGGGGTTAGAAGGGGGGTTAGGAGGGGGGCTGCTTTCACACGGAAATGAAGGCACCACATCCCGACCCACCAAAGCTGGAACAGCGAGAAAAAGGGAAGGAGGAGAATTACATCTTTGCAGATAATAGAAGCACCCCAGAAAGACCTGCTTTAAAAAAAAAAAAAAGAACCCAGAACAAAACCCCCTGACATGCGTAATGAGCTGCAGAAATGCTCAGAGGCACCGTGGAGTCATGTAAGATACGAAATATCAGCGATCAGAATTAGAAAACCTTGGGTACGGCATGCGAGAAAGAACTAGAAACGAAAAAGGAAAAACATCTTTGCTGAGTGGGGACCGAGCTGCGAGGAGCCCAAGACCAAATGAGCACGGAGCATGGTTCTCCGTGAGGGATAAAAGGCAGCGTGGAAGGGGAAGTTGAAAAACCCTCCGCTCTCCCCCAGACCCGGAAAAAGTGAAACACTGGAGCAAAAGACAAAGAAGTTTCAACATATGGATAATAGGCATCCTAAAGGAGAAGCTAAAGTTCAAAGCACTGTAGCACTGTCCTCCCGTTCATCGACTTGCTTGAGTGGGCACCAGTAACGTCTCCATTGTGAGACTTGTTACTGTTTTTGGCATATCAAAGCCAGGCACTGCCATGTGGGTGGGATACTCTCAGTAGCTTGCCAGGCTCTCTGAGAGGGGCGGAGGAATTGAACCTGGGTCGGCCGCATGCAAGGCAAACCCCCTACCCGCTGTGCCATTGCTCCAGCCCAAAGTGCAAAATGAATTCTAAAAATGAAATAAAAATAAGCATCCTGATGTAGAAAATGTCTATGCAAAGTTGGCCATTGAAAGAATACACTCTGTACCTCAGAATGTGGGATCAGGTGGACCAAGACCCTTTCTCCTGCAGTCACGGGGTCTGGAACAGCACAAAGAAAACCCTCGGAGCTGCTGAGCAGAGGGTATAAGTGACTTATATGAGACCGAAAATGATTCTGTCATCAGCGTTTCCTGTGGTCCCATATTATGACAGAAGGAAATGGAATAACGTATTAAGAGTGCTTAAGAAAATGTGAGCATAGCCAAGGATTTTCTACTCCGCAGAATTGACCTTCAAGTAAAAAAGAGCACAAACTGTTATTAAAATAGCCCGTAAGAGCTCCGAGAATATGGTTCCCGTGAGCCCTTGTGCGAAGAGCTACGAGGGGGTGAGTTCCAGCCGGATGACCAGAGACACTGTGGAAGCCCGAGCTGGGCCTCGAGCTCAGCGCGCTGGACCGGGGGAGGTCCCCGGTGACTCTGGGACCAGAGAGGGCTTGCTGGGGATGGTGCGTGTGAACACGCGTGTCTTATTCTAGTGTGTTTTAACTTTCTTTCAGATGGCGGTGGGTGCGCCATTCCTGGCAGTGCTCATAAGTGTGGGACTCCTGGCTCTGTGCTCAGGGACCGCTGCCAGCAGGTCTGGGGGCCCCTATGCAGGCACGTGCTGTGGCCTCTGCACACGCACCCAGCAGGGGTGTGAGTGTCGCTGCTGTGTTTCTCAGGCCGCGGCGTTGGATGTGGGATGAAGAATCTGTAGAGTCTCCACGTCTCAGAGCTAGGATTGTCAGTGCAGACGTGGCTGGGGAGAGGTGAGGGGAAGGGGCAGACTTGCGTTCGAACTGGTCTGCAGTGGTGACCCATAGCGTGCAGCGTGCACACTCATGCACATGCGTGTTCTCCCCAGAGTGCCTGCTGGGGAAGTCCAGGAGCAGTGACCGAGGGAGAGCGTGGTGAAGCTGAGCTCTGTCGTTTCCCACCAGGGCTGCTCGGAGACACAAGAGCTGCCCGAGTGAGTGCAAAACCAGAGGCGGTGGGAGGGGGTGGGGCCCAGGGCAGCCTGAAGGCCAGGCGCTGGCCTGAGGCGACAGCCCAGGTTTCAGACCGAGGGGTCATGGTCACGGTCCTCCCGTTGTTCATTAATTTGCTCGAGCGGGCCCAGTAACGTCTCCATTGGAGACTTTGTTGTTACTGTGTTTGGAATGTCGAATACGTCACGGGGAGCTTGCCAGGCTTTGCCGTGCGGGCGAGATACTCTCTGTAGCTTGCTGCGGTCTTCTCCGAGAGGGGCAGAGGAATCGAACCCCGCTCAGCTGAGCCAGCTGTGTGCAAGGCAAACGCCCTACCGCTGTGCTATCGCTCCAGCCCCAGACAGAGGGGATTTATTTTATTTTATTTTGTTTATTGAATCGGGCCCAGCAACGTCTCCATTGGAGACTTTGTTGTTACTGTGTCTGGCATATCGAATACGTCACGGGGAGCTTGCCAGGCTCTGCCGTGCGGGCGAGATACTCTCGGTAGCTTGCCGGGCTCTCCGAGAGGGGCGGAGGAATCGAACTCGGGTCAGCCATGTTGGCCGCTTGTAAGGCGAACGCCCTACCGCTGTGCTATAGCCACTTACCATGTAGAGTATTCGATATGCCAGACACAGTAACAACAAAGTCTCCAATGGAGACGTTACTGGGCCCACTCGAGCAAATCGACGATCAACGGGAGGGCCTTTACCTTTACCTTTACCTTGTTTATTGAATCACTGTGAGATTGACCCTTACAAAACTGTTTATGATTGGGTTTCAATCATACAGTGTTCCCTCACCCAGCCACCACCAGTGTATGTTTCCTAGCACCAGTGTCCCCAGGTTCCCTCCCATCACTGCTCTGTGCCTGGGGCTTGTTCCTGCCTCCCACCAAAGCTCAGCCCCGCTGGGACCCTGCCCTGAGTGAGGCAGGCTGGTGGCACCCAACCCCTACCCTTCTGTCCCCAGAGAGATGCCCAGGAGTCGCATACCCTAGGCAGGAGAAAGGGGGGGCCAGCCAAGCCCTCTTTCCTGCACCCTTCCCCTGTAGACCCCGCCTGTTGTGTTCCACCAGCCGTGGCCCTGGGTATCCTGGCAGGTTGGCCTGGCACCTTAGGCCACCGGGGTCTTCTAGTGAACCCAAGGGATCCTGTGTCCCAGCCTCCAGCCTGGGCCACAGGGATTGAGGGATTGAGTCAGGGATTGAGGCGTTGCCAGTTCCTGGGCCTTGTCCCTGCTTCACTGTGCAACCCGGAGTCCCCACAAAGTGTCAGCGTGGCACGGCTGGACCTGTGAGCTGCAGGGTAACCCATGTAGGACTGGGGGGAACGTAGGCCCTGAGGGGAGGGCCCTTTCATGCACTCAGATGCTACTCCTGGCGGGCCTGGGGAAGGGGGCCCCTTTCCGACTATCTTCAGGGCCTTCACTCCCCTGTGTGTGTAGGAGCTGATTCTCTTGTCTCTTTGGGGGCATTTGGGGTGACCAGAGGGATGGACTCGTTGTCGCCCACTTATCTGACCCCTTGACTGTGTCTCTCCACGTCAGCCGCATCACCGTTATTTTCAGGGAGTTGACACTGATGAACCCCAAGCCTGTGTGTAACTAGGGCAGCCCCCTCACTGAGCTGTCCCAGCCCCAGCAAGCCCACCGCCCTGCCCGAGCATGGCTGACCTCATGCGTCCCTGCCTGTCCCCCAGCAGGGCCATCTGGTGACTCCCGGCCTGCACTGGGCAGACGCAGGCAGGCAGCGTGTGACACGGGCAGCTGGGACCCTGCAACGTGGACGGCTGGCCGGGCCTGTGGGTGTCAGCAGATGTCTGCCTCTGCCAGAGACTGTCCTCACCTCCCCTTTCTGAGCCCGTGTCCGCCCGGGGTGGGGGGGGGGCCGTTTGTGCCACCTGGCCAGACTCTTGGCGCCTGTTCTCCCCGTGCACCGGGCAGAGGGCAAGTGACAGGTGCTGCCCTCACAAGCTGGCTTGGACCTGAGGTCATGGGCACCAGGGCCAGCACAGGCTTCCCGCTCAGCCCGAGGCTTGCTGACCCCCCCAACCCTGTGAGAGTCAGAATGGGGCGGGGTCCCCACTCTGCTCACAGCCCGGGCCCCAGACAGCTCTCGGGGTGTCCTTGTCACTGCTCTCGGGGCTCCTCTGTTGTTGGGGCTCAGGAACTGACCAGGCAGCGTGGGCACAGGCCCTGCTCTGGGCAGTGTTCCCCCTCCGCACGCTTCCCACCCCGCTCCTGTGGCGTGGCCTTCCCGCAGAGCCGGCCTTCCCACCCTGCCTGTGGGACAAGGCTGCTCGGGGCCCACCTGGCCTCTGCTGTGACCCTCCCGCCTGGAGGCCTGCTGGCACGGGGCTGCTGAGGGCATCTGCACGGTCCGTTCCCTCCTTCACTTTTCGCCGAGGGCTTGGAGACCAAGAGAGAGGAGCACTGGCCGGCGTGCGTGACCACTGCCCAGGCTGACCTCAGGAGCAGCCCCGCAGGCGTCTGTGCTGCTCTCATGGCACTGGCACACACACACACGTGCACACATACACTTAGACACACGCTCACAGACACACTCACACACTCACACACTCATGCCAACATGCATATTCATGCACACACAAATTCACACTTGCTCTCACAGTGTATGGACACATTCACATTCAAACTCATACACATGTACACTCAAAATCACACATACACTCACATTCACACACACGTACGCACTCCCACACAGACCTCCCTTACACTCTTAGTTTTGCACATGCTCTCATCAACAGTCATTGCCCCTCCCTTCCTCTGTTTTTCTTCTTTCTTCTTTTTTTTGAGAGGGGCACAGCCAGTGATGCTCAGGGCTGACTCCTGGCTCAGGAATTGCTCCTGGCAGTGCTCATGGGACCATATGTGATGTCAGGGATCCAACCTGGCTTGGCTGTGAGCAAGACAAGTGCCTGCCTCCCTCTTTTCCTTCTTTCCTCCCTTCCTCCTCTTCTTCCTCCTGACCCTCCCTCCCACAGAGCCCCCTGAGCACTGTGGAGGGCCTGGACCCGGGAGAGGGATGAGCCAGTGCTGCCTGGCCCCAGCCTATGAGGGGAGTGTCCAGGACTTGCAGGGCCCCGAGGGGCAGTGGTGAGTCACGTTACCTGCACGAAGGGAAACGTCTTTTCTCAGCATGTGGAGAGCAGGATGTCTGGGGGAGGGGGATGGAATCCTGGGTGACCCATACAGCCAGACTGGGAGGTGAGGGGCGGCCCAGGGGCCCGGGCAGCACCCTGCAGGGAAGGACCTGCCAGTGCCAGCCTCAGCCGCCCCGCAACCACAGCGAAGAACTTAGCAGGGACAGTCTCTAATAAACACTCCCGGTCACAGCCTGCACGTGTTCCGGGGGGGTGTTGCTGGCAGGCGTGCTAATGAGGCTGCCAGTGTCTGTAAAAGCCAGGCCCAGCCATCCCCGCTGAGACCAGCCGCTACTCCTGGGGAACCTTCCAGAAGCTGCCTGGGCTCCGGCTTCTCCTCTCCCCGGAGCTTGGATGCCACAGGCCCCTGTCCGACTCTTTGTCAGCTGGGCTTTTTGTCGTTGATGCGTTTGACTTTGGGGCTTTCGTTCAGGCTCAGCAGGCGTGTGAAAGGCCTGGGGCCTCGCACTCTGCTGGTGGAGGGAGAACCGGGCCGCCCGGGCCAGTGTCCCAGCCCTGCGTCTGCACCGACAGAGCAGGTGACACTCTCGTCCCCACGGGAGGGAGAGGAGTTTGGGGGGAGGCAAAAGAGGGGGCAGAGCAGAGACGGGGCCAGGAGAGAGGGTGTGCGGATGGGGGGCTCCGGGGAGCTGGGGTGGAAGTTGGCGCGTTTCTAAGTGGAATATTAATGGAATCTATTTTCTTGCCATCTCCTGCAGGAACACTTTGGAAGTGCAAGGGAAAAAAATTACTTTGTAATAATAACTGTTATTTATATAAGAGAACAGCATTGGATAGATCAAAATGTGAGGTTTCAAGGTAATAACTGGACCCTCAGAATCATCATTATCCATTTAAAAGGCAATTTCGAGGCTAGGGAATTGATAGAAAGAAATGGCCCAGTTCGACCGCGGCGGTAAATAAGTTTGTGTCTCGGCTTCATTGTTTGATCTGTTTTGGGATTTGGGGGGACGCAGTCCAGCAGGGAGCTGGGCTGGGCTGCGAGGGGGGAATGACCTTCCCCAGAGCATCTTCACCCACGCCCACGCGTGCCTGTGGAGAGGAGCCAGCCCAGATCTGCGGAGCCTCTTCCGGAAAGTTCCCTCAGAGCTCCTCCCCCACCTGCCAGTCACCGCCTGGCCTTGCTCTGTTCACGGGGAGTCTCCACCTGCCTTCTCTTTAGTGGAAGCACACCCAGTAGACTCCGCGTAGCTAGAGGCGCCCACCGCTTTATGATTTTTGCAGGGTTTTTTTCTTTCCAAAAAAAATAACGTGGTGCACACCTCCCAGCCGTGCTGAATCCTCAGGCCCTTTTCACTGTAAAACAAGCCACTTTCCGCGTTCGCTTTCTGTAAAGTCGGAACTTCCCGGAAGCCGCTTGTTTGTTCCACGCATGTCGTGTCACCAGTCACTGTCGTGTGCAGGACAGTAAGGGCTGTGGCCATCCTCATGTTTGCAGCGTGCCCTGCCTCCAGGCAGAGGGCTGGGTCGGAGGGCAGGAGCATCATGAACTGGGGAATGGATGGAGCACCGCTGACCTGGGGAATGAAATGTGGTGACCATTGTCCTGCTGTGAGTGGGCGCTCCCGGGGCCAGCCAGGCAGGCAGACCTGGGAGCGAGCTTTGGGGCAGGCCACTCCTTGGCTTGTTCTGGGCCCTGTGCAGAGGTGGACAGGAAGGAGCAGCCATGGGAATGTGGGGAGGGGGTGTGAGCCCCACCCTCTGTGCTCAGGATAGTGGGTGACCTAGAAATCACTGTCCCTCTCACTGTCCTCCCGTTGTTCACCGATTTGCTCGAGCGGGCCCAGTAACGTCTCCATCATGAGACTTGTTGCTGGGCTGGAGCGATAGCACAGTGGGTAGGGCGTTTGCCTTGCGCGCAGCCAGCCCGGCCGAGCCGGGTTCGATTCCTCCACCCGTCTCGGAGAGCCCGGCAAGCTACCGAGAGTATCTCGTCCGCACAGCAAAGCCTGACCTGGAAATCATTCCAGGGAAATGACACCCCCAGGTGAGCTCAGCTGCTGGGGCCAGCTGCCACTGAGCCTGGAGGGGAATGAGGAATATGGGGCTCGGCAGTCCGAGAGCTGGGTGGGCCCCGGCACTGCAGGGCATATGGGATGCACATGCAGGTACACGGCACACACAGGACACGCACACGGTATACACAGCACATGGCAGCAGGGTGCGTACACGGCAAAGTGCCTGCTCTCCTGTGGCTTCCATCTCGGACACTGCACTGCAGGGTCACCCCCTCTCCCCTCCCCCCTCCCCCACACTGCTGAGTCCTGGCACCTTTGACCTTGGAATAGGCCCTTTGACCTTGGGGGTGTCTCCTCTCGGCCAGTTGTTGCTCTTCAGAAGGCTTGAGGGCTGCACTCGAGTACCTGCCGGGCATGGGGGCAGGCACAGATTCCAACACAGGAAGCGGCCGTCAGGCCAGGGGGGTGGAGGGGGAGTGGAGGGTGGAGTGGATGGAGAGTGGGCGGGGCATTGTGGTGGAGAAGAGCAGTATGCTTACGGTGGGGTCCCACCCCCCCTCCACCTGTGAGCTGTGTGAACTTGATCACTGAGCCCCTCTGTTCAGGGAGGCTTCCTCTCCAGACCGGACGCGGGCACCTCCTGGAAGGCCTGTGGGGGCCCTGCAGCAGGCGGCGTGCCCCAAGCACACAGCAAGTCCGCCCGGAGTGGCAGCAGTCACGAAGGTCGCGCACTCGGGCCCTGCTGCCGTGTGATGTGCTAACAACCCCTAACGAGGGCCGCGATCATCAGTTACATAAACAAGCAATTAGTGGCGAGCAGAGCCTGGCTCCGCACAGCCTATTAATCTGCTGGTCACAGTGCCCGAGTCCGGAGCTGATTAACTGTGTGTCCACCCGGGCGCTGGGCACCCTGGCTCGGTCGCCCGGCTCCGGACAGCGAGGCAGCTGCCTGTGTGGAGGGGTCTGGGCGGGAGCCAGCACCCCGTTAGATGGCCTTGCTCTCCGCACGACAAGTCCAAGCATAAAGAAGGTGACTGATCAGATAGAGAAGGGAGCACCAAATAAAGGGTGTTGTGAGGACCCTTCCAGGGTGGGAGAAGCATGCGGAAAGTAGACTACAGACAGAACATGATTGCCACTCAGTGCCTCTTTCGCAAACCACAGCACCCAAAAGGAGAGAGAGAGAACAAAGGGGAATGTCCTGCCACTGAGGCAGGGTGGGATGGGGTGGAGGGGGTGGGGTGGGGTGGGAGGGAGATTGGGACCCGTGGTGGTGGAGAATGGGCACTGGTGGAGGGGTGGGTGTTTGATCATCGTATAATCGAAACCCAAGCACAAAAGTTTGTAAGTCTACAACTGTACCTCATGGTGTTTCACTAATAAAAATTAAAAAAAAAAAGAAGGTGACTGGGGGCCCAAGAGCCCCCACCCCAGCTCCAGGATGGCTGTTGGGGAGGCAGAACAGTGGGGGCCGCCCCATCCCTGCCCCCTTCCCGTTCTGTGATTTGCCTCTGGGACTTATTTAGAACACGGCCCCGTGTGGCTGTTCATATTTTTAGTACCCTGTGTGCTAATATTGCACACGGGCGCGTCGGCTAATTGAATCACTTTCAGCTCAGTTGCTACAAGTGGGCAGAGTCTCCGGCACGAAGCCTTGGCGTGCGCGCGCGTGTCGCCCGGGGTGTTCGTGCTCACGCCCGCGCAGACGCTCGGCCTCCGCCTCCCCTCACGCGCTCTCCAGACAAGACTGAGGAGAGGCCTGTGTGGGTTTGAATCCTTCACATGAGGAGCGGACTTGACTGATGGAGCCCGAGCCCCTGATCCAGTAACTAAGTGGTTTAATTAAGCTCATCACGGCTACCCCGCGCCAGTCTCTGTGGATTAATGCAGCTAATTCAATCTCCTCTCTGGGCATGTGCTTCTGCTCTGAGGACCGGTTGTCACCGCCCGTCTGCCACGAGAGCCTGGCTGGGGTGTGGGTGTCTGTCTCCGGGGGCTGTCTGGGAAACCCCGACAGGCTGAAAGACTCGCCCCTCCCCACCCAGCTGTGTGGGTCACTGGAAGCCTAACACCCCCCCACACCCGGGCTCCCTCCCCCTCCCACGGAGCACTTTTAATTTGCTTGTAATCATTGATTCTGTCTTCACTTCGTTTTCTCCTTGCCTTATTTATCACCTTTCAGCTTCTCCTTGGTACAGAGAGATGCTGGTGTCCTCAGAGTGAAGGGAGAGTGGGGACCCTTCACGGGCAGGTGTGCTCCCCTGCGGGTGTGGGGGTCCCTGTTCCTGCTTCCGTGTTCCCTCGCACACATGGGCCTCACGGCTGTCCCTGGGGTCCAAGTTGGCGCACAGGAGAGCACTGCGTGGAAGGATGAGTGGATGGATGGATGGATGGATGGATGGATGGATGGATGGACGAATGGATAATGGATGGATGGATTATGGATGGATGGAGGATGGATGAATAGACAGATGATGAATGCATAGATCGGTGATGGATGGATGATGAGGAAATGGATGGATGATAAGTGGATGGTGAATGGATGGTGGATGATGGATGGATGGATGGGTGGTTGGGTGAAACCTGCCTTGCTCTTCCTGGCTTTGTTGTTTGTCCCTGGCCCCCAGATGGTGGGATTGTCCTGCCCTCCGCCCGCTCACTGTCAGGACTGGGATCCGCCCCATTCTCCCTGGAAAGCCCCGCCTCGGAGTCCATGTTCTCATTTCTGAACAGTCCCGGGACCTCCTGAGAGTCGCCAGGGAGACCCAGGAGTCCTCTCATGGGCTCCTGGCTCTCTCCCGGGCCTCTGTACCTTTCTCCTCCGTGTTCCCTACTCTGTGCTCCCTGCGGGGTTCCAGGGGCTTGTTCTGGAGCTCCCCAATGGCCGGTGCAGTGTCCCCCAGGCCTCACTGCTACTAGTGGCTTGCCCTGCTGGGTGACAGCTAGACCCCACATTGGGGGTCCCGCCCCCGCGTGCGGAAAGGAAAGTCCTGCCCACTGTCCCCACTGCCCCTGCACAGGGCAGTAGCTCCCGTCTCTGGGCGCCCACAGAAAGGGGTTCGGGTGCCTGTTCTGGGCAGCAGGGAAACTGAGGTCAGAGGAGACCTCTGTCACAGAGCTCTTGGAAAGCTGGTGGGCCAGCGCCGAGGCCATGGGGGTCCTGGGTATCACTTGCCCTGGCTCGGCAGAGCTCCGCAAAGCCAGTGAGAACCGGGTGGGCACTGCAGGCTCGGACCTGGGGTCAGGTTTGTGCTTGGCCCCAGACTTCCTCCCAGTGAGTCCCGCCGGTATGTGCCCCCTCGGCCCCTGTGTGAGTCTTGGGGCACCATCACCCCAGAATGTCCGGGGTCCCCACTGGGGTGGCAGGAAAGGTGGGGCTGACATGGGGTGACTTCTGGAAGCACCTTAGTCACTTCTCTCTCCTCGTTCCTTTCTTGTGGGTTTTGGGGCCACCCCTGGTGTTGCCCAGGGATCACTCCTGGCAGTGCTCGGGGATCAGCTGTGGTTCATTCATGTCCCCCTCGCTGTGCCACGCTCTGGCCGGACCCCCTGTGAAACGAATTCCCGGATGGTCTTGTTGACCATTCCCGTCGTGACTGGGAGTCCGGTGCTGACGCGCTCTCCTGGCGGCTGTGGGAGTTCGGGAAGACGCAGACCCCACCATGGAGCCTGGACTTGGTCACCTGTGTTGGGGCTAGCGCTGGCCCGGGCCTGTAGAGGTCTGGCACTGTGGCCTCAGTGTATCAATGGAGAAACTGAGGCAGAGAGCGGCAGAGACATGGGCTAGAGCCCAGGCTGACCCCGCTGCAGTCGTGGGGGCACCCCGCCTTCTCTGTGAGGAAGGGCCTTCAGACACCAGCTCTCTCTCTCTCTCTTTGGGCTTGCTTCCTTTCCTGAGGGGTGGATGTTTTGGTCACACCTGGCACTCAGGTCACTCCTGAGGTTCTGGGGGGACCCGTGATGCAGGGGGTCAGACCAGGGTCAGCTGCATGCAAGGCCAGGGACTCGACCGGGTCCTGCCTCTGCATGCTCTGTGTCCTCGTGCCCTGGTCCTGCTGCCAGGACATCTGTAGACCCCCCCCCCCCGGGCCCCCGGGTACTCAGTGCTGGCACGGGCATCACAGGCCCCAGGTGACCACTGCCCAGTTGGGAGTTGGATTTGCTCTCGGGGTTCTCTGCTTGGTGGCTTGGGCGTGTCCCAGGGCTCCTTCCCTGTGTGGTCCCCACACCCGGCCTGCCTCGGTTTCCCGTGCGTGCAGAGGGTGCGGGTGGCCCCCAGCGGCCCAGGAGTGCAGTAAGCAGCCCCTGCAGCTCCAAAGAGCCGGGCAGAGGGGAGGTGGGAGAGCAGCCAATTAGGGACAAGCTGCGGCTCCTTGGCTCAGGGCCCAATTTGCATCTCATCTGGGAGTCCTTCGACTCGGAAGCCCTGCCAGTGGGGCTCTGAAATGAAATAAATAAAACGGTTGGGCTGGCGAGGCTGCCAGGCAGCCCCGAGACTGCTCAGGCAACGGGCAGGGCAGGGCAGGGCACGCTCCCTCGGGGCGCCCTCACGGCAGGCTTGGGGGCAGCTCAGGGGTCCTGAATCCAGCCCTGTCTCTCTCTCCCCTGGAAATCGAGGCCCAACCCATCCCCTTCCCCCTGGGGCTCCAGACTGTCTCTCTGCTTCCTCTTCCAGGGTAGGGCCTGGTGCCCGGCTCTGCTGCCCTCTCAGGGACTCACCAGGATGGGCCAGGGATGGAAACGGCCAGAGTGCCAGAGGGGGCACACTTGCATACCTGGAGGCCCCCTCCTGGCGCGGGGACAGGAGCTGGAAGGCGCCTGGAGGTTCTGCAGGGTGTCACCCTCCCCACAGCAGCTCTTGCTCATCCCCCCACCCCCTCCCCCCAACCTCACCTCCCATTAGCGTCTGAGAGCATCCACTTCCTGGAACAAAACCCTACAAGACCTTCAGACAGGCCAAGGTCAGTGCAAGGTCACCGCAGGAGCAGGGAGTGAGGGACAGGCTGGTTCTGCGAACTCAGCCCCCACCCCTGCATCTCAGCAGGGGTTCTGGAAGCCACCGGTGTGTGGGGAGGGGTGGGGAGAGGGAGGGTTGGAGGGTTGGAGGGCGCGGGCTCGGCTGTCCCTGATGTCAGGCCATGTCTAGATGCAGTAGTGGGATGGGCCCCTCTAGGAGCTGTCGCAGAGACCCAGGGAATCGGGAGACCTGGGCTTTCTGGTTCCGAACTCCTCCACTGGACCACACCAATGTCGTTTTTTTTTTCTTTTTGGGTCATACCCGGCGATGCTCAGGGGTTACTCCTGGCTCTGCACTCAGGAATTACTCCTGGCGGTGCTCGGGGGACCATATGGGATGCTGGGAATCGAACCCAGGTCGGCCAAGTTGGCTGCGTGCAAGGCAAACGCCCTACCCGCTGTGCTGTCACTCCAGCCCCCACCAATGTCATTTTGATGGTTTTCTTTGGATTTGATGGTTTGGGGAGAGTCACACCTGGCAGTGTTCAGGGGCTACTCCTGGCTCCTTACACGGGGCTCATTCCCGGCTGTGCGTGGGGGGACGTTCATGAGGTTCCAGGCACTGAGACCCAGGGTTGGTCTTTGGCCCTCATTGAGACGAGTTTGGTTCCACTGCCCCTGCCTGGCCCCTCACGCTGGCACGGGCCTGCCCAGCCCCACTCCTACCTGACCCAGCCTAGAACCCTCTGGGGCCATCCCGCTTCTTCTATGTTCTTCCTAACACCCCGGGGCCCACCCAGCTGGCCTGTGGGTCTCCAGGATGAGCCTGGGGCCTCTTGAACAGAATCGGGGAACTCCCCCTGTGAAATGGGTTTCTGAAGCGATAGCACAGCGGGTAGGGCATTTGCCTTGCACGCGGCCACCCCGGGTTTGATTCCTCCGCCCCTCTCGGAGAGCCTGGCAGGCTACCGAGAGTATCTCCCCGCACGGCAAAGCCTGGCAAGCTCCCCGAGATGTATTCGATATGCCAGACACAGTAACGAGTCTCACGATGGAGACATTACGGGCCCGCTCGAGCAAATTGATGAACAACAGTAGGACAGTGACAGTGACACTGAGGTACCCACAGTTTGGTGCTCAGCGCGTTTAGAGCCGTGCGCTGATGCCACCCTCTCTCTCTCGGAGCCTTGCCTTCACCCCACCCCAGAGAAGCACCCCACAGCACCCATCACTCTCAAGCTCCCCTGCCCTGGCCCTGCCACCCATTTCCTCACACTCGGCTCTTCTGTCCTTTCCCGGGCTGAGAGGCCCCTGGCTCTGCTGTGTCTGGCCTCTCGGGCCTGGCCTGATATTTTCAAGTGTTCTCCCCGGGGCAGGATTCGAACCTCAGTCCCCGTGGGTTCCCTTCTCCCAAATCTGCACCACGTTTTCCTTATACCTTTCCCATGGATCTCCACGCTGACAGGCTCCGCCATCCCGCACACCCGTGGAGTCTGCGCGTGGGCACCTGCCTTGCTCTGGGGTCTGTTCCCGGGGTGGGCTTTCTGGGGTGGGGGGAGACTGTCCCCGATGTCCAGCCCGGACACCCCGTGCAGGCTGCCCCTTGTCCAGGCGAGCGCCCCAGTTCCCTTCCCTCGGCCTCCTGCCTCTGTCCGTCCCCTCCCACCATCCTGCTCGCACCTTCCCCGCGTCCCGCGGCGGGGAGTCTGGGTCACCCACTTGGAGAGCTGTCCCGGTCCCTGGCCTATTTTTAATGGGCCGTGTGTCACTCTGTAAGCGTGCTTCTGCTCGGGACACCGTGCTTCCCCAGGATGCACTTGCAATTGTTTCCTCTGCCGCTCACCTGAAGTGCCCTTGAGGCAAGAGGGCAGAGTCTGGAGCAGCAAGACAGTCCCTGTTAATCCCTCCCCTCCCCCCCAGCCTCCATCCTCTGGGCGTGTGACTCCTGACTCGTGACTCTGATGTGGCCAGAGGCGCACAGTGACGGGATGGGCTGTGTTTGGGGCCGGTGAGCAGAGACACGATCCGGGAACTTGAGGAGTGTCTGGGCCCCCCTCCCCTCCCCCCACCCGGCACCGTCCTGCTGGCTTCCCGCTCCGTGGGATTCTCGGCTGCGTGTCCTCCCAGCTCTGAGGAAGTGGGACACGCTGGGGACTCGGGACAGGCAGGTCTCTGGCTGCCAGGGAGGGAGGAAGAGCTGGATGGACGCGGGGGCGGCCTTGTCACTGGCCCTTCCCCCTGCAGACCCCAGGAATCCTTCTGTGTCCTGAATCTGTTTGTGACCCTGACCCTGTCCCTGTCTGTGTGGACTTCTCTCCCAGACAGGAACGAGCCGGTGTGAGTCACTGCTCCCACCTCAGGGCTGGACATTGCTCTCACCTCAGGGCTGGACACTGCTCTCACCTCAGGGCTGGACACTGCTCTCACCTCAGGGCTGGACACTGCTCTCACTTCAGGACTGCTCTGGAGAGCTTGGGAGCCTCGGTCCCTGCTCAGACACTGGCTGGAGACCCTGCTGTGTCCTCCGTCCCCGTCCTTCTGACGCCCTCCCGACACCCATGCCTCCTGTCCTCTGGGATGTCCTGGCATGGGTGAAGAGCCCCCTTCCCCTCTGTGACGCCCCTGGAATGCCCCGGAGGCAGCTGGGGCAGCCGATCTGCTCAGCGCCCTTAAATGAGCCTGGCTCGGCTTGATGGTCAGTGCTGGGTGGGGCCCCCGTGACTGGCTCCATGTTCGTTCTCCTCCTGCTGGGTCCTCAGACCACGCCCACCTGTTCCTTCTCCCATGGGCGGATTCTCTGTCCCTGGGCCCCCGGTCCGCACTGGCAGATGGGTCCCAGGAGCCTCCCCCCCCCCGAGTCTTTATGGGCCTGCAGCAGCCACAGAGCTCAGCCCCTGACCCTGAGATGCCCAGACGGTCTCATTACCTGAGAGGCGGGAAGAGCGTTTAACGGCAGGTCCAGGCGGTGATGGCCACAGCGACGACCTGCAGGGCAGCTTCTCTGCAGGTCGTGATGAGCCCCGGCCTCCCGCGCCAGCCCTGCACCGCACAACCACCCGCCCAGGCATGCCGCTCCCCTGGGAGCTCAGTTTCCTGCTCTCGAAAGAGGTGGCGGATCCCAGCCCGGCTGGAACCACTGTGCCTCCCCTGCCCGGCAGCCTGTGGGCGTCTGGCCACGGTGCCACGTGTGGCCGCTTCCTCCCCAGCTTGGGAGAGGCGCCCTGATGGGCACTCCTGGGCAATCAGAAGCCCCCTCCCTCACGCCAGCCCCCTGTCTAGCAGAGGGTTTATGTTTGCTGTTCCTGGTACCTGCCCTGGAACATTCCAGAAGGGGCTGTAACCTTCCAGAAGGAGCATAGGCTTTTGGTAAAGTCTCAGATTTTACTGCTTTGCAGCAGTGGGGGGTGGGGGCTCAGGCCAGTCTTGGTGGTGCTCAGGGCTGACTCCTGGTTTTG
Source organism: Sorex fumeus (assembly GCF_029834395.1). Classification (NCBI taxonomy): domain Eukaryota; kingdom Metazoa; phylum Chordata; class Mammalia; order Eulipotyphla; family Soricidae; genus Sorex; species Sorex fumeus. Next base: position 1,201,110 of record NW_026606255.1, on the reverse strand, counting down.
TGCTCAGGGATCACCCGTGGCAGGTCTCAGGGCACCATACGGGTTGCCAGGAATCGAACCCGGGTCTGTCCCGTGCAAAGCCAGAGCATTCGCCTCTGCACGGTCTCTCCAGCCCGGGAGTGACCTCCTCGCCCAGCTGTCGCCCCAGACAGGAGACAGTTGTGCCGTGTGCTGGTGAAGAGGGGCTGATGGGTATTTTAACTTCATGTCTCTTTCACATGGCACAAAAGAGATTTTTTTTGGCTCTCCTGCCCCCCACAAATGTTTAGACCATTCTGAGTTTGCAAACCATACCCCAAAACCCAAACCAGACTACACGCGCTCCCAAAAGTGGCAGCTAGCACCTGGCTCGTGGGGTGGGGTGCCCTGAACCCCTACTTCACCCAGCCAGTGCATGATGCGTCCCAGGCAGGGTCTGTCATGCACAGAAGGTGCAGAGACACAGCCTCAGGCACTCTGAGGGCCCCAGGAAGTGCACCGGGCAGCGGGTTTTGTGGGTTTTGTGCCATTGTACCACGGATCCCAAAGCGTCCCTCATGCGCGCCTGCCTGGGGCCTCTGCCCGGCCCAACCCAGCCCACAGGCCATCTGAGAGGAGCCTGCGTTGTGCTGGCCTGGCCCCAGGCATCGCCCCTCTCAGGGTCTTGCTGCCACGGGACCCACTTCAGACAACCTGGGAGGGTGTGGAGGTCATTGGTAATCAGCCCTGATGCTCACACTGGCACGGGAGGAGCGGGCAGAGCTGGCAGGGCCGCAGAGCCAGCCGCTGTTGGAGGCCCCGGGGCAGAGCGTGACGAAGCGCCCGGCTCCCAGCATCTGTTCCCGCCACACGCTGAAGATAGTGAACGCTGACCCTCAGCGTGACCGGAGTCAGCCAGAGTTCAGCCGTGCCCGTCCGCGCGGCCCGCTCCGACCTCGCGCTCTGCAGCGCGGGCACCAGGCCAGGCTCTGGCCAGGTGCCGAGAGGCCACACTTGCTATTGTTGAATGGATCGCAGTGGTTTCTCTCCCCACATGCCGTGCCAACGTTTTGTTTGGCGTTTCAGACTGGTTTAGCGCCGTCGGCAATGCGGCTGTCTCTGGAGTCGGTCTTTCCGGAGCTGAGCAGGCCGGCGGCAGGTGTGGTCAGGAGCCGGGGGAGAAGGCGGGCAGAGGTGGAGGTGGTGCTGACGCCTGAACGCTGCCGGGCACATCCAGCTGCCCACCACCAGTGCCGCGTGGCCCTGGGGTTGGGGTTCCTGTGTCCACCGTGGCGGCCCCAAGAGAGGGTGTCCCACAAACCTCTGGGGCCCCATCACACCTGCTCTCGTCACGAAGCCTCCCCTGTCCTGGTGTCCTCAGCTTGTCCTGTCCTGGCCAGCATGGCAGGGGAGGTACAAACTTAAGGTGGAACTTGGCCGCTTCCCTGCCCCCGGGGAAGTGCTTTCCTGCCCATGGCAACAGCAGTGCGGGCGGCTCCCGCTGAGCTCGCCGACCCCTAGCTGGCCAACCCTGAGCTGGCCGGGATGACGGCCCTGCTGGGTGGGTGGTGCCAAGGATTGAAGCAGGGCCAGCCCTGAAGTGGGGCGGGGGGGGGGTACCTTCCAGAACATTCCATTGCTTGGGCTCTGGTAACCCTTTGCCGAGCAAGAGCTGGTCTGTGTGCAAGGGACAGGCTGCCCGCCCCCCCACACACACACCAGGAGGAGCAGTGGGAAGTGAGGAGCAGGAGCAGATGCGGATGGGGCTGCAGACTTGCCCCGTGCAGTCACCCCGCTGCTTGGACAGTGCCTCTCCTGACACGGAGCTCGAAAAGCAGCCTTTTCAAACACTGAATACCCTTTGGGTCCGCCGGCGCTCAGGATAAATAAAGTGACAGTGACCTCCTTCCCGTCGGATTCATGGGCTCGGTTAGCATCAGGTGTCTACGCGGGGCCTCCGTGCTGGGCGGCGAAGGCGTCTTAATGACAGCGGCTGGCCGGAGGCACGTGTGTGCCGAGTTCATTACACCAGGGTCGATGCTCCTGGCCTCTGATCGATGGCCACTCGGACCCCACGACCCTGCCACCGGCAGCCTCGGCTGAGTGTCTCCCTGAGACGGCAGGGACCAGAGTCTGGGCCCAGGGAGTGGAGCTGAGGTTGGGGGGCCCCGTGAGGGGTCTGGGGAGCGGGACCCGGGAGCCCCCGCGGGAGAGCACATGCACCTCTGGGGGCTTGTGGGGGCTGGTGCGTGCCTCTGGGCAGAGGGACAGGCCTCCTGGAGGGTCCACCCAGAGGAGAGCCCTGCGACAGGGAGGGGCCGGCCTGCCGGCCTGTGGGTCCATCCACCCACTCAGGACACAGCCTGGCGCGGCTGCCCATGGTGCAGCCAGGACAGGACCACTTGGTTGGGCAGCGAGCAGAGAAAGTGTGGGCACACAGCCATGCATTCCCGCCTTGGCAGCTGTGCCAGGGTGCAGGGAGACTGAGGGAGGCGTCCCATCCCGTTCCTCGTCAGCTACAGGCGTGAGGGACTCACATGCCACGTGCATTCGGGGTGCATGGAGATAAATCTCCCGGAAATGCAGGTTTTCCCTCTTTAAAGCAGGAGGGAGGGGGCCGGGCCCTTCTCTGCCCGCTCTGCCATTGGCATCTGCACGGTGGCAGACCCTGGCGAGCTGTGTGTGAGCAGCATCGCCACATCCCGCAGGAACTCAGGCATGTTTTCCTGTCCCAACAGGGGCCTCTGGCTCTGGGGCCTTGCTAGCCGGGCAGTGCCCGCTGAGGGCCGCAGGCCCACCCGGACCCCGTGTCAGAAGTGAATGCAGGCCTGGCACAGACACACCGGCAGGGGCGCCGTCCCCCCTACCCAGAGGCACAAACCTCCTGCCCATGCTGCGGGCAGCCCCGACCTCGTCCCCCCGTCTCCCAACACACTTGGTTCAAGACAGGCGGGCTTGGGCGCCGTGATTGGCAGCGCTGTCCAGGGTGTGGCCAGAACACCTGTCCCCAAGCAGGGCCTGCCTGTTCCCTTGTAGCCAACTCAGCTCTGAAGGTGACTCTGAGGCAAGCCCTGCACGTCCCTCAGACCCCATGCAGGCGCGGTCCCGTTGGGTTTTCCCTCCCATGCCCCTGACTGGCGTGATGCCCTCCGGTGCCATCCCCGTCCCTGCGAATGGCACGGCCCCGCCTTCCCTGCAGCCAGACGCAGGCGGCCCAGAGCCGCACGGCCCCTGCTCTCTGCAGCCCCTTCTCCCACCTGCTCCTCAGCTGCAGGCTCGGCCCCGCCTGGGCCTCCCAGGCTAGCCCGGGCCCGGGGCCCCCCACGTGCTGCATCGCCCTTCTTGGGAGTGTCCCAGTTTCCGGGTCCTGGGGTGACGGGCCCAGGGGCGAGTCTGCTGCTCACGTGGCACTAGCTGGAAACCGGGGCGGACACGGGAGGCTGCGGAGTGAAAGGGTCCGAGTGAACTTGGCTCAGGGGGCGGCTCTGGCCCCTGTCTGTGCTTGTCTCCTCCCTTTCTCCCTCCCTCCTTCCCTCCCTCTCTCTACCTCCCTCTCTCTGGTTCTCGCTCTGTCTGGCTCTCCTCCCCTGCTCCTGCTCGCTCTCCCTGTTCTCGCTTCCTTGCTGTGTCTCTTTCTCTGTCCCCGTCTGTCTGTCTCTCTTTCGCTCACTCGGTGCCTGCCTCATACTCTCCCTTGCTAGTCCCAGGTTTATTTTGTATTTTGGAGGGGCTGCGCCCGGCGGTGCTCAGGGGTCACTCCCGGCAGGGTGCAGAGGACTGTGTGCAGTGTGGGGACAGCACCCGGTCAGCCGTAAGCAGGACAAGCGCCTCTGCCCTGCACGCTCCCCGCTCCCACCCTGGTGTCTGAGGCTGGGGTCTGCGTCCGGTGGGGGCCCCACAGACCCCGCGCTCCTGCCCCCCACTCCTGGATTTCCTCCCCGCCTCACACCCCGGTCTTTGTCTTCGTCCTTCCTCCCTCTCGTCTCTCTCCTCCACCTGCCCTGTAGGAAGATCTGACGTTCAGTGGGTTTACAGTCTCAGTCCTTAATTTTTAAAGTGGGTAATTGCCTGGTCCGGACTGAATTAAATTTACGAGCTTTTCATTCCGGTGGCAGATGGCAGCAGCATCGTCTGCTGTTACGTCCCCGAGGTGAGTGTTTGCTGCTCCCCGGCCCCGCGCGTGCTGCTAGCAGCCGCCCGCCCCCCCCCCCACACACACACACACCGCTCTGCGCTCTGAGAGCACACCAGGACCCCGAAAGGCCAGGCTGAGGTTGACCCATGGTACCCGCTGCAGAGGGCGCAGGGTGCCCTGGGGCCGGCAGTGGAGGTTCTCCAGCGTCACTGCCTTTGTCACCCACCCTGTGAGGTGGCCCCTTGGCCTGCTCGGGACCTTGTGAAAGTGCACCCACTTCCTTCCAGCGTGCCTGGGGTGTGGCTCATGAGGGATACTGGAAGGGGAGGCGGGCCCAAGCAAGGGCATCAGCTGGGGGTGGGGTGGGGTTTGTTTGGAGAGGGCAGGTCTGCCCGGCTGGTGCCACCCATTGTTGTGGGGCCGGGGCAGCAGGGGCACCAGGGCGGCGTTCTCTCCGTGATGTGGTGCTTCGTGGGTTTGCTCCTCCCCTGGCCCCCAGCCGTGGTGACCTCAGGACCAGCCCCGTTTCACCCAGAACAGGCAAGATCTCAGGGGACTTTGGAGATGGGCAGGAAAGCAGGGGCTGCCCGTGAGAGGCCCCTGGGAGCAGATGGCAGAGTGGCCCACTCTGGTGAGTCCCACGGGACCGCCGGGCTCAGGGGCCCGGGTGGGAGGTGAGGGAGGAGACACGGGGCAGGTCGTGGGGAGCAGTGGAGGCATCCCTGCCGTGGGGAAGGAGAGACGAGGGAGGGGAAGGGAGCAGGATTGGCGGAGGGACACCCCTGGGGAGAGGTGGGTGGGCGGCAGGGAACAGAGCTGCCCGGGCAGGGGGTTGGTCACCTCTCTGAGAGTGTCGGGCGCCTGGGAATGGTGCGGGCTAGCCTTGGCGTGTAGAAGCTTCGGGCGCCCTGTCCCCCGAGCACTGACTCCCGAGCACCTCCACGCGTGCCTCTAACTCACTCTCCAGAATAAAGATCTGGCAAGTGGAAGCGGCAGAGATGCGGCTGGGGGTTCCAGGGTTCCCTGCCAGGGGCTGCTGGCTGGCAGAGAACCAGCGTCAGGGCGGGGGGCGGGGGCGGGGTGTGGAAGACAAAGGCTTCGTGCAGAGGGGCGGGGCGCCCTGACAGTGGGGGGGGGTGGAAGAGCTGGGAGGAGGGCAGGGTGAAGGGCGGACTCGCCTCCTGGCCTCCATGTCAGAGCCCAAGGCGGGAGCAAGGCCCATCGCAGGCTGACACGGGCTTCAGGACCCTGGACGGGGCTCAGGACCCGTGAGTGAGGCGGCACGGCCTCCAGCCCCTGGTGGCTGTGGCGGGGAGGAAGGGGGAGTGAGAGATCGTATAAAGCACAGTTTCCGGGGCTCTGCTTCTAGGGGAGGAGAGGAGGAAGTCAGAAGAATCATGATTCCACCTCCCCACTGCCCGCCATGGAAGGTATTTTGGTGGATAGCAGTTCCCCATCAAGAAGCCACACAGGTTTCCGAATAAACGGGTCAGGGGGTCATGCGTGTGCTGGGGACACCGCTGCCACCCTCACGGCCACGTGACTGACTCGGCTTCCCGGGGACTCTGTGATCTCCCCGAGCCTGGAGGAGGAACACTGACATACAGTCGCCGTTTGCTTGCTTGAGGGCAGAGTCCGGGGACTCTTGTCCAGCTCTTGTCCAGCTCATCTTGTTTCCCACTCAGCCGTGAGCCTGGGCCAGCTCCACCCGCCTCTCTGCCTTCGTCCTGGGGACATTGGGTGTCCTGGCTGGCGGCTGGGCATCGCCATGGGTCCCGAGGACCGTGGACATGGCGCCCTGTGCCCAGCTTGTCGCCGCCTGGTCCACTCCTTGGCTTGAGTGTCCATGGCTCTCCTGCCTATCTGGGAAAGTAGAGGGTCTCATCTTGGCGACTGTGGGGTTCTCTCTGTACCTTAGATCCCACCCTCTGTGCATGGGGTTCTCCTGTGGCTTGTCCTTCTGTCCGACAGCAGCAGTGTGTCTGTCTGCCGGTCACTCCGTCTATCCCTACTGTGGGCGCTGCTCTGGACTCCGCTTGGACGGTCTCGCGCCCCTGCATGGGGCTTGTGAGGGCTGGGCTGTGGCCCGCAGTACTGTCTTGCTCACTCCCGAGGTCTCCCCGCTCCTGCGCCAGGGGTGGGGTGGGGGACCCCCGCTTCTTCAGGACCACATTGCAAAGGTCGGTGAGTATTTTTTAAGGACGAACGAGGAGCTTGGCATAGACTCTCTCAGAGGGCAGGGCAGGGCTGACCGCGACGTGCTAGGTGAGGGGGCAGGCACGGCTGAGCGGAAAGCCAAGGGCAGGCCTCCTCTGACCGCACAGGCTGGGCGCAGCAGAGGCTTCCAGGAGGAGGTGTCCGAGTGAAGGGCTCATTCTGAGTGAGAGGTCCGTGAGCAGAGGGAGACGAGATGAGCGTGAACCAGAGTCTGCGGCCGCGACACACCACAGCATGGGCCTGTGTGTGCATCTGTGTGCACGTGTGTGCATGTGGCTGTGGGTCACATGTGCGTGTTTCAGATGGTGGCAGGTAGACAGCAGGGAGGATGAGCAGGACCAAGGCTAGGGGGAGAGAGGGAGGGGAAGGAGGAGGGAGAGGGGAGGGAGAGGGAGGAGAGAAAAGGGAAGAGAGAGAGGGAGGGAGAAACGGGGGGGGGGGGGGAGAGGAAGAGAGAGAGAGAAGGAGGGGCTAGAGAGAGGGGAGGGAGATTCAGAGGAGGGAGGGCCAGAGAAGAGAGATGTGTGAGCCCCCCTTCCAGGTGGGGATGCTTTGTCGGGGAGGCAGTCTGAGGCCTGCACCTTCCGAGAGCATCTGAAGCGGGGAGGGCAGTGCCACGTGGTTCCGGTTCAGACTCTGCTGGCAGACCCAGGGGCACCGGCTGTGCCAGACGTGAGTAGCTGAGAAGCACTGCTGGGGCGGAGGCCGCAGGGAGCAGAGTCCCGGGGAGACAGGGCAGGGGGCCGGCCAGAGCACAGCCGCTGGGGGAGGCTGGGACGTCTGGCGGGAAGGACAGGCTGGGGCAGGGTGTTCGCTCAGGCCCCCACACAGGGGGGCGGCTGGCAGTACCCCTCGGCTGCCTCCCCGAAGCCTGCTGGAGAACACACCCTCGGGCTGCCCATCCCTTCTCCCCCTACCCCATCCCACCTTCCTCCCTGGCCCTCACAGTGTCCGGTCTTTATGTCCCGAGTCAGCTTCTCTGGACTCCCCTCTGGGGGGCGTCACTCAGTGGGGGGCCAGGCTCTGTCATCTCGGTTCTCTGGCTACCCCTGCGTGACTGGGCCCTCAGATGTGGCGGGCAGCTCGGCCCCCGCCCAGCCGCCTCTGTTTCCCGGGCACCGGGACCCGCCGTGACCCCTGGCATACTCCCAACCGTCAACACTTCATTCTTCAGAGAGGCAATAGAAGTCAGCCCCAAATCGCTGAGGTTTGTAAGCTTTCATTTGGAAATGTGACCCGGAAGGCGTGTGGTCGGGTGGGGGTGGGGACGATCGCTGGAGAGGCAGGTGTGTGTGGCCCTCCGTCCACACCGACCGTGGCCCCCAGAGCCCATGCGGGGGAAACAGTCTCAGCTCAGCTCCCAGCCTGCCCCGCCGAGCCTCTGACTTCCCAAACATGAGCTTGGTATTCTTTTTTCCTGGAACAGTTTTATTGAAATATAATTCAAATGCCACACGGTTTGCCCATTTAAAGCACACGATTTAGTGTTGTCGGTGTATTTATGGAGGGGGCCTCGCCGCTCCCATCAGTCGTAGCCTTTTATCATCGTGAACATGCCCCAGGGAGATCTCAGAGAGGCTGGAGTGCTGCCTCCCCGGCCCGAGGCCCCGAGTCCCACCCCCAGCACGACCTCCTAGGCCTGGAACCCCCAGCGCTGCCTGCCCACACCCTGGCCACGGGGCCCCAGACACCACCAGTGAGAGACCCTTGTCCCTCCCCGGAGAAGCCCTGCAGGGATCATGACCCGCTCCCAGTGCTCCCATCGCCCCGAGGTGCTCTCTGACCCGCGTCCTGTCTCTGATTCCCTCTCGTGGACCCTTCATGACAAGCGCAGCTTGCAGGTGGCTCCTTCCAGCACAGCTCTGTGGTCTGTCCCTGCCGCGGCGTTTCCTGCGTGCCCCCCGTGTGGGGGTGCTGGGGTCATTCCTGGTTGTGCTGAGGATGGAGCTGTCAGCCGCGTGCTGTGCCCTCTCTCCGGCCAGTCTCCTGAGTGTTTGTCCCCCCACTCCTCAGCTCATGGGCTGGGGCCCTTCCCCTCCGGGCTCAGTGAGTAAACAGGGACAGTCATGGTGTTCTGCATCGACTTCCGGCTCACTTCCTCCCCTTCCAAGAGCACACAGTTCATGGGGCTCCATCCTGCTCCCGGTGTGGTGTCCACGGTGCCAGGCCCTGCCTGCGCGGTTCGTGGGCCCTTCGCAGCAGCTGTCTTTGTCCTCCTCAGCCGGTGGAGAAACGGGCCCCCTGGCTGGGAGGCGGCGTGGGGACGGACTCCCCAGTCTGTGATGCCACGAGCTGAATCCCATGGTGCCCCTGGAGCACGGACCCCGTGGGGTGCTCGTCCTCTCGAAGTCCAAATGGCCACGCCTGTGCATGACAGGCCAGCTGCCTGCACTCACCACTGACTCCCCATGCCCGCCCTGTCTCACTGTCTGAACGTCCAGGCAGGAAAAGATTGGTGCAGAGAAGGAACTAGCCCCTGAGATGGCCTGGCTCCTAGTGTCCGAGCCTGGGCATCGCTCAGGCTGGCGCCTTGGGCCCTCTCGGTGTCTCCCAGGGGAGAATCTCCCCAGCTCAGAGTGCCATTTTGCAAGGACAGGCCCCCTTGCTTTTCCATTGCACACAGCTCACTTCCATTGCACACGGCTCACCTCCTCTGCACACGGCTCTCTTCCGCATATGATTCGCTTCCTTTGCACATGGCTCACTCCTTTTGCACACAGCTCGCTTTCTTCATGCACAGCTGCCTGAGTGCCTGTAGCCTGGGTCTCCTGGAGCCGTTGGCCTGGGTGTGCGGTCTTACGCACAGAAGACCCCTGGTGCTCTGGCATCAGAGAGGTCCCGCGCAGGTTCTCCACCCTGGAATCGGGGCTCCAACGCGGCCCCTGGCATGCAGAGAATGGCCCCTGGGGACGGTGCGGCCAAGGCAGAGGACTCACTGGCCCCCTCTGCTTGCTGCCTGCAGCTGCCATCCTGGACGACCCCATGGAGTGCAGCCGAGGGGAGCGGCTGTCCATCACGCTGGCCAAGAACCGCATCAACCGCGCTCCCGAGAGGCTGGGCAAGGCCAAGGTCGAGGTGGACATCTTCGAGCTCCTCCGAGACAGCGAGTACGAAACGGCGGAGACCAGTAGGTAGCACGGGCCGGGCCACCCGCTCCCGAGGGCTGGGACCCAAGCGACCAGCGTGGAGGGGTGGGTGGGGGGGTGGCTCTGGAGGGGCCTGTCAACCTCCACGTGGTCTGGGGGCGGGTAGAAGGAGGGAGCAGCTTTGTCTGCTCCCCCACACCTGTGGTTGGGGGGGCTGGGGAGCCTAGGGACCCGCCCAGCGGGGATCTGGCTCCCTCCTGGTGGGCTCCAGGGACCTTCTAGGGTGCCAGGATGGAGCCGTGGGCCGCCTGCAAGGCAGACCCCCTCCCTGAGGAGCTGTCGCTCAGTCCGTGGGAGTGTCTCTGTGGCATCCGTGATCTGGAGGCACAGTGGGCGCCCGTCCTTGTGAGCCGTAGGGTTTCGGCTCTCTGTGCTGCTGTTACAGCGCCACACCCAGCAGTCTCAGGCTGAGCCCTGTGGGGGCCCCAGCATCTGACCTCGTGCCCGCCCTCTGCCTCTCTGACCGGCCCACCCGCACTCCCTGCCTGTCGCCACCACAAAGGGCCCCAGGTGTGCTCGGGCAGCCCGGGGCGCTGCTGGGCCCTTCCTCGTGCCCAGGGCTGGATTGTGGGAGGAAACAGCACGCCCCGGGGGTCCCCTGGGATGGAGCCCTCTTCCTCTCGGACCTCGGTTTCCCTCTTCTTCTCGGACCTCGGTTTCCCTCTACCTGTCGAACCTCGGTTTTCCTCTTCCTGTCGGACCTCGGGTTCCCTCTTCCTGTCGGACCTCAGTTTCCCTCTTCCTGTCGAACCTCGGTTTCCCTCTTCCTGTTGGACCTCGGTTTTCCTCTTCCTGTCGGACCTCGAGTTCCCTCTTCCTGTTGGACCTTGGATTCCCTCTTCCTCTTGGACCTCGGTTTCCCTCTTCCTGTTGGACCTTGGATTCCCTCTTCCTCTCGGACCTCGGTTTTCCTCTTCCTGTTGGACCTTGGATTCCCTCTTCCTGTTGGACCTTGGATTCCCTCTTCCTGTTGGACCTCGGATTCCCTCTTCCTGTCAAACCTCAGTTTCCCTCTTCCTGTCGGACCTCGGATTCTCTCTTCCTCTCAGACCTCGGTTTCCCTCTTCCTGTCGAACCTCTGGTTTTCCTCTTCCTGTCGGACCTCGGGTTCCCTCTTCCTGTTGGACCTCAGTTTCCCTCTTCCTGTCGAACCTCAGTTTCCCTCTTCCTCTCGGACCTCGGTTTCCCTCTTCCTCTCGAACCTCGGTTTCCCTCTTCCTGTCGAACCTCGGTTTTCCTCTTCCTGTCGGACCTCGGGTTCCCTCTTCCTGTCGGACCTCGGTTTCCCTCTTCATGTTGAACCTCAGTTTCCCTCTTCCTGTTGGACCTTGGATTCCCTTTTCCTCTCGGACCTTGGTTTCCCTCTTCCTGTCGAACCTCAGTTTTCCTCTTCCTGTCAGACCTTGGATTCCCTCTTCCTGTCGGACCTCGGTTTCCCTCTTCCTGTTGGACCTTGGATTCCCTCTTCCTCTCGGACCTCGGTTTCCCTCTTCCTGTTGGACCTTGGATTCCCTCTTCCTCTCGGACCTCGGTTTTCCTCTTCCTGTTGGACCTTGGATTCCCTCTTCCTGTTGGACCTTGGATTCCCTCTTCCTGTTGGACCTCGGATTCCCTCTTCCTGTCAAACCTCAGTTTCCCTCTTCCTGTCGGACCTCGGATTCCCTCTTCCTGTCGAACCTCGTTTCCCTCTTCCTGTCGGACCTCGGATTCCCTCTTCCTGTCGAACCTCAGTTTCCCTCTTCCTGTTGGACCTTGTATTCCCTCTTCCTCTCGAACCTCGGTTTCCCTCTTCCTGTCGGACCTTGGTTTTCCTCTTCCTGTCGGACCTCGGATTCCCTCTTCCTGTCGGACCTCAGTTTCCCTCTTCCTGTTGGACCTTGGATTCCCTCTTCCTGTTGGACCTTGTATTCCCTCTTCCTCTCGGACCTCGGTTTCCCTCTTCCTGTTGGACCCCGGTTTCCCTCTTGCTGTCGGACCTCGGTTTCCCTCTTCCTGTTGGACCTCAGTTTCCCTCTTCCTGTTGGACCTTGGTTTTCCTCTTCCTGTCGGACCTTGGTTTTCCTCTTCCAGTCGGACCTCGGGTTCCCTATCTGGCTGCAGGAGCTGTGGGTGGCGCCCCGGGGGTTCCAGATCTGAGCCTCACTCTGTTCCATGTGCCTCTCCCTACCCCGAGGCCCAGCACAAGAGGTCAGGGACGACCCCCTCCCCCACCATACAGAGGAGACTCAGCCCTCGCTGAGGGCTCAGGAGTGTCCTGCACTCCAGACTCACCGCCTTCACCACCCGTCTGGCTGACATCCGCACGCTGGCGGGCAGTGAGCAGCAGTCCACTGCCTGGCCCCCGTCCACTTCCTTGGCCACCGTCAGGGCCCCCTGCAGCTGGCGGCTTCAGGCCTGTAGGCTTTGGGTGGGGAGGGGACTCCCAAAGAAGCAGCGGCTGTCCAGTTCCACGCTGCCTCTCCTGACCAGGGCCTGGCATCGCCACGGAAAGCCCCTGGAGGGGGTGAGCTTGGGTGATGGCACTGGGGCCCGCACAGGCCCCTCTCGTTCCTGCCACCCTGCTGGCCCTCCTGAGCAGGGCCAGGAGGCATGTGGTAGCCCTGAGCCCGCCAGGCCGCACCACGGGCTGCATCTCACCGAAAGCCATGTCTTTAAAAACAAACAAAACCAAACCCCACACGGGCTGGAGAGAGCACAGGGGCCCGGGCGTTTGCCTCAGGCACAGCCCTCGGGGACTTGACCCCACCCTGCCCCCCCACCCTGCCAGCAGTGACTCCTGAGCGAGAGCCAGGAGTGAGTCCTGAGCACTGCCAGCTGTGGCCAAACACAGTACCTGCCCCCCAAAAGTTGGTTGGGCTTCTTTGGGATCCTGGACTTCTATAGTATCCCTACCAGGTCCTGGGCGGGGGTCCTGCTTCAAGGACCACCGTGAGCCTCGGCCGCCGCCCGTGATCAGAAGGCGGAGCCCCAGCCCCGTTGGGTTACCAGCCCTGCACGCACTGGGCCTTCTCTGGCATGTTCCAGGGGCCCCGCAGGCAGACACGGGAGTCCTCGGGACAGCGGCTAGTGCAGAATTAAGGACAGTGAGGTATGCAGCTGCCCAGGACACTGCACGCCAGACTCAGGTGCTGTAGAATGAGGCTGGCAGGGGCACGTGCGCCCGCCCCACTCGGGCAGCGCTGAAGAGCAAGCCAGGACACCCAGAGCCGTCCTGAAGCGGGTCTGCGTCCAGTGAGGGCGCCACCTTCTCCGTCCCCTCCCTTCCAGGCGTTGCCCACGCCACATCTCCGTCTCCGCCCCTTCCCTGGCACTGCTTCTGGCCTCTTGATGTGCCGCGCGTTTCTCTGAAAGCAGAGGCAGGCCCAGCCCCGAGAGCCCCCCCCCACCGCCTGCCCTCGGCTCTCACCCCCACGGCTGCTCTCCCACAGGGCGCTGGGCCCTCTCCGCTCCCTTGAGCCTCGCTATCAGAGCTTAACTGAGCACCCACCCTCTCTCGCCCAGACACCCTGAGGCGCAGTGCCCGCTGCTGCCAGAGCCTGTTTGCAGTTTAATTTACTGCCCAACTGGAAGCGGGAGCCTCGGCCCAGCCTTGCCGCCAGCACCATGCCGGGTCCCCCAGATCCAACCCCAGCACACACACACACACACACACACACACACTCACTCACACACGTACACACACACACACACACTCTCTCACACACGTACACACACGCGTGCACCCCACACACACACACACACACACTCTCACACACGTACACATACACACGCGTGCACCACACACACACACACACACACACACACACTCTCTCTCTTTGTGACTTGGAGCCTCCTGGGGGCATCTCCCCCAGCCCCATGAATGAGCCCGGGGGAAGGCAAGGGGCCCGTGGGAGGAAGGAGGTGAGGGAGGAGAGGTAGCGGCCACTCCCCTCATGCCCCAGCTCTGAATGTCCTGCCTGCATCCCACCTGCACCCTAAGTTACAGTCCCCAGAAACGGTCTGGTGTGATCTTCTCATGTGCAGGTGGGGAAACTGAGGCAGGCCCCCCTTTTTTTTTTCCTGGGATGCAATGAAAGCTCAGAGTAGCTCTTTGGGCTCGTGAAGGCCAGAGCAAGTCAAAGCGGGGGCCCAGGACAGGCTGGGGAGTAGGTGAGGCCACAGGGCTGGACCTTGTGTGTGTGTGACGTGTGGAGAGAAGAAAGGGACTCCGGGAGGCCAGGTGCGGGTGGGTGCAGTGCGTATGGCTCGGGCTGAGGGCTCCTTCCCATGGGGCTTCTCTTCCGGCTTTTGCACTCAGGCCTCGGGGGAGTCCTTAGCGGGGCCCCAGGAGTCACACGAGTCCACCATGCTCCAAGTCCCAAAAGGCCGGGCGTGGGCTGGTGAGGCAGACGGGGTGGCTGTGGACAGTGGGAGTGGGAGGGGCAGTAGAAGGGGACAGCGGGGGCCGTGGTGCCCATGCTGGGAGGGACGGGGGGGTGCAGATGCTGGAGGGTTTGGGGAGCAGCTCGTTGCCTGCCTGTGGGGGGCTGTGGAGACTGTCCTCGCCCGGCTGAGGGTTTGGAGTGCTCCGACCCAGCTCCGTGGTGCCTGGCATCCAGCTGGAGGTTGCGTCTGAGTGAGGGCCGCTTCCGGGCCAGCTCCTGGCAGGCCAGGCCTGTGCTGGGCACAGGGCGGACGGTGCTGCTGGCACAGACCTGGCCCTCCTGCTCCACGCGGGCCGCAGTGCCGGGAACAGTTGGATGTGGAGCACGCCCCATCTTCCCAGACCGTCTGCTCCGACTCACGTCCAGTTCCCCGTGGCTGGCTGTGGGCCCCCGTGCTCAGAGACCCACCAAGGATCAGCTGCTCCCCCCGCCTCCACGAAGCTGCCTGCAGGCCACCCAGGACCCCTCACCATGCCACAGCCAGACCATTTCCCTGGGAGAACTGGAGAGGGAAGGCGTCTGTGTCCAGCCCAACCTCTGAGGCGCCCTCTGCCGCCGTCACGGGAGGGGCCGAGCCCGCAGTGTGGGGTGCATCCAGCAGCTGCTCGACAACTCGCCTTCCAGCCCCTCGGCAGGCTGGAAAACTGGGTTGTCATGGCGACGTCACTCCCAGCCCAGCTCCCTGGGAGCAGGGAGGAAGGCACCTCCCTCCACCCGCCCCTCACGCAGACCCACAGCCACTCGGAGGGGCTCACAGACACGCCCCAGCCAAGCCCCCGTGGAAATGACCACCCTCGAAGGAAGCAGAAGACCCGTGTCCAGATTCCCTGACACCCTGGCCACAGCATCAGGGACGATGGTCCCACTGTTGCTGGGCTCATTTGCAGTTACTTCCATTCCATTGACAGAGCACTTGCTGAGTGAATCCTCACGCCAGGACTGGCCAGACCTGACCACTGCCCTCAGGGGTTCCAGTCCAGAGAGGAAGATGGAGACAGGGACACAAGTGCTAGCGGCCGGAGGCTCTTAGAATCCAGAACTTTTCCGATATGGAGAAGTCCCCATGGCACCTACTGCCTGCATTCAGCAGACCCTGCAGAGGGGCTGGGCCAAGCTCCATGTTCACACACACAAGACATCGACACTCAGGCACACAGGGACCTGATACACACACACACACACACACACACACACACATGCTTCCATTTAGATACTCACACAAGAATACCACACACACACACACACACACAAACTTCAGATAATCACACAAGAATAATACACACACTTCCAGTTAGATCATCACACAGGAATACCGCACTTCTAATTAGATAATCACATAGGAACACCGCACATGCACAGTTCAGATAGTCACACAAGAACACCCCACTACACACACACACACACACACACACACACTTCCATTCAGATAGTCACACAGGGACACCACACACAGATGGTCACACAAGAAAAAATACCATACCCATTCACACACACGTTCAAACACCGTTCAGACACACAACACACACACACACACACACTTCTGTTGTTGAGATAGTCACAACGAAATACCACATGTACACACACACACACATTCGGTCACACAAAGACCCCACCCCCACTCTCTTTTCTCACCCCCTACCATTCCATTCGGATTCTCTCATTACACCGTATTATATCTGTGTGTTTGGATTTTGCTCTGCACTGAATGGAAGACATCGTTCTGAGCACCTTTGGGACTCTGGCGCTGGGAGTGGGGGGCTTGTGACTTTCTGTAAGAAGCTTTTGTGGGAGATGCTTCCGTGTGACCTCGCACAGTGAGCCAGCTTGGGGCAGAAGCTGGTCGGCATTGAGAGGCTCTGGAGACTGACCCTCTTGGGCAGCTGGAGAGTAACGTGGACGCTGCCAGAGCATCCTGCAAGCAGAGGGAGGGAGAGGGGGAGTTTCCTGCTGAGGGACAGGCACTGAATGGGTGCTGGAGGGTGAGTAGGAGTCCGCCAGGTGGAAAGATCGGAGGCGGGCCTCGGCGAAGGCTGTGGCGGTGGTTTACAGCTGCATATCCACAGATTGGAGCTGGTCGCCAGAAATTTTCTGCCAGTCTCTGCAAAATTATCGCAGCGTTCCCACAGTGTACGGGGACCATGTAGTGTCCCTATTATAAATACTGTAGACATTTATGTGTGCAATAATGTAAGTAATGCTTTTCATTTCTGCCTGAGCAGTCTGAAAAATATTTCTTCGATTTTCACTAGTCTGCAGGTGTGAGTAGCTTAAGAACCACTCATAGTGGGGGAGTGTGTAATGAACTTTTTTTTTTCTTTTTGGGTCACACCTGGCAATACACAGGGTTTACTCCTGGCTCTGCACTCAGAAGTTACTTCTGGCGGTGCTCAGGGGACCATATGGGATGCTGGGAATTGAACCCAGGTTGGCCGTGTGCAAGGCAGACGCCCTACCCGCTGTGCTATCGCTCCAGCCCCGTGTAATGAACTTTTTAGGCAGGTATTTTTAGACTTTTTGTTTGTTTGGGGGTCCACACCCGACTTTGTTTGCTCGGGGCTGCCTCTTGGCTCTGTGCCTGAAAATCACTTCTGGGCATGCTCAGGCGGCCCTGCAGGATGGCGGGATCAAACCTGCGTCAGCCACATGAAAAGCTAGCACCCTCCCCCCTGTCCTATCTCTCTGGCCCCGGACGAGTCTATTTCTAAATGGATAAAATGAAACAGGATGACCAAGGAAACCAATTACATGGAAATGTAGTTAAACTATTTTAACAGCACTGTATTAATTCACGTGGCGCTCTGTTAATACATTAAATAGCTAGTCTGACATCAGGTCCTCGTGTAATTTCTAAGTGATTATGGACGTGAACAGGGTGTTCGCTGGGCTGCCGTGGGGATGGAGTCACTCAGGGGGACTGTCTGTGGCCAGCCACTGGTCACTAGTGTTGGATCGCTGCCTTCTCACCCAGAAGGGGATGCTGCGTTTCTAGTTGGGGTCAGAGAAAATGAGGGTGTCCTCATGATCCCCCACTGACCCCCAACCAGACTGTCCCCTGGAGCATGGGGTTGGCCCCTGGTATAGACAGACAGCAGAGCATGTGGAGAGTCGGCTGGGGGTGGGGGCGGGCAGGGGATGAAGGAGGGCCGTGGACTGGGGCAGGACCCTGCGGAGTGCAGGTGCTCGGGGCTTCACTTGCTCATCAGAGGAAGGTCTTTTCTATCAGGACATTTCATTTTTTATCTTGCCACGTTATGAAGGGAATGCATGATTTTCTAGAAAGGAACTGGCCAAACATTATCTCTCTGAACCCCCAGTTGTGCCTGAGGCAGAGGGGAGGACAACCCAGACGGGACATCAGTCCAGACAGAGGGACGTCAGCCCAGACAGGGGAGTTCAGCCCAGACAGAGGGCCATAAGCCCGGACAGAGGGACATCAGCCCGGACAGAGGACGTCCGCCCGGACAGAGGGGCGTCAGCCCAGTCAGGGGAGGTCAGCCCAGACAGAGGGGCGTCAGCCTGAGGCTTTGGATTCAGGGTCTGCTCTTTCCATTTCCTGGGCGTTTCCCCTCTGCACAGTGGGGGTGACGGTCGTGGCTGCCCATCAGCTTGCTCTCTGCGTGAAGTCAGTCTGCAGCACACGGGGGTGGGGCCAGAACCAGACCCCCACGGTGGCGGCCTTCATGCCGTCCCTCCAGCCGTCCTCAGCTTTGGGGTAGTTTCCATGCGGTTCTAGATCCTTTCTCTCCGGGTCCTCACATAAACGGCCCTGGTGCTGCGCGGGACCCCCGGTCCTGTGAGTGCGGTTTGGATGCTGACTCCTCCCTTCCCCCCGGTCCAGGCTCTCAGGCCTCTGCTCCCCGGGGGCTGCGTTGAGGTCTCTGCCCTTCCTCAGACCTCTATGGGGCTCCGCTTCTGCGGTGCTGACGGATCCCTGGTTGGGAGGAAGTTCACCGGCTGAGGCCCTGGAGGTGACTTCCAGGGAAATAGCTGGAGCTTTGGAGAATCTTCTGGGGATGGTTCTGTCCCTCCATTCCCGCATCAGTCATGCTGCAGGGTTGCAGGGAGCATTACTGGAATCCGCCGTGGGGGAGATGGTCCTTCCGGTAACACCCTCGGTGCAGGGTGGGGCAGGGGTGAAGCCTGGAGCTCTGCCCTGTGCCTGCACCCCCTCTTAGGGCACCTGCCAGGTGTGGGGTCCTGGTTAGGAGTGAGCCCGGAAGAGGCACCCCAGGGTCAGGAGTGGCTTTCCTGAGTTTCACTCTGTGTCCTCGGTTTCCCAGCCTGGGAAAAACATGTCCCTGGGAGACGAGTTCAGATCTCACTGTGCGTTTGACACCTCCACAGTCCTGTGCTCCAGGAAGCAGGGAGTGGCATGGCTGGCCCCTTGTCCTGTGGGTGCAGCGTGAGCCTGCAAGGTACCCCAGACTCTCTCCTCCCAGCCCTGCCCTCCCTTCCGAGACTTTGCGTCTGAAAACCCTCTGCCCCTGCGCGCCACCTCCCTGGCCGGGCCCCTGCCCAGTTCTACCCCGTACCCTGGAAACGGGGCTCAGCGCCCCTGGGTGACACGTGAGCTTGGAAAGCCTCTGGAGAGAGGTGCCTCTGGCCTCGCAGGGACGGGAGGTTGCTGGCCGGGGTGGGCAATAGGGACGGGAGTATCTATGAGAGCTGGGACCCCCCTGCCCCCTGCACACTCTCCTTTCTCTCAACCACTTTCTGTCCTCCACGTGGTCATACTTGCTGGCCCTTGGCCCTGTCTGTCCGTCTGTCTGTCTGTTTCCACATGCTTGAAGGGGGTGGGGGCTGACCAAGGGTGCCCTGGTGACTGTTATGTGGCTCAGTGCACACCCCCGTGTCTGGGCGGGGGGGTGGGGCTGCAGGGTCCAGGCTGCCTTGGCCTTGGGGACCCTGGACCCGCGCCTTCCGTGGCCTCCTGTGGTGTCCTGTGGCCTCAGACCCAGGGGAGACGGGCACAGAGGGAAGACTGGGGTCTCGGGCCATGCTGGGGTTCCTCTGACACGCATCTTGTTTGTCCTCCCCCATATGCAGTGTGTCAGATACTCCCCAAGGGGGTGGTCGCGGTCCTGGGGCCCTCTTCCAGCCCGGCCTCCAGCTCCATCATCAGCAACATCTGCGGGGAGAAGGAGGTGAGTGGGGGGCAGGAAGGGCACGATTTGTGGGGGGGCAGGCTGGGTGCAGGGCTGGCCTGGGCCTGGCAGAAGGGGCCTCCCCGGGGCTCGGGGCTTGTGCTCCTGGTGTCCTCCCTGAACAGTCTCCCAGGGCCCCCTGGAGGAGGGGCCACAGGTCTGATTTTCCAGGCGGGTGTCAGGGCTGGGGGTCTCAAGGGCGGCCCCCGGATCTGGGTGTCGGGAGTGGGGCGCGTGCAGCCTGCCAGGAGGTTTCAGGGGACAGAGAACAAGGCGATTCCGGGATCCTTGGCTGCCTCATCGTCCTAAGCATTCTTCCTCACGGTGCTTCCTCCTTCCTCTCCCGGAGCTGCTCCCTGGCAAGTCCTTCCCCCGTGCTCACTCTGGGGCTCGGGGTGGTGGTCAGCCACCACCCCTCAACACCTCAGAGCCTCCCTGGGTCTCGCTTGGTCCCAGCAGGGCTGCCAGCGGGCGTGGCCACAGCAGAAGCTCTTCTGGGGACTCCCACCAACGCCCCTTTCTGAGGGCACAGACCAGACCCGAGGCTCTGTGTCGTGGAGAGCAGGCGAGCAGAGAAGGGGCACGGGCAAGGACCTCGGGGCCTGCTCGCCCAGAGGCTGAGCACTGGCCACTGGTCACTCCCACAGCCGGGAGCAAACCCAAGTGGGTGGGCTCTTGGCCTCCTTTGTCCACACCTTCCCCAGCCTTTCCCCTGTCCCCTCTGGTTCTGGAGGTCTCAGGGCGCAAGAGGACGAGTCGGAGGGAGCTGCTGGGGTGGGGAGACGCCCACTGTGCCCCTGTGAGACGGGTGGGCTGCACGCCGTAGCAGCAGGATGACCCCACAGGAAGCCTCCTGACCCCAGAGGAAACCCCCTGACCAGAGAGGAAGCCCCGCTGACCCCATAGGAAGCCCCTCTGACCCCATAGGAAGTCCCCCGATTCCACAGGAAGGCCCCCGACTCCACTGGAAGTCCCCCTGACCCCATAGGACGTCCCCAGACCCCATAAGAAGTCTCCTGATCCGACAGGAAGTCCACTTGACCCCACAGAAAGCCCCCGTGACCCCACACGAAGCCCCCCGACCCCACAGGAAGCCCCCTGACCCCAGAGGAATCCCCTGACCCCACAGGAAGCCCCTCGACCCCACAGGAAGTCCCCCAACCCCACAGGAAGCCCCCCTCCTGACCCCACAGGACACCCTCCCGCCCCCTGCGCGCAGGCTGGCTTTGCTCCTTGGTCTCTCCTCCCCAGTTCCCCCCTGCTCTGCTCTTCCCTGCTGAGCTAACGTGTCCCCTGAACCCCTCCCAGGGCTGATCCTTGAGGGGCAGGAAGCTCCCTCTGGGTTCTCCTGGAGTCCCCGTCTAGCACCGTGGAGAGCACCGGGCTGGGCTCAGTCTCCGGGGCTGGTGCCCAGGCCTTCGTGGGAATGCGCAGGTCTGGGAGGCCGCCCACGCCTGTCCTGGGAAGGCCCCCTGCTCGGCTCTCTGACCCTCCGGTGCTTGCCCAAGGCCCGGTCCTTGCTTGCCCCCTTGGCTGTCTCGACCTCTGCGTAGGGCAGGAGAGGGCTTGCGATTGGCCCAGAGATGCCAGGCGGCCTTGGAGATGAGGGTGACGAAGTCAGAGAGGGTGGTGGTCCCTGACCCACCTCACCCCACTCTCCTGGAAGGCGGCCGTCAGTCTGTTCACCTCTCTTCCCGGGGAGGGTCGGTGCTGCCCAACACGTCAGGAACAGGCGGCGAGAAGCTGGAACTGTCCGGACACCAGAGTAGGATCACCCGCAGTGTTCCCCACCCCATCCACATCTCCGGAAGAAACCGCCCCAGGGCTCTACCCAGGAGAGGTGTGCGGAGCGTGTGGGTCAGTGGGGTCAGAGGTCACAGCCGTTTCTCTGCTCTCTGAGTGAGCTACCAGTGACGAGGACAGATATGTGTCTTGGCAGCACCAGGCATCCAACCCAGGCCTCACGCGTGCAGATGTGCCCTGGGCCTGGCCTGGCCATACATGCATGTGCCTGTCCAGCTGAGTGCCTGGCACGGCCCTCTTGGGGCTTCCCTGGTGGCAGGCCCCATGCCATGCCTTATTGTTCCCCTGGCCCAGCAGAGCAGAGGGCCCATGCCCTGTCCCTCCCCCACCCCAGCAGAGCGGAGTGGAGCCCCCGCACCCTTCCCCCACCCCGTGTGACTGCTGCTTCCTCTCTCGCTCACTCTGTGCCCACCACTGCCCGTTCTCGCTCCTCCCCCCAGGTCCCTCATTTCAGAGTGGCCCCCGAGGAGTTCATCAAGTTCCAGTTCCAGAGGTTCACGACCCTGAACCTGCACCCCAGCAACACGGACATCAGCGTGGCAGTGGCCGGCATCCTCCGCTTCTTCAACTGCACCACCGCCTGCCTCATCTGCGCCAAAGCAGAATGTGAGCGGCGCTGGAGGGCGGGCCGGGCCCAGAGGGGGAGGGGCTGGGGGCCTTCCTCCTCGAGGGAGCCGGGTTCCAGGGGGACCGGCTCGCGCCAAGGCTGTCTCGCATCTGCAAACTCGAGTCCCACGTTTTCAGCCTCACCATTCAGGAGCTACTCGGCAAGAGGGGAGCGCGGGGGTGGGGGAGTGGAGACGGCTGTTTGTGTTGGCTGGTGGAGAGCCCCTCTCCCTGGAGAGTGGGCGCTGCTGATGGAACAAGGCCCGAGGTCAATTTCTGGTGAAGCGATTGTTTTTGTTGGTTTTTTTTTTTTTTTTGCAAATGCAGTTTTTGCAAATGTGTTTTCTCCAACTCTCCAATTGCAACATGAATTTAGTGTTTATGAGGTTTGGCAAGTTTAAGCCCTGCACTGCCCGGCACATCTGTGCCTCTGAGGGCGCCAGGTGGCAGCTGTGTCTGCACAGGTGACCGGCCAGGTGGAGGCCTCGGGCTACCTTTGGGGCCCAGTGCCAAGCACCAGGCCTGGGTATCCATGCAGCGAGTCTTGCGCAGGCAGAGGGGCACGGGGCACTGTTTCTCCCTGTCAGCCCTGGCTCCCTGCAGCTCTGCCCACGTGACACCCACCTTCGACCACAGAACCATCCTCCCCAGCTGACCCCGCCCCCGCTGCCCAGGTCAGCTCTCATTTGTCCACGAACAGATCACTCTGCCGGCCTGCCAATCCGATAGCAGCGTCCTGACAAAGTGGGCTTTTTCCTCCTTTACCCCTTGCAGCCTCCATGCGCACTAGGCCATGTGGCAACCCCCAACACCTCTTGTTAACCCCCCCAGCCCTGCAGTTCTCTGGGAGAACAAGCAGTCCTCAAGCAAACTGGACAGTCCAGCTCAGGGCCACGCCCTGATCCAGCTCAGACCGAGCTGTGCCAGGCCACCACTCCTGGCAGGGCTGGAAAGAGGGACGTGGGGCCAGGGGTGAGCTCGGTGGGAGCTCGTGCACGTGAGTCGGGCCCTTCCAGCCCTCTGAGCTGGCTCCCCAGGCCCTGGACCCCACGGTCAAGGTGGCAGGTCGCGTGCAGGGGCCCGGGTCTCGTCCCCAGCACCCCGACCTGTGTGGCTGCAGCCCCACAACTAACAGCCAGTCACAGAAAGCGTAGACTCCACGGGACACGTGTGTGGGGCTGACCACTGCCTGTGGGCAGCGTGGATGCGGGTCCTCCTTCGTCAGGGAGAGGTCCCCCACTCGGCACTGCAGACGAGCGTTCCGTGAGCACCTCATCTCACCCCCTGCATGGGGACTGGGCAGCACCCGGGAGTCGGGGCCACTGGGCTGGGCTCTGGCCAGAGAAGGATTTCCCTGGACAGGGCAGACGGGCCGGACTTTCTGCCCCAAGACTGCTCTCACAGCATCTGCGTGGCTCAGCCAGGTGTGACAGGAAAGTCAGGCCACACCATTGCCCCACGCCCGTGGCAGCTTCTGGCTGCAGTGTGATGGGGCAGCCGGAGATCCCGCTGCTGGGAGCGGGCAGGCCTGCCCAGAGGGACATGGCTGTGGGCATGGAGCCCTCTGCAAGCAGGCACGGCGTCTGTCCCCAGCCTGCCCGGGAGGCTGTTCCCTGGGTCTGCTGCGCTTTCTCCTGCCCTTCCTGGGCCTGGGGGAGTCAGCGTGGAGGTGTGGGAGCCCCACGGGATGCTTTGAGCTGTCCCATCTCCTCGGCCCCCACCCCAGACATTCCAGGGCGGAGGGAAGCAAGTCGTAGAGCTGTGAGGGACTCGGGCCAGGGTGCGAGGAAAAGCCCGGACACCCCAGGCCCGTCTTGTCCGGCAGGAGCAGTGAAGCAGAAGAGCAGCCCGGCCCCTCGCGCCTGCGGCAGACGACACCGCAGGGTCCTGAGACCAGGTGGCTGAAGAGCCCGAGAGGCTGCCTGCCCTGTCCTGGCCTCCTCCTCCAGCAGCGGGGACTCGGGGCTCCCCCTGCTGGCCCGGGGGTCGGGGGGGGGGGGCGAGGGGGAGGGCTGAGCAGCTGGAGGGCAGAGAGGATTAACAGCCCAGGCAGAGGACAAGGACAAGGCAGCGAGGCAAGGACGGTGGGGGCAGAGGCTCTCAGGGCGCCCAGAACTGAATTCTGTTTTCCAGCCGCCAACAATTAGGCGCAGATGAGCGCATTCCGCGGGGAATCGCGCCGCTCACTCCGCTGCTGCCCCAAAGTGGATTTTTAAACAGCAGGGCTGGGCGGCCGGGCTGTGTCGCGGGCCGCATCCGTTTGCTTTAATGGGGAAACAAGAGGGCTTTGTGCGTGCCATGGGCTGCCGAGGCCATCTGGGTCACCTCCCCGGGCCTTGGCTGCTGAGCAGGGCCTTGGGAGAAGTGGGGTCCCTCACCGCCTGGCCCTGAGGCTGTGGGGTCACTCAGTGCAGAGCTGCCTTCTTGTTTGTGTTGGTTGGTTGGTTGGTTGAAGGGCACAGCTGGCAGTGCTCAGGGAATTGTGTGGTATTGGGGTTTGAATCCAGGTTTTGTGCATGTGCGGCCCTTAGAGCCAGCTCCTCAGCCCATAGCTACCTCCTGAGGCCCTCGAGAGGGGCCTGGCCACTGTGCCTATGACCACAGGTCTGACTCTGCTGTCAGAGGCCCCACCTCCAGCATCCTTTTGATGGTTTGGGGCTTTGGGCCACACCTGGCAGTGCTCAGGATTGCTCTTGGCTCTGTGCTCAGGTTCCATTCATGGGAGAGCTCCGGCGACCAGATGGGGTGCCGGGGATGGAACCCGGTTGGCCGCGTGCAAGGCAGGTACTATTCTAGGCGCCTGCCTGCCCGAGTGTGTCCCGAGTGTGTCTGAGCATTCCAGTGGCTGCTCAGGGCCACGTTCCTGGGCCCGGTGCCTCTACTCCGAAGTGCTGTCTCTGATCTTGGGAAGTGGCTCAGCACCCACAGCGCCTCTGGTTCTGTCTAGAAAATGGGCCCAAGGCCCTCTCCCTCCCTGCTAGAGGGCAGAAGGGACCCGACAGGATGATATGCCTGGAGAGTCACCCCCCCCCCACAGCTGTCCTCTCCTTGGTCCCTTTGGGGATCACCGTGGTGAGACCAGGCCCTGTCCAGTGGCTCGTGCCTGTCTGCAGAGCCCAACCCCGCGGGGCGGGGGCGGGGGGAATGGCCATGCCCCAGAAACAGATCCTCTGAGGTCATGAACTTGGTCTGCTGACCCCTGACCATCATCCTCTTTCCATGGAAAGGTCTGGAAAATAGCCCCTGGGGCCCACACTTACTCAGGGGGCAGGTACACAGCGCCCTGAGGTCAGCCGCCCTGGGCAGGTTCCCCCCCCCCCCGCCCCCCCAGAACATTTGCTGTTTCTGGAAGCACGGCCTGGGGGACAGGAGGGGCGTGTAGGGACAGGTGATTTGTTTGATTTGGGGGTATAGACTCGTGGCACCCCTTTGTTGTGCTCCCTGGCTGCATGGCCTGTGCAGCCTCACCTGGGCCTGTCTCAGCCCCGCCGCGTCTTTCACCCCTCACTCCACCCGACACCCCCCTCCTCTACTCCCCCCCCCACGCCAGATTCATCTTCCGTCTTCCTGCAGAGCCCCCACAGGGCCTGGCATGGGTCCGGGCACCCCGAGTCCCAGGTGAGACTAACAGGCTCCCAGGCCCCCCTGTGCCTCGCTGGTCATGGTCAGGCCAGGGGTCCCGCCGGCTGTGGGGCGAGCACTGTGAACCCCCCTGCTAGTGGCCGCGGGCCTTGCCGAGCCCTCGGGACATGGAGTGGCCAGGCTGCAGGGTGCTTCTGTCCTCTGGCACCTGCACTTCTCGCCCAGCCTCGGACATTAAAGGGGCCCTCTCGTGATTCCCAGAGTCCGAGACCCTCCGGGCTGGACAGCGTGAGGTTTCTGGTCCAGCCGTTCCCCCACTGAGTCTGTTTCCCCTGCAACAAGCCTTAGAAGGCTCAGAAGGGTGATAGCCCAGCGGGGAGGACACTCGCCCTGCGTGCAGTGGGCCCAGGTTCGATCCCCACCATCCCAGGTGGTCTCCCGCGCCCACCCAGAGTGAACCCTGAGCACCACTGAATGTGCCCACCACCCCCCAAACAAAATAAAGAAGATTCCATCTCTTCCTGACTTTCTGGGACAGGGTGCTCCCCCATGACCCTGCATCCGTGGGCAGCGCAGACTTGGAGTTGGGGGTCTCTTCCCTGTGTTCAGAGTCCATGAGCCCCCCGCCACCCCTCAGACTCTGGCAGAGCAAGTCCGGCTGTGACCCCTTCCCCGCCCCCTAGCTGCCGCCCCACCGAGCCTTCGGCTGCTCCCAAGTGACTTGACGTCTGTGCCCTCCTGCACTATTCAGGTCTTTGCTCCTGATCTTTAAGGTGCAGAGTGTCCCTCCCCCATCACTGATCCAGCCCTCCAGCAAGCGGGGAGTGGGGTTCCCTACCTCATTCACACACGGGAGCAGCCGGGCGGGCACTGCCCTCCCTGAGTCCCTCTGGGTGCTTCTCTGCGCACCCCCCCCCCCCGGCCCGGCTCAAGGAGCCAAGAGCTGCAGTGCCACATGGGCGAGTCCTGCTGCCCTCGGCACCTCCGTGTCCTCCTGGGTAAAGTGGGCAAGGACCCCCTCATGGTGGGAGAGGCCAGGGACACGCCTCAGCCTACCCCGCCCCCCACTGCATCCCTCGCGACCCCCAGGCCATGCGCCCCCACCCCCACCCCTGCCTCTGCCCTTCTCTGAGACCTGAAGGGTTTACAGAGGACAGCCCCGGGCATCCCCCAAGACAAGGCCAAGCCCTTCGCCCTGGTCCTCAGCTGCCCCGATTCACCCTCCTGCCCATCGGGGGCCCTCGGCAGAGTCAGGCCGTCTGATTGCCTTTCCCGGCCAGCCTCCAGGATCCACGGGTGCCCTTGCCTTGCCTCAGCTGGGGTCCTCCCCACGTGGCCCACAGGGGGCTGCGTGGGAGACCCTCACCCAGCCATGCTTCCCCCCGCCGCCTCCAGGCCTTTTGAACCTGGAGAAGCTGCTACGGCAGTTCCTCATCTCCAAGGACACCCTCTCCGTGCGGATGCTAGACGACAGCCGGGACCCCACCCCGCTACTCAAGGAGATCCGGGATGACAAGACGGCCACCATCATCATCCACGCCAACGCCTCCATGTCCCACACCATCCTCCTGAAGGTGAGGGTGGCCCCCTGGGAGTGGGCACAGAGCTGGGGGTCGCCATGAGACCCAGCCCTGACGCAGCAGGGTCTGGGGGGGGTTGGGGTGGGGCCTAGAGACCAGTTGCCGAGTGGGATGGAAGATGGCCCGTGTTCTGACCAGCCTGCGGGTAGCTGTGTCCATGCTGGGAGCTTTGCCCAGTGCCTTGCATGGTTCCATGGCGCCATTCCCGCTGGCTGGCCGAGGCCACATGCAGCGTCTTCCCCTAGCAGGACAAACCGAGACTCACAGAGATGGTCCTGCGCAGAGGGGGCCGTTGTCTGAGTCCCTTAGCCCTGCGGCCAGCGTGTTTGGGGGGAGTCAGGGCCGGGCGGCAGCCTGTCAGAGCAGGCAGGTACTGGGATCGTGGGAGGACACCAGGCCGAGAGAGATGGGGGCAGAGAGAAGTCACGGGACCAGGGGTCCACGCACCAGGGCCAGAGCCTGGGCTGCCGGCTGGGCCAGGCATGACCCCTGGGGTCAGGCGCATCCGGCTCCTGCCCCTCCCCCAGCCCTGCAGGCTGTGCCTCTCTAACTACGTGTTAATTGCTCATTCAAACCCACAACGGTCTTCTTAAACGGGAGCCGGCCAGCCGCTCGTTAACCTCTGCCAAGCTGCAGGAGCTCCAAGACCCCAACACCACGGTGCCGCCTCCCCTCCCTTCCCCTCCTGGCTAGTTTTGGTCTCCAAGTTAATAAGAGATTTGAACAGGCCTCTCAGCACCAAGCACTGCCCTTCAGCCTGTTGCTATAGTGATTCCCGGAACTCCAGACCCACTTGGTATGTCTTCATCCGTCTCAGCCCATGGATGCTGCAGGCTCCCTCTTCCCTCCCCTCTCCCCTGCCTAGGCCGGGAGCACCCTCCCCACCCGCAAACCCCGAATTTCAGGGCCCAAGAAATCTGAGCGAGGGGGGCTATTCTGCTGAGCTCAGAGCAGTCCCCAGGCTGGGTCGCCGGCCAGACCCCCTGGGCGGGGGGCTGCCCGCCTAGCCCCTGCTGCTGTGTGCCGCTGTCTGCGGTCCTCACCGAGCCGGCAGCCCTAGCCCAGGAATCAATCCCTCGTGCTTCCCAGAGTTGGCTGCTGGGCTCCTCAAAGCAGAAACAGAAAAAAAAAAAAGCCAGGTCTGGTTTGTCGTGGAAACTTTGCAAGTGCCCAGCACTGAGAAGACCGTGCATGCGTCCACACCCCCGTCCCTGGAGAGAACCGTCTCTCTCTGGTGCCCGCGTCTCTCTTTTCCTCCCGGGGTCAAGCCCCTTTCCTCATTTCCCAGACTTGCCTTCACATTGCAGAGCCTCTTCCAGAACCTGCCGTTTTTTTTTTCTTTAATCACCGAATAATTGGCTGGGCATTTCCCCTCGGCCATTATATATTTTTCTCCTGAAGTTTTAATGACCAGCACGTTTCTGATCCTGTGGCCATCCAGTGATTTACCCAGCCTGTCTGTCCCCTTGGTTGGTGGTGAGAGTGTTCTTTTCCATCTTTTGCCCGAGTAAACAGTGCTGGCAGGCGAGCCTCGGAACATAAATTTTCATGTGCTTCCGTGAATGTGTCCTCAGCATGAATCTCTAGACGTGGGATGCCTGGGTTAAAGAGATGTGTGTTCTTAAGAATTTTGAGACCGTTTGCCTCTCGCGTTGGAGAAGACCTTGGCGGGTGCCAGCCGTGCCCCGGCCAGGCCCCTGATGGCCCGTCCTGGCGTTTGGCGCTGTTTCCTGGGCTGTGCTTTGGGGAAAACTCCGTGACCAGATCATTGCTGGTGATCTGCTGCTGACCTCGAGCGAGACCCCTCAGGACCCTCGAGGCTTCCGGGAGCCAGTTCTCTTTCTCCCCGTTTGAGCGTTTTCCACCTTGCAATCCTGGGCAAGCGAGCGAGGGCTCCTCCTTCATGGGGAGAGGCAGGACGGGGGACGTCTCTAGAGGCTGCAGTGCCTCCGTGTGGGAAGCAGGGTGGGGAGCAGCGTAGGGTAGCTGCCAGGAGTTCCCCATGTGCCTGAGGGTGCCCCCGCCCGGCAGAACCCGCTCCCTCTTGGTTTCAGGAGGATTTGCCTGGTAATCCCCGACTTTATTGAGCGGCTGTTCTGCCACCGAACTCCATGTTTACCCAGAACTCAGGTCGCAAAACCAAGGAGTTCTTGTCTTTGATCTTTGCGCCAACAGATTTCACAAATTAGGTATTAATCATCTGATGGTGCCCTTCCGGCCCCCGCCCCAGGCCTGGGGACCAGGGGCCGCCCCTACACCCCAGCTGTGAGCCTGGCCAGGGCACGGCTCCAGCACTGAGGGCATCTTCCGTGCCATCTGGTCCCCTTAGAATGGAGGAGGACATGCAAGGAGGTGGCCGTGGGCTGTGGGCGACGCCCACGCTGTCGCCTACGGATCTCGGATCCTTCTGCCCATCATCTCCCCCCCCAATCCCCCCCCCCGGGGGGCCGCGGCCAGCCCCCAGCTGCTCTGTAAGCACTGGTGAAGGAGCCTTTAAGAAGGAAGCCTGAAGTGCTCCAGGCTTTGTGGGAGAAGTGTCGCCCCCAGGCTCCTTCCTGAGGACCAGAACCGCCTGGTACTTCCCGGAGCTGCTGGCTGCGGAACTAGGAAAATCAAACCCGCTGTCGGGAGCACCGAGACCCTGGGGAGCCAGCGGGCTCTCCCTGAATGACATCCTGGTCACAGCGCCCGTGCTCCCGCTGCTGCGCCCCCGAGAGGCTGTGTCTGGGGGTCCACATAGGAGCTCTAAGGCAGCCTGCCTGCCTGGCTTTTCTCGCCTCTCCCCGTGGGGAGACTGGGGTCAGTGACACGCTCCTTAGCATCTCAGAGACTCTGTTGACTTTGCCCCTCATGGTACCCACGACATCGAGTGGACCAAGTCAAGTGCAGCCTGAACAGTGAGACGCCGGAGCCTTATTCCTGTTCATTGCTGTGGGTGTTGGGGTGGGAGGGGTCCCTGGTTATCTGTGCCCCCTGCCTAACCCCCCGCGTGGGGTGGAGCTTCTCTGTGGGCTGCCTGCAGACCACCAGCCACTGTAGGGCACCGGGTGCAGGTGGACAGAACACAGGCACGGGGCTGCCACCCATCTAGGCTCAGGGCAGGGCCAGGCCCCTGGGGAGGTTCTGCCCGAGCCCAGGGGCAGCCCTGCACCCCCCCCTCGGCGGGTCTTGGTGGCGCCCTCACGTGCCGCTTCTCTTCCCCTGCAGGCCGCCGAGTTGGGCATGGTGTCCGCCTATTACACATACATCTTCACTAATCTGGTAAGCCACTTCCGCTGCTCACCTCCCTGGCACAGCATCATTAATTGGGATCGGTGGGGTGTGACGGAATGAAGCCCAGGAGACGGGAGACGGGGAGATGGCGGCAGAGTGGCAGAAGCTGCCAGCGTGCGAGACGTGCACCACCGTCCAGGGACATGGGGCTGTGCCTCCCAGGTTCTTAGTGCTGGGAGAAGGGCAAGGGGCACCTTGGGCATCTGGTCATGCCACCCACCCCGGGGGAGCAGACCTGCCGATAAGGGGGCCCACCTGGCTGGGGGGCTGGATGCGCAGGGGGGCTAGGGCAGAGTTATGGCACGTGGTACCTCCCAGGGTCACCTCTGGAAACCCCTCGGGCCTGCAGAACTGTCCCTTCCCACCCCAAGTCTGGGCTTCCTATTATGTGTGTCGGGGTTAGGGGCCTGTCTGGGAGCTGCTGTGGGGCTGGGATGACGGGGTTGCGTCTGCGGGAGCTTTCTGAATGTGCCCAGCATTGTGGCCTGGAAGTGTACGTCTGAGTGGGGACACTCGGCTGGAAAGCAGAGAGAGCCCGAGGAACAGGTTTTTAAAGGATTCCACGGCCATTGGGCCAAGCAGTACAGCAGGTAGAACGCCTGGCTCATCTGGGTTTCATCTCCGATACCCCATACAGTGATCCTTGAGCACCGCTGGGCGTGGCCTCCAAGCTAAACAAAACAGATCTGGGACTGTTCTTAAAGGACTAAAGATTTGTGTAGGAAGTTGCAAAATGCATCTACCATATGTCTTTGGTACCATATACATTTGGTACCAGAGGTACCATATGCCTTTGACCCGTGTGCCCGGGCGGGCTGCGAGGTCACAGTCTCTCCAGCAGGACAGAGGCGCGGAGATGAGCCTGGCCTGTGGCAGGCCCCGGGTTCCAGCCCCCAGAAAGGAGCTGAAAGACCACCCCTGGGAAACGCCCCTGCAGTCCGCATGCAGAACCCTGAAGTTCTCCTGGCCAGCGCCAGGTGCTGCACCCCTGCCCTGCGCCCCACCCCCCAGCCGCCCCTGTTCCATTCTCAATGTCCCTAATTTTATCATTTCGAGAATGCCATCTGAATGCAGCCGTGCAGCCCGTGACCTTGTGTGGTTCGCCATCTCTCGGCTCTGTGTCATGCCTTTGAGACCAGCGGTAGTTTGTACTCCTGCAGGCGAGGCAGTGCCTCCCTCTCGCTGTCTGCTGTGTTTGTGTGTTTCCAGCGGGGCAGGTGACCACAGATAGAGCCGTGCCAGCTCTTTCCTCGGCGAGGGGCTTACTTTGCATCCTAGGCGTGGGCTGAAGCTGGCAGGGGCCCGGCACTCGGGAGGAGGATGTGCAGCCCTGCCTTAGACAACAGAGAGGGAGCTGGCTCTGTCCTGCTGGGGCGGGCAGGAGGAAGCGGACCCCCCAGGGACATCCTCAAAGATAAGTTGGACTTTCTAGACACCTGAAGGAAGAACCTTCTGGAATAAGAAACAGCATTTGCTCCTCCTTGGGAATTTGGGGATACGTGGCCCTTCCAGGGAAGAGATTCTCCTCAAGGGTGGTGTGCGGCAAGAATCATCACTCCTTTGCTTGCCTCCGTCCTCGGAGCGGGCCCTTTGGAGGCGACAGGGACGGGGCAGATGCAGCGAGCTGGTCCTTGGCGTGTTCATGCATAGCATCCCATAAGCGGTGGCTTTTGGGTCTGGCCGTGAAGAGCTTACCTAGAGGGGAAGGCCTGCTGGACCTTGCTGTGGGGCGGAGGACAAGGAGCTAGTGCAGGGACCCTCCTGGGGTCCTAGGAACGGAGCTCAGCCTGGCAGAGATGACAGCCCGCCCTCTGGGACCTTCTTCTCTCCAGTTCTTCCCAGACTGTGATGTGCTTGGAGCTGGTCCTTCTTCTCAGGTCCTGTGGAATTGCTCCACCCGAAGCCCCCTCTGACCTTGGCCCTGAGTTCAAGGTCATGTTGGAGAACCCCGTGTGGCTTCCCTTCTGCCCTGAGGATTCCCCCCTCCCCCACAACTGCCCTGCTGCCAGCTTGCCCGGCTCGTGTCCGGGGACCCCTCACCCCCTCCCCAGGTCAGCCCCTTCTCTGTCCGCCTCGGCAGCCTCTGCAGAAGCACCAGTGTCCGGGCCCCTCTCAGGCTCCCCCAGTGTAAGACCCCAGCGGCCATGCCAGCCCCTCAGCCTCTCTCACTCTGCTGCTGTCACCCACGCACACACGCAGGGATGCTCAGGGCGATGCCAGAGCACTCCTCAGCAGAGCGAGGAGCAGTTTCAGTGCAGCCTGGGGAGGTCGGGGAACAGGCTGGGTGCTCCTGCCGTGGGCCCAGCAGAAGGGGGAACAGTGGGCAGCCAGGAGGGGGCCTGGGGGACCGAGAAGCTGGAAGGCGGCCTGGTCTTGGGAATCTGGGTGTCCAGGATGCAGTGGCTTGGCGTGGAGGTTTGTGGGGAGACTGCACCGGTGCATACCCATGACGGCGGTGACTGTTCTTCTGTCGCTGGCCCGTGGAGTTGGGGCACCCGAGGGAGTCACTACTTAGCCTCGGTGTCGCCGTGTGACTCTGGAGGTGAGCGGCGTGCCACTGACTGAACCCTCCTTTTCTGATTGGTAAAGTCGGGGGAGGGGGTAAAATCAGATGAGGTTTTGGGGACAAGTAAAAGTGCATTAACGGTTACAGAGAATTCTGTATCTAGGGCATTTGTGTGTGTGCGTGCATGTTGTGTGTGTGTGTGTGTGTGCATGCATCTTTTGTATGTGCACGTGCATGTTCTGCATGTATGTTGTGCATGGGCATGCATGTTGTGTGTGTGTGTTCTGTAGTAAAGATTTTAGTTTTATGAACTTTTCTCCTTATTGGGGGCCACAGAATGAGACGCACTTGAGAGCACGAGAGCATTCAGTTAGAGCTCTACACACAGGGCACCCTCCATTTGTAGGCCAGCGAGGGGAGATCAGGAATTAGCCTTAAGGACGGTGATGGGGGAACCAGGGTCTTTCGAGCAGACCTCTGAGAGAGAATGTTCTGGAAGCCTCTTGGTCATGCTTAGGCCTTCTGAGAGTCACGGGCATGTGTTAGGAGGAAAGGCCTGTGTTGGAGGCTGTCGGATCGGACTCGGGCCAGAGGAGGAGCTTCCTGGGGGCCAGGTACTGAGTCACCCTCGCCCCAAAACACAGCAACTGAGGGGTGCAGTGGGGCCCAGGGTGGCAGAGTGAGCGGGACACAGGCTCAGGCAGGGCTGAGAATTCGAGTTTTTGGGGCTCCGTGACCCCAGACAGGCTCCTTTACGTCCTGGGCCTCAGCTCAGGCCTCTGCTGTGGACCCTTGTGACATCTGCCTCCAAAGATGCATCAGGTGGCAGCTGGCCTGCAGCTGGGGGAGCAGAGGGACGTGGTAGGGAGCAGAGGGACAGCCGTGGTCTGAGGGGCTCTGCCGACACTCCGCATAGCTGCAGGGAAGCGAGAGACTGGCGTGGCTGCCCATCCCTGACGGCCCTTGTGCCTTTTACTCCGTCCCCGAGAACTGCAGAGTTCGGTGGTTGCATGTGGCTGAGCCCGCCGTGGCTGGGGACGTTTGAGTCAATAATTGCGAAGTAATTGATCAAGTCCCCAGACTTCGCTCACGTCCAGGCACTGAGAGGCTGATGGATTGGGGGCGTCAGTAATGCATGAATGAGGTCGGCCCGGCCTGGATTCAACCCGTGATTGCCCATCGGGAGACCATCCATCATGAACCCAGCTTCTAAGCCAGCCGTTCCTGAACCCCCGGAGAACTCCTCTCTCGGACAGGATCCGGTCAGCAGGGTGAGGGAGGGGGTGCCCATCCCTGAGTCTCGGTGACCGAGGGAGGGACAGAGTGTACCCAGCTGGGCAGTCAGGAGCAGCAGGCTGAGGGGGGGACCCCAGGGAAGCGGGAGCCCATTGAGGGGGCCTTAGGAGAAGGGACAGACCCTCTCTGAGACAGAGGTCACTAAGGCGTAGCTTGTGGACAGTGAAGCCTGAGGGATAGCCACCAGGCTCGCCGTGCGCCTCGGAGCTCAGGTCTCTTCAGGCCTGTTTGCAGGTTCAATTCGACTTGGTCATGGGTTTGTGTTCCAACAAGCAGCTTCTGCCCTGGCGGGTCCCAGTGCCACAGGAGTGTGGCCTGGGTACATGTGTGTGTGTGGAGGGAACCCAGGGAGAGGGTCAGCCCGGGGGTGTGGGGGGTCCTTGTGACAGTGACTTCTGGGTTAAACCATGGCCTGGGGGTGTTGTGACCAGAGGCTCAGAGATGAAGACGCAGGCTGGGGTGGAGAGAGCGAGGCCAGACCTTGCAACCAGGACACGGGTGGCTGAGCTGAGGACAAGGGGAGGCTATGGGAATCGTGGGGACAGCCCAGGCTCTGGGGCCTTGGAACTTGTTTGTGGAACGTCCTTATTCCCACAGAACATACACGACTGGGACTTTCCCTCCTGGGACATTTTTAAGCGTGCCGTAGATGCTGCGTCGCCTTCCCGCTGCTCGGAATGCCAATAGCACATCCGCAGCCCCTTCCCGGGCCTGCCCTGCGCTCAGCCGCCTGTGTCCCGGGGTGTCGGCCATCCCTGGTTCCTCTCAAGGCCACACCAGTCTGCCCCGGCCATCCGTTCCTTTTTATCTGGCCTATCACGTGTGGCGTTACTTTTTCTGGGCTCCCTCAGGTGGAGGCCTGGATCAGCGCTGAACCCTCTCATCAACATTTTTGCTTCGTTAAGGAAAAATGCATTTATCACACGTAATCCACCTTTTTGTTAGATCACAATGGGGTCACGCCAGCAGTGCTTGGGGTCTGTTTCTGAATCAGTGCTCAGGAGTGGCCTATGGTGCTGCTTAAGGGACCGTGTGTGGTGCCGTGGGTTAAATCAGGGTTGGCTGCATGGAGGCGCCATATCTGCCAGAATCTCCGCCCACAGTGGCCCTTGGAGCCCTTTGGAGGGACTGTTGAGAGACACAGTGGGGGCCGGCCATGGCTGCTACCAACTGCATCACAAACATTTTTATCTTCCTGAACTGAGCCAAATGTCAAGACCCCTTTACGCCAACTCTCTGCCCCCTCCTCCAAAGAGAACACTTCGTACCTCGCACCCAAAGCTCTCCTCTGACGAACTCCCAGAGCTCGTGCCTGCACAGGACACAGAAGTGTGCTCATTTCAGTTGGGTGTCTGGGGAGCGTGGGGTCTTCCTGGTTGCTGACGGTCATTGCGTGCCCAGGCTGCCTCTAGCTCTGAATGCATCTTCTGAGACGGTGGGTGTGTTGGGGGCTCAGACACAGGAGGGCCTGGGGCGGGGGACTGGTCTTGAGCAGGTGGGAAGTGGCAGGTGATTTCTCCCTGCAGTTCCATTCCTGGGACTCAGCACTGGGCAGCCAAGGGAGGCTGGGAAGGCAGTTCCTGAGCCCCTGCAAGCCCCTTTGAGGGTATTGATGGTTCGGGATGTGCAGTTAAACCCAGCCAGTGGCGGCTGCTGGTACAAGCAAGCGAGCGAGGGAGGGAGGGAGAGAGAAAGAGAGGAGAGAGAGAGAGAGAGAGAGAGAGAGAGAGAGAGAATATCATAGGCCTGTGGGGCAGTAACTGGAGAGAGAAGGTGAAGGAGGAAGCCGATTTGAGGTAATAAATCTGGAGGGATTATCCAGCTGCTAATGAAGCCAGGGAGATTTGCAGTCACTGTCGAACAGAAGAGATAAAACCACCCTAGTGTATTGTCAGGGGGTGCACGCGGGCCCTGGGCCAGTGACCCGGACCGCCAAGGCGTCAGGGAAGAAGGTGGCGTGGTGAGGGGAGGGGTCAAAGGTCACCGGCCCCAGTAGCAGGCGGCCTGTGGGTGACTGGGTCACGGCAGGCTTTGCTGGTGGCTCTTTGGGTGCCAGGACCCCCTTTTGTGGCCGTGGTCAGTGGAGCTCTTTCCCATGTCCCCCATCCTCTCCCCCCACCCACCGTGCTGGTATTTTAAGTGGGCGGCACCCAGGAGGCAGACAGCAGGCGTGAGGGAGCATGGCTGTGAGAGGCATCCCATCAGGGCACGGCTGCCACTCGGGGGCTCCCACAGATCCTCCAGTACTCCGAGGAGACGCAAGAGTCCTTCCCTGACGGCCCAAGAGAGACCTTCCCGCAGGCTTCAGGCCCGCACCTGAGTGGGCGGCTCCCTGGGTGTCTCTGAGCGTCCAGACCCGCCCGTGTGGGCCATTTCTGCTCATGGCACATGGAGCTGGAGGTGTTTCCTGGGCAGGAGGGATGGGAGCCGCCAGCCTGGCGCACTCCCACGGCCCACGGAAGCACTTTCTGCTCAGGGAACAGTCCTTCAAGGCCCCAGACTGCAGCCACAGGCAGGGGCAACCCCCACACGGAGGGTCCCATACCCCTGAGGGTCTCTCCGGGCTCCCGTTCTGGGCCAGCAGATAGATCCCACGTGGTTCTCCTGAGGACTAGTCAGGACGATGCCTACACTGAAGCCGATGGGGAGGCCCGGCCCCCTCTCCCCCTCTGCTGCCTGTGCCCACAGCCCTGCTCATCTTCCCGCTTTTCCCGAAAGGTCATTTCCTCCAGGACGTCTGTCCCTGAGGCCCCCTTTCCTGGGTGCCATGCCCCGCACGCTCTCGAATTTACTGAGATCTGGAGCCTGCCTCGGGCTTTGAACTTGAGGAAGACAGCACCAAACCCTCCCAGGCTTCTGAGTGAGTGAGAGGAGGCAGCCAGGACACTTCTGGGGCTGGGGGGGGGCGGGGGGCGCCAGGCGAGCGGCACACTTGCCTGCATGCGGCAGGAATTTGCCCCAAATCCCAAAGGGCAGGATGGTCGGGGGCTGCCCCACCGGTCCTGTGGGTACCTGGGCACAGACTCGTCCTCAGTCAGGGTGAGCAGATGGAGAAAAAAGGGCCTGGTGGCTTAGCTCAGGGCTGGAGCGTTAGCACAGCGGTAGGGCGTTTGCCTTGCACATAGCCAACCTGGCCGAGCTGGGTTCGATTCCTCTCCCTCTCGAAGAGCCCGGCAAGCTACTGAGAGTATCTCGTCCGCGTGGCAACGCCTGGCAAGCTACGTGATGTATTCGATATGACAAACACAGTAACAACAAGTCTCAAAATGGAGACGTTACTGGGCCCGCTCGAGCAAGTTGTTGAACAACGGAAGGACAGTGACAGTGGCTTAGCTCATAATCTGAGATAGGGCTGCAGGGGGCTGTGGGTGGTGACCCCCTGGGGGGACAGGGCTGGGTGTGGGGGAACCCCCTGAGGGGATAGGGCATTGGGTGGGGACTCCCTGAGGGGACAGGTCTTGTGAGGGAGACCCCCTGAAGGGACAAGGCTGGTGAGGGAGACCCCCTGAGGGGACAGAGCTGGTGGGTGGGGACCCACAGTCGGCCACAGGAGCGGCCCTGTGCTGGGATGAATCAGAGTGAGACTGTCCAGCTGGTTGTGCTGAGTGGCCTGAGCATCCTTTGCGGGCTGCCACGTGCCCGGGTCAGGCTACGAACACAGCAGCCTTCTCCGGCCAGCCCCTGAGGTGTCCTGGGGTCTTCGGAACAAGCTGCCCTTCAGGTTTTCAGCATCGCAGTGAAAGGCTGTCGCGGGCCGCCCGCTGTCCCCAGGGCTTGGCGTGAGGCGGGTGACGGGAAAGGCTGGGCTGAGACCAAGGGTCAGTAGCTGCTGTGGTGTAGACCTCAGATCCGAGTGGGCTTGAGTTTGAATCCGGGCCCCTCCGTGCAGCCGATGGATGCGTGCCCTGCCCCCTAGCTCGTTGGAGCCTCAGTTTCCCCCTTGTCAGATACCCATCTGACAAGAAGCATCCTTTCCCTCCCTGCTTTCCTACCCCCGCCCCCAGCATCTCCTCCTCCGGCTTAACTTCCTGTTTGCCTCCAGGCTCCCCCAAGCCCCAGCCCTGTTGGAAACAGTTCAGAATTGACCTCCGATCTCCTTGGAACTACAGTTCCCAGGGTGCTCGTAGTGCCGTAGTGTGCCCACGCACACATGCCCATGCACAGACACACACCGCGCGCGCACATTCTGCACACCCTCACGCCAATCGCCAGCAGCTGTGATCCATCAGTCAGACAACTTTTTCCAGTGCCAGCGCAATTGATTCTAAAGTGTAGTTTACTGTGAAATTATTAAGGCTCTCCACATAGATCACCTTTATTGAGTCTTAGGAGGACCAACTCTGCATAATGCAGTGCACTTGGGTGAATAAATGTGTGTTTAGTGCGGCTGGGAGAGGAACGGAGGGAAGGTCCCCCCCGCCCCCGTGGGTCTGGGTTTGCAGGGCGCCAGCCCCCTCCCCCCACCAAGTGCAAACCCTGGCAGGCGGCAGTTCCGGCACCCCTGAGGAGCTGGGCCTCCAGAACGGTGTTCTCCAGCGCCATCCGCTGCCCGCGCCAGATGGGTTGTTGGCAGAGGCGGTGTGTTCAGAGGGGCCAGGCAGCCGGGGGGTGCCCTGGAGAATTCCTCTCTGCGTGTGGACTCAGCCGAGCTGATTAGTCCCTCAGACAGGCTGGTTTGCCTACTCGGTGGTGCTGCGGGCCGCTCCGCGTGCCTTCGGGTGGTCTGTCCCTGGGGGTGTGGGGCTCAGAGGAGGGGTGCCAGATGGGGAGTGTACCGGAAGCTCCATGTGAACTGTCACCAGGAGATCAGACAGAATGAGAGGAGCCCCGAGGGCAGAGCGCAGGCCTCACTTGGACCAGATCCTGGGTTTGACGTCCTGTACCACATGAGCCTGAGCCCTACACCGACCCGCCTGGCCCTGTTGGCCGGATATATTGCCAGGATTCCCCACCATAGCCCCCCCCACACGAAGGAGAAGGGGGACTAATGGGGGTCACAGGAGAGTGCCAGGCTGCAGCAAGGGAGAGAGGGGAGTCAGAAAGCAGCAGAGGGGCCCGAGCCATCGCCCCCACCCGCTGCGAGGCCACTGGGCTCTGGCACCATTGGGTTGGCCACCGCAGGCCACCACTAGCCCAAGGTCCAGGCCCCGCTGTGCCCTTCACTCCCATGTGTGAGCCGCCCCCAGGGGGTCCTGCCCTCTGAGACGCTGCTGTCAGCCCCCCTCTGCCACATGCCTGGAGGCGTCTCCTGCCTGCCTGATGTTCCTCAGGACCAACCAAGTTCTTCCCAAACCCCCAACTCTGCCCTGAGCTCCGAGGCAACACGGCACTGAGCTCTGGGCTGGGGCGGGCAGGGGGTGGGGGGTAACGTTTGAATCCAGCCGCCCAGCCTGCTGGGAGGGACCCCAGACATGTGACCCCAGGAGGCAGGGGACAGCCATGGTCACCCCACACTGCATGGAAGAGTCCCCTGAAGAATGGTCACGTTTGCATCCCCAGCCAGGTCCCTACAAGGGCTCATCGACCTCCGCAGGAGTCAGACTCCGCTCACCTGCCATCGCTGCGTCCTAAGGGGGTGGCGGTCAATTTCCTGAAAGACAGTGACAGGCGCCCTGGGAATGAGGGGGGTCATTGAACAAGGAAGTGACCCAATGAGGCTGACAGTGAGAGCTGATTATCCAGGGCGAAGGGGGGCTTAAAGCTTCCTGGTCCTCACCCCGAGGGGGCTGCCGGCAGGGGTTAGCGCCTGGAAGCTCAGGGAACCGCAAAGCGTTTGTGGGGGGATGTCAAGACTCAGCTTTGCGTTGGAGGAACCAATTATCAGACAACGCGGCTGATGTTTGACAAACAGCCTGACAGCCAGCTCAGGTCCCACGGGGCTCCCCGAAGCAAAATTGAGATATTTGTGTATCATCCATTTAATCAAAATTGAAACTTTGTTCCTCGTATCTGCTGCCCTGACACACAGACACACACACATACACACACAGTCACAGGCTCACAGTCACTCTCCCTCTCACACTTGTAACACTGGCTTTCATATACTTATTCCCTCATACAGAGTCCCTCTCACATAGTCACACATAGTCACACACTCACTCACAGTCATGCACACACTCCCTCTCACACACAGCCACACAGTCACTCACAAACTCCTCATACACAATAATAGTAATACACACACTCCTCACATAATCATACATAGTCACATGAACACACTCTCTCACGCAATCATATACTCATACACGCTCTCCTCTCATAATTACATTTCCAGTCGCTTACATACACTGCCACAACCCACACACTTTTTCTCACACAGTCACAATCTCATTCTCTCGCATACACACTTGCTCTAACACTTCCTTATACACACACCTCCTCACACACTCACACTCATACACAGTCGCTGTCACAGTTGCACACTCACATATACCTACTCCCTGCCACACTCCACACTCTCACACACAGAATCTCACTCTCACACCTTCATATACTCCGTCACACAGAATCGTACCCTGTCACACGCTCATACATGCAGTCCCGCCCTGTCACATATTGTCATGCTCACCCACACTCTCTCACATGGGTCATCACATCCTCTCACTCTTACACTCTCTCACATACTCTCTCACAGGCAATCAATCTCACCTTTTCACGCTTTCACACCTCACAGACTCCCACACACATAATCCCACCCTCACACACACAGTCATACCCTCTCATTCTCTCATATCCTGTCACACACACATAAGCTCAGTCAGAACCGCAAAGCATTTGTGGGGGGTGGGGGGATGTCGAGACTCAGCTTTGCATGGGAGGAACCAATTATCAGACAATGTGACTAATGTTTGACAAACAGCCTGACAGCCAGCTCAGGTCCCACAGGTCATCCTCTCTCTCACACACACAGTCACATCCTCTGAAAACACACAGTCTCTCTCACACACAGTCACACCCTCTTATATACACACAGTCTCACACATGCAGTCACATCCTCTCACACTTGTATCCTCTCACAGTCACACCCTCTCACACAGTCTCTCTCACACAAACACACAGCTACACCCTCTCACACTCATACTCTCTCACACACAGTCACACTCTCTCTCACACAGTTACAACTCTTACACAGTCTTACACACACAGTCACGTCCTCTCACTCTTGTATCCTCTCTCAGACACACTGTCACACCCTTTCACACAGTCTCTCACACAAACACACAGCCACACCTTCTCACACTCTCGTACTCTCACACACAGTCACACCCTCTCACACACTAACAGTCACACCCTCTCACACTTTCATATCCTCTTTCACACATGTAGTCACCCCCTCACATATGCAGTCTCTCTCACATGCAGTGTCACACTCTCTCACACTCTCGTATCTTCTCACACATGCAGTTACACCCTTTACTCTCTCTACCCCATCTCTGCCCTCTTGCTGAGTCCAGCTGAGCAGCGAGTCCCCCCAGGGCTGGCTTCACCTCAGTTTTCTGGGAAACAGGCCCCAGGTCAGCAAGCTCCTCCCTTGCCCTGGGTGTCCATGCAGTCAAGACTCAGAAGCCCCATCGACCAGAGAGAGGGCGGGTCACTGCCCCAGCCACTCACAGGCGTCTGCTAATGGCCGTTTCCCCTTCACTGGAGGAATAAGGCTGGAGTTAGCCACTCCCAGCCTGAGGGCCAGACCCCTTCAGAAGTCTACTGGGCCTGAGAGCAGGGCTGGTGCGGTGGCTGGTCCTCCAGGTGGGAGCCTGGGGCCCCGAGCTGTTGAGGCCCACGTCCAGGGGAGCCCACCCGCCTTCCTGGGCCCATCTCACCTTGTGGTGGCACTGTGTGTCCCACAGGGCACACACCTGCTCTGAGGGAGTCCCAGGGCACCCACCATGCCCACTTGTGCCTGTGACCTCTCTCCTCTCCTCCCCCTCCCTCTTCCTCCTCCTTCCTCATCTTCTCTACCTCTTCTTCCTCTCCATCCCCTTCCTCTTCCCACCTTCCTCCTCTTCTTCCTCTTCCTCTTCCTCCTACTCCTCCACTTCCTCCTCTTCCTCCTCCTCTTCCTCCTCCTCCTTCTCTGTAGGAAGCTGTGAAGGGCCCAGGACTTTGCCCAGTGGGAAATGCACCTGCTCTCAGAGCCCAGGGTTTCTTTCAGCCCC
Organism: Sorex fumeus; assembly: GCF_029834395.1. Classification (NCBI taxonomy): domain Eukaryota; kingdom Metazoa; phylum Chordata; class Mammalia; order Eulipotyphla; family Soricidae; genus Sorex; species Sorex fumeus. The sequence continues at coordinate 1,159,284 of NW_026606255.1, read as the reverse complement.
CCGAGCCCCAGGAGTCCTCATAAGCCATAGTCTGGGGTGTCGGGGCCTCCCCTGTCCTCTGAACCAGCTGTGCGGGTGAGTGTGTTCCGTTACTGAGGGGCGGGAAGACCTAGCCAGGGAACAGGAGGGAGACCCTGGGACTTGGGGCAGAAAATCATTGCCCAGGAGTGTCACTAGAAGCCCTGGGCTTGCTCTCTCTCTCTCTCTTGAGGATGCTCCGTCAACAGGTGCACAGTGGAGCCAAGGGGGAAACTGAGGCTCTGTAAGGCTATGGCATTGCCCACAGAGCCTCCCGACCTGAGGAATGTGGCCCGCTAGGAGGAGTGGCAGGGATCGAATGAATTTTTGCAAAGCAGAGGCAGACGGAGGGTAAAAGACATTACGGCAAATGGCATCATTACTATTATTCCGTGGTAAGTGCTATTGTATTACAAGCATCATTGGGGGGAGCAAGTGCTCTTGTCAGCCGGCGATCCGGCTTCTCTGCGCCCGCATCCGGCAACACTCAGTGTCAGCGGCATCAACAGCTCAATTAGTCACCATCTGGGCCTCCCTGCCCGTCTCACGCTGCCAGGCGACATGCCCGGCCCGTGTGGGTGGGGCTCTCCCTGTGGCCTTCCCACGGCCCCCCTCTTGATTCCTGGCACCCACTTCCCTCTGGCTAGAGTGAAGGCAGCCGGGATGGCCCTGGCCTCGTGCCCACATGCACCTGGGTTCCCTGCCTTTGTCCCCTGCTGCCACCTCTGAACGGCTCCTCTTTGCATCTGCATCTCACTCGGTTCTTGTTTCCGGTCCCGACGTGCCAGCAGCTCACAGCACCGGCCGCAGAAACCCCGCTAGAAGTGGCCACTTTGACCCGTGGCCCTGGCGCCTTGTCCCAAGGACCTCACCCTGGCCACTGCGTAGCTCCTGGGGGCAGGACACAGTTGGTTTGTAGTTGCACTTATAGTGCACGACATTTGTCCTCGAGGAAGGACACTGGGGTTTTTTGTTTTTGTTTTTGTTTTTTCTTTTTGGGTCACACCTGGCGATGCACAGGGGTTTCTCCTGGCTCTGCACTCAGGAGTTACTCCTAGCGGTGCTCAGGGGACCATATGGGATGCTGGGAATCGAACTTGGGTTGGCTGCGTGCAAGGCAAACGCCCTACCCGCTGTGCTATCTCTCCAGCCCCGACACTGGGGTTTTTGAAGCTTGAAGGAAGGAAAGTCCAGACCCGAGATGTCTGCATGGGGTGAGCCGTCAGAGGGCCTGGGATCCTGGCTCTGGCCTGCCAGCCTCCTGCCTCCTGTGGGCTGGCATCCGAGACTGCGTGATGCCTGGTGGCAGGAGCCGGCCTTATCCTGCCATGCAGAGAGGACAGACAGAGCTGGGCACTGCCCATCCAGCAGCAACCTGGACCCCCAGTGGCCGGCGGGGGCCAGTGCTGGATCTCTCCAGGCCCTGGAACCCAGGGAGTCAGGATGGAGAGAGGCGGAGCTTAAGCCCCTGAGTGTCAGTATCTCCAGGGGGAGAAACTGAGGCCAGGGGTGCCTTAGCGCCTCCTGCTGGCCGGGGAGTGCATACATCATTTCTCACCGGCCAGCAGCAGGGAAAATTTTAGCTCCACAGTTGCCAACGGCTTCCATCCATCACCCGAGCAGCTGGCGAAGCCCAAATGTACAGTCATAGGCACAGGACTCCCGCCCTCCGTGATACAGTCCCCAGGGCCCCCTCCTCACCCCAGGGCTTTTGCAGGGGGCCACGGATTGAGGGGGTGAGTGTGGATGGAGCCTGCACAGAGAGGGTGTCGGGCAGCCGAGCAGCACTGGACGGCATTAGGTCTGCTCTGGGCCGGGCCCGGCTGTCCTCTCAGTGCCGGACTGGCAGGGGAAAGGCTGGGGGCAGGGCCAGGACCTTGACTGGAACTGGCAGGCAGATCCGAGTGGGTGGCTGCTGCCTCGAGACTGACACAGGAGCAGCGGCACAGCTGGTGGAGAGCGCAGGCCTTGGTGGCAGTCAGCAGCCGTTCCGCCGAGACGGGGAGGGCCCGGGCTGGCGCTGGCCTTTGTGCTCCTGAACGTGCAGTGTTCCTTTCTTCGTTTGTCCATTTTGCTCTGGGCCACCCCCGGCAGTGCTCAGGGCCGACTCGTGGCTCAACTCTGGGATCACTCCCAGAGGTGCTCGGGGAACCCTGTGGGCTGCCAGGGATTGACCCCGGGCCGGCCGTGTGCAAGACTGAGCTATCTCCTGCCTCCACAAGCCTTGTGGGAGTGCGAGATGAGGGTGGGCTGCACCTTGCGTGCTTGTCTCTATTCCAAGGACCACCCAGGCTTGACAGCAAGGCCCAAGCGGCTCTGGGGAGAAGCTTCTGTTTTTATTTATTTATTTTTTAGATTTTTATTAGTGAAAACCATGAGGTACAGTTGTAGATTTACGGATTTTTGTGCTTGGGTTTCAGTTATACAATGATCGAGTACCCATCCCTCCACCAGTGCCCTTTCTCCACCACCACTGATCCCAGTATCCCCCCCACCCCCCGTCCCCCCCCATCCTACCCTGCCTCTGTGGCAGGGCATTCCTCCTTGTTCTTTCTCTCCCCTTTTGGGTGCTGTGGTTTGCAAAAGAGGCACTGAGTGGCAATCATGTTCGGTCTATAGTCTACTTTCAGCACGCATCTCCCATCCTGGGAGGATCCTTCTGGGGAGAAACTTCTATACAGTTTCTCTGAGTTGCATTTTCCCGGCATTTTCTCCGCGTAGAGGTTAACCCGGACACGGTCACAGGAAGCCTCGGACTGCTGATGTTCTCTTCATCACCTCCGAGAGTTTCCTGGCGCTTCTTATGCTCTGTGGGGTCCACCTGTCTCTGGGTGGGGCCTTGAATTTCTGCCTCAGCGATGCCTATGCCTCCTTCCTCCATTCCAAAGAGCTGCAGCCTTGCAACGTCAGAGGATGTGGTCTTCGTGCCTGCGGGCTGCTTCAGGGCTGGACAATCTCTCTGCAGGCTTCAGCACTTCGTCCCTGAGGTCTTTTCCCGACCCCTGCCTTATCTCTCCCCAAGCACAGAGGGAAGGGCTTGCCGAACAAGGCCAGCTGCTTTCCGGTGGTGGAATTAGGGGCGACTCCAGGGGGGTGCTTAATCTTTGGGCAGGTTTCCTGTGGTCCTGATGAGAAGGGGCTGGTAGGATGGGAGTGGGGTGGAGTTCCCAGGGAGCAGAGAGCCCACTGCCATAGCAGAGTCTGGTAACTGGGGCAAGGTCCCCGTACCCCACCCCTTCCCCCCATACACCGTCTTTCTCATTGCCTGGTAATGGCTCCCGAAAGTGCCCGCGAAAGGCCTTCCTTCAGCTAATCACGCCAATAACTCCAGGCTACGGTGCTTTCCTCCCTGTTATCCCCGGCAAACGCCATGAAGTGTTGCTTCCCCTCCTGTTTATACCTAATTAAAAGAGATAAAAATAAAGAGATTCAAAGTTGAGGAGCAGAGATGGAAAGGCATTTCAGCGAGGAGAGTCCGGGCCCCCGAGACGGCGCTTTAGAAAGTTAACGGCTCTCAGCCCGGGGCCACGCGCCCCTGCGTCCACTCTTGTCGTGTCATTTGCTTAAACCACAGCACCAGCATCCGGTTGCATGGTGTTTCTTAGGGCGCCTGGGAGACAGTGGTGAGGGCGGTAACCCGAGCTTCCAGAGGATTGCCCGGGGCTGCGACAGCCACCCAGAGCCAGGTGCGTGCGACCAGGTCTTTTGGAGTGATGCCTGGCCGGTTCTGTTCCACCCGCTGTATCCTGGGGTTCATATTCCGGGCTGGACCCTCCCCGTGGTGTCCAGCTCAGGGCTGCACAGTACCCTCCCGGGCCCTGCCAAGACCCCACTGTCATTAAGGAGCTTCTGTTGGGCGGATCACATACGTGACCAGTGTTCATTTTGTACCTGCCTCTCTTCCAGTTACGCGCTCTGAAATGCATCTCAGATTTTAATAGAACGCCATGACTTACCAAGTTGCTCATCATACAGCTGTTTCCCGCTGGAAGGTCATGTGGTTTTCCAAGATAAAAAAGGGAAGTGAAGCAATTTGCGGTTGTTCTGTTGTGGCTAATTGGCCGGATTGTGTCTCCTCTGGGGTCCAGATGATCAGAACTATGAGACTAGCCTTGGGCAGCACTTGCCTTTAGGTTGCCAGGGGTGTTGGATGTTAACTCTTGCACTGTTATTTCAGAAAAAAAAATGAACTACGAGTGTATAGAGACCATTAAACTTTGTAAATGTGCTACTTTGGGGCTTCACTAGATATTAGGCCTACTACGCGTTAGGGTTAGGGTTTGACTGAGGCTCAGGTTAGGGTCAGGGATGTGATGGCCGTTCGTAGGAAGTAGTGGCTTTCCAGGATAATAAGAGAAGGGAAGCATTTTGCTCTTGCTGCTGTGGGCTAGTTGACAGGATTGTGCCTATTCTGGGGTCCAGTTTATATGAAATATGGGAATAGCCAAGGGCGAGACTTCCCGTTAGGTTCCTGAGGTCTTGGGTTTGACTTTTTCATTGCTATTTCTGAACAAATGAATGTTAAGTGTATAGTGATCATCCAACATTGCCATTGTGCAGCTTTGTGACTTTTGGGCCTCACTGCAGCACCCCAGGGCCCAGAGCCATGCCCAGTTATACTTCACCGCCTTGGCGGGCAGCTCAGCGCTAGGACCCTCCATGCCCAGGCACCGCCATCCCCATCTGAGTGGTGCTTGGGGGCCTCCAGGGTCTCAGCTGCCAAATACGTGGGCAACCACGTGGTGCCGGAGATGAAATGATGTGTGTTTAAAAAGAAGGTGATAAGACAGGGGAACAAGCACAGGATTCAGTCTCCGGCTGGACCTCAGTTCATCCCTGGCACTGCCTTCCCTGTCCCCCAGCGTGGCTAGCTATGGCCCAGCCAGCGGCGCCCAGAGACCCAGAAGAGTTGCATTGTTACACCCCGGGTGCGAGCACTGAGCTGTTCAGTCTAGTCAGACTTTTTCCTGGCTGTTTCATAAAAGGAAATAGTGTCCACTTGAGAAACGATTGACTTGGGTTTTAGCCCTTTCATCTTCCCACCCCCTGTGTGACCTTCCTTCCACCGTGTCCCCAGGTCCCACCCTCCGTCCCCGCCTGCCCCCTTCACAGGCATAAATTCACTTCAGATTGTTTGTTTCAACACAAAGGCAAATGGAATGATCCGAACTTAGATCGATCAGAGCCAATTGGGGGTCACTGTTCCACCTCACAATGGTGTTCCTGGAATCATTGTCTGGGGATTTACCCGGCTGCCTGGCGCCTCCACGCTATTGTTGAGGCCCATTGAGCTTCTCTGCAACTTTCCCATCAGATTCGCCGAGACCCTACTGCACTGACAGTGCTCTGGAGCTCAGGCGGCCATGGCTTCATGGTCGGCAGCCATAGATCTGGACAGTTCGGTGGCTCGGCACTTGGATGAAGTTCAGTTGTGGAGCCCGGCCATTTGTGTGTGTGTGTGGGGGGGTGTTGGGGTGGCTGTGGGCTGCTGTGCCTTCGGGCAGAAAGGGGGATCTGCCTGCCCGTGCCGAGAAGGCCGCAGAGTGGAGATGGGGCCTGCGTGCTTTGGAGATTCCGCTGTGGAGCTGGGCCATTTCTCTGCTGCAGGATGAAATGTGTTCCTGAGGGGGGGGGAGGACTCACATGCAGGGCCGGGGAGCCTGCCGCCCCCTCCCCGTGATTCTCACCAGCCAACAGGGTTCAGTCTGAGGGCGTAGTGTGATGTGATGCAGTCTAGTCACCTGAACCCAGGACCACATTCCCTGCAGGAAGTCACACACGCGTGAAAACGGGGATGCTCATACACGTGTACACGCATGTGCTCAGAGACAGTCACACACATGTATGCGCACATTCACGTGTTCATATGGATACTCACAAGCACACATGTGTTCACATGGATACTCATACACATGTGCAAGCATGTGTGTGAACATGCATGACACATGTATGCACACACATTCGTGTGTGCACTCAGACACGTGCATCATGCACTTGCTCACACACATACACGCGTATGCACTAACATACATGCAGATACTCATGCACTTGCTCACACACTTAGACATGGTCATACACATGCACACGTACATGCATACGTGTACATGAAGATACATGTGTGCACAAGGATACTCAGACACACATACTTAGGCACACATTCTGCATACATGCTCGTGTGCTCACACACTCTTAGACACACATTCATACACATGTGAGCGCACGTACATACATGTCCATGCACATTTTCGAGCTATGAGGACTCTCTTTTTCCAAAGACGAGCAGTCAGGGTGGACATGAATTCTGCTGTTTCCTGACCCCCTGCTGCGGGGAGGCGCTGGACCAGGTGGCGCCCTCTGAGGACCCCGGGCTCTGAAACGTCCTTGATCAACAGTCTGTGACCAGCACTTAGCAGTCCCTCCGGGTGCCCTCTGCTCTGCGGGGGATGGGGACACGCGGGCTGTGGGGACCAGCGCCCCGGGCCATTGCCAGCGCATGCATTTGAGGGACAGGGGAGTAGGGCTGCGTGTCTGCTGTGCCCCTCGGCCTTCCCCGCTGACTGCTGGCTCTGCTCCCCCCAGTGTGATGGGACCCACTTCTACTGAGTGTGGGCACCCCCTGAGCCCCCTTCCCGGCTCACTGCGTCCCAGGAAAGCCCACCCTGTGCGGTGCCCGCACCTGAGGCTGCTGCCACTGGGCGGTGGGGGCACAGGAGGGGAGCCCGGCAGTCTGCGATGGGCACCGTTGAGTAGAGGGTGCGGAAACGGGGAGACCGGGCCGTGTCAGCCTGTAGAATCATGGGGTCTCGACCTGGTCCATCTGGCCAGCTGACTCTGCTCTAAATATCCTGGTGCTCCTGGGAAGGCGAACCCCCCCCCCCCCCACGCAGCCCCCAACCTAGCTCCCAGCACCTGTCTCCAGGCACACGTCTGGAGGAACGGTCCCCAGGCGGGGGTGCAGGGGGCTGCTGGCTGGTCGCTGTGTGTGGTGGGTTCTGGATTTGAAACAGACCAGCAGGCGGCATCGCCTTGGAACTGCCACCAACCCTGCCTCCTCTCACCGTGCGCCTTTTGCAGAGGTGGAGATCGTGTGCCAGATTTTCTAGCTTCATTCCAACCTGGAGCCATATTTTCAGGAACTTTCTTTAATCCCCTCCTCCGCCACCCCCGATCACCCCCCCCTCCACTGAAAGTGAGTGTCCCAAAAGGACGCGTGGGAGAGCGGCTGGAAAGAGCTTCCCCGTGTGTGATGGGGAGTGGCTAGCTGTCCCATGTTCATTTGGAAAACAGCCCTCTGCGTGAGGCAGCAGGTCTCCTCCAGGGGATGTTGGGGAGGAGAATCCTGGCATTTCTCCTCCTCCCAGGATGCACAGACTCCCCCAGTGCCTGGGAGAGAGGGAGAGAGAGAGGGAATCAGCAGGGAGGCCCCTGGATCTTTTCATCTGAAAGGACCTTTGAAAACAGGATCTAATTGAGGGATAAGAAGGTGGGAATTAAAGGCAGGAGACAGGGGCTGACTTGGGGATGGGCTGTCTCCCAGTCACTGTAATTAACTCATTCATTCCGACTCTGCCTGGCGCTGGCTCGTCTCTGGCCCAGTGGGGCTCACAGAGACAGGGAGCTGGCAGCTGCCGCGACTTCCCGGGCAGGACTCAGACTCCCTGTAATGAGCCTTTTCCACCTGCCAGCCAGGAGGCTGAGCCTTCCTTGTTTGTGGAGCCGACTTCTGGGTGTACTGGCGTTATTGTTCCTCCAGGCTGGACCCGGCCCGGCCCTGCAGTTGTCAGTGTCCCCGGATCTCAGGGGTCAGTTTGCACAGTGCAAATCCCTGCTCTACCCCACCCAGGCCGTGCTCCTGGAGCCGAGGCATCCAGCTCTCCTTAGTGAGGATGGTACTGTGTGGACGCGGTGATGCCATGGATGGTACTGTGTGGACGTGGTGATGCCGTGGATGGTACTGTGTGGACGCGGTGATGCCGTGGATGGTACTGTGTGGACGCGGTGATGCCGTGGATGGTACTGTGTGGAGGCGGTGATGCCGTGGATGGTACTGTGTGGACGCGGAGATGCTGTGGATGGTACTATGTGGACCTGGTGGTGCCATGGATGGTAGTATGCAGATGTGGTGATGCCGTGGACTGCAGTGTGTGACTACGAGCAGGTGTTCCTCTGAGTGTCCCGGAACTCCGCCTTCTTATCTGGTCTCTCTGTGGAGGCCAGCTCTGGGGGCTCCAGGGGCTGAGCTCCCGCTGCCTCAACGGCTGTGGCTTCTCCTAGGGGTGCTCCCTGTCCTGAGGCCTCACACCCACAGGCTTGACCTCCCCTCATTTGTTCTGGGGCCTCACCCAGCAGTGCTCATTCCTGGTTCTGAACTCAGGGCTCACAAGCCGGCACTGGCTGGCACAGGTAGACACTGACACTTACGGCCTGGCCGGGCACAAGGTGGCACCACCTGGCATCACGGGCACAGGTTGGCACTGCTCGCGGTGGTGCTCAGGGGACCATCAGGGTCCCGGAACCCGGCCTGGCTTCAGCTTTGTGCGGGAGGCGTGTGCCTTAACTCGGGTATCGCCTCTCCAGCACCCCCGGCCATGCCCTCGGAAGGCCATGGTGAGCGCTGCGGGCGGTCTCCTGACGCTGTGTCTCCGCAGGAGTTCTCGCTGCAGCGCATGGACAGCCTCGTGGATGACCGCGTCAACATCCTGGGCTTCTCCATCTTCAACCAGTCGCACGCCTTCTTCCAGGAGTTCGCCCAGAGCCTCAACCAGTCGTGGCAAGAGAACTGTGACCACGTGCCCTTCACCGGGCCTGCGGTAAGTGTCCCCCCACGCCCCCCGGGGCCCCTTTGCTCTGTGGGTAGCATGGACCCCGGGGTTTCTGCCCTTTCCGGATGCTGCCCCCACAGAGGTTCACACACCTGGGGGGGGTCCCAGGGCCCCAGTGACAAGCATGGGGGGGGAGCAGTGAGTTGGGGCCGCGGCTGGGGGAGGAGACATGGGTGGGAGACGCAGCTGTGGTTAGGGGCGGGGAGGCCTGTGTCATGCTGCTTGGAGGGGGCTTTGGCACCATCCGCTGTCTTAGTTTCCGGTTGTGGAGACGAAAGCCCAGGCTGGGCTACGGGGGGACGGGCAGGGCTGGGTCTTGTTCTGAGGCCAACCTCAACCCTGGCAGAATGAGGCTAGTTTGGGAGACAGGGGCTTGGCCTGGAACCCTGGGCCACTTGGGCGGTGGGGGGTTCCTTCCTTGAAGCCCACCTTCCCGGCTTTTCCACCAGCACATGGTTTGTGGTCTGTCAGTGCATCATCTGTGGTCCGTGGTCCATCACGTGTGGTCTGTGGTTCGTCTGCTGTGTGTATCAGCGCTCAGGCAAGGCCCAAGAGTGGGGGTGGGGGTGCCTGGCTGCCCGGGCCGTGTCCTGGCCATGATATCTCCAACCCTCCCTCATGCCCAGCTGACCAAGGTGCTGACCAGGGGCCCATGCCCAGTGACCATACGCCCAGTGAGCCTCCATGTGAACTCAGAGGGCTACGGCCTATCCACTACTGTCCCCTTTTCTCCTCCCTTACGTCCTCTCTCCTCCCTCACCTCCTCTCTCCCCCTCACCTCCTCTCCTCCCTCACCTCCATCCTCCCTCACCTCCTCTCCTCCCTCACCTCCTCTCCTCCCTCACCTCCTCTCCTCCCTCACCTCCTCTCCTCCCTCATCTCCATCCCCCCTCACCTCCTCTGCCCCCTCACCTCCTCTCCTCCCTCACCTCCATCCTCCCTCACCTCCTCTCCTCCCTCACCTTCTCTCTCCCCACCACTTCCTGTGCTTCCTCCTCCTCTTGACTCCATGTTCTCTCCCATGGACTTCTCCTCCCGTCTCCCAGTGTGTGTCTCTTCTTTGTCACCTTCCCAGAGGCAGGCAGGTTTGACTGGGGAGGCTCCCCCCACCCCACGGGCCCCGGAGAGGGCAGGGCTGGCCGGGGGCGGGGGGGAGGCAACCCTGGCAGGCAGCTGGGTGCAGGGCTGGACAGCTGCCCACGTGCTGTGCTCCCAAGCTGCGCTCTGTGGTGACAGGACCCCCCCCCACTTTCGTATGCGGTTCCCAGGAACCACGTTGCAAAGAATGAAAATCGCGGCAAATCATTCAAATTACAGATGGCTAGATTAAGTAATTAGAATTAGGCTAAAGCAGATGTTTGTAATTAAGGGTTTATTTCATTGAATAAAACCCAGATTGTAAGCTCCATTCCGTGAGGCTGAGACGGTGCCCGTTTCAGTGCCCTGCCCAGGCCAGTCTCTGCAGAGGTTCAGAGACAAATGGGCTTCGGGAACACGCCGGGGGCCGGGGGCGCAGGTGTGTGTCCTGAAGGTGTTCTGACCCCACGGTTAGGGGCGGGGGAGAGAGGCAGCGCTGTGGTCCAGGAGGTGGGCTCCGCTTGGCCTGTCCGGGCCTTCCATTCCCCTCAACAATTCACAAACCGCTCACAGGAAGATAACGATGAAGAAGCAAATGAGAACACGGGAACGAGCAGCCTCTTGTGCTGGAACGAGGGGCGGGTCTCAGCTGTGAAGTAGCTCCAGGGTTTCATAGCTAGAGGGACAGGACTAGGCTAGACAGCAGAGAGGAGGCCGAGAGTGGGCCCGGGGAAGGCAAGGGGTGCTGGCCCTGAGCCCCCACACTGGGTGCCAGGTGCTTCCCAAGAGAGGCAGTGAGGGTCGGGAGTGGCTCAGGTGGGCTCCCCAGGCCGAGAAGAGCCCGGGAGTGTTGGGGTCCTCATGTCCCTGTGGGGGAGACCGGGAGGGGAGGAAAGGCGTGATTAGGGGCTGGGAATGGGACCAGGGTGGGGAACAGACTTCAGGGAACCCCCTGGGAACACCCAGGAGCTGGTCCAGCTGAGGGGCCCAAGGGAAGAGAGGTTTGGGGTTCCCAGGCTGACACACAGGGAGCCAGGAACCACATCACCCCTCTGCAGGCGACACCCCTATAAGGGCTGCCAAAGGTCACAACCCCCAGCTCGCTCACCCCAACCCACGATCCAGTCACCTGTTACGATGGCCGAGCCTCCACTGTGGAACAGTGGCCGCCGGGGCCAAGGGAGGCTCAGTGGGTGGATATGCCCGGCGGGGTGGGGTGCCAGGGCTGCGTGTCAGCACTGGTCAGGGGCTCCCGGGAACCAGCATACAGCCTGTAGAGAGAAGAGCGGGGAGAGAGGACAGCGGGCCGGACCCGGGCTCAATCCCCAGCATCCATATGGTCCCCTGAGCCCATTAGGAGTGACCCTGGATGCAGAGCCGGGAGTAAGCCCTGAGCATCGCTGGGCATGGGACCCCCCAAGCCCCACCCCCCACCATATGTAAAATAGGTTGGAATGAAAAGGACACATTTGAGGCCAGCTGGGGTCTGGGGAGCAGCCTGAAGGTGCACCACACCCCGGGGGCATGGTGCACTCAGCACTGCCGGCCTTGGGGCACTCTGGGGTGGGGGCGATGTATCCGCAGGCGGGATGTGCCCAGACCCGGAAGACAGACCCTTACCTGGCGCTTCTGCTCTCTCCTCCCTCCCCTCCCTGACGCCCAGCTCTCCTCCGCGCTGCTCTTTGACGCTGTCTACACCGTGGTGACCGCGGTACAGGAACTGAACCGCAGCCAGGAGATTGGCGTGAAGCCGCTGTCGTGCGGCTCGGCGCAGATCTGGCAGCACGGCACCAGCCTCATGAACTACCTGCGCATGGTGAGGCCGGCGCCCGCAGCCCCCCAAACCCAGCGCCCCCGCCAGTGGCCCTCTTTAGCGTGCCTTTGGCGTTCTGGGTCTGACTGTCTCGTCCTGGCTTCTTGCCTCCCCCGGACTCCGGCAGGCCCAGAGGCTTCTTCCTCCCCTATCCTCCAGCCCTGCCACCTGTAAACTGGTTCTGGGGACCTGGAGGGCGTGGCCGGCCCCCAGCGGAGGTGGGAAGGGGTCCCAGGACGGTGCAGCCGGGGCACTGGGGGGTGCTGTAACTCACGCTCTCTTGGACAGGTAGAATTGGAAGGTCTCACCGGACACATCGAATTCAACAGCAAAGGCCAGAGATCCAACTACGCCCTGAAAATCCTACAGTTCACCAGGAATGGGTTCCGGCAGGTAAGGCTGCTGGCCTGGGCGTTCAGGCCGGCCCCCATGCTCAGCCCCCCAGAGGCACGGCCTCCCCACACCCCCACATACACTTCCGGCCACCAAGACTGGCCCATGGGGGGCAGGGACCGCAGCTTCTTCAGAACATCTCAGGGGCTGCCACCGAGCTTTGTGGGGGGCAGAGAGAAGGCCAGGATGTGTCGCCTCTGTAGGGAATGCCCGTGGGTCCTTCTGCTCCCTGATTTTCACCCTGACACCCGGAGACGTTTGGTCAGGCGCAGAGTGGGGGGGGGGGGCCTGACGGATCCCCGTGCCTGGGCTCTTTCCTGCCCCCTCCCTCCGCGCCAATCACACGCTCCTTTCCTGCCCGCGCCCGGCTCTGGCTTTGTGCTCCCCGGCTGTTTTCCATCCCGCTCCTTCCCTCATTCTCCTCCATTAACCTTTGTATTCTCCTTTCCTCGGGCTGCCGCAGAGGGAGGGGATCCTGACAGCCACTCGGCCTCTCCCGTCGCACTGATAATCAGCCGCTATTCTTAGTCTGGCCCAGCCTCAGCGAAGGAGGGGATGGGGCCATGGAGACGAGGCCTCATTAGGCAGGAATTGCCGGTAGGGGCTGGACCTGGGCCGTGAGGGGCAGAAGTGGCTTCCTGGGCTCGGGGGCCCTGGGCTGCCCCTCCACCATCTTTGTCCTCTCCCGGAGTTGGTCCTCCCTGAGCCTCCCCACTGGCCACGGCCACCTTGCATGTACCCCGTTCGGTGCTCCCTCTCACTCAGTCCTCCCGCTCAGTGACCTCCGACGGGGAGACGGGCTCTGCATCGAAAGTTCCTGGGGACAGCTGATGTGGAGCCAAATCACTGCTGACTTAGAAGCCCAGTGTTGTTGGTTGGTTTGTTTGTTTGTTTGGGGGCCTGTGCGGCGGTGCTCAGGGGTCACTCCTGGCTCTGCACTCAGATATGACTCCTGGCGGTGCTCGGGGACCCTGTGGGATGCCAGGATCGAACTCCGATCAACCACGTGCAAGGCCAGAGCCCTCCCCACTGTCCTATCGCTCCGGCCCCTCCAAGTATTTTTTGAGGCTCCTCCCCCAGCAGTACTTGGGGGTCCCGGGGGCCGCCCCTTGGGATGCTTTGCTCAGTGCTGAGGACCAAGCAGTGAAGGCTCCTGTCTGATGTGGGCCTGTGGGTTCTGGTGCAGACTGCAAGCTGCGTCCTTGGCGCCGTCCCCAGGTCCCAGCCCAATCTCGGGTATTGACAGGTGCCCTTCCCCCGCGCATCACAGCCCAGGAGCCGCTGGTGAGCCGTAATTGATGGGCTTCTCTGCGGGGAGGAGAGTCACTCCCCGTGCTCAGGTTCTCTGCTTCCCGTGCCCGGGAGTGGGCACGGACTCGTCAGCACAGATGGCCAGGAGCGGAGGAAACTGCGGGCACCTCCCGGACGTCACGTGTGTTCTGGGCTCAGGTCACGTCCTACCCAGATGATAGTCCTTACAGGTGACTCCGCTTTCCTCTCCCACGGGAGGAAACTGGCTGCAGCGCCCCGCCCCCCCCCCCCCCCAGCAGGAGGGGAGGGGAGATGCTCAGAGCCGTCGGAGTTCCTGGCTCTGTCCGTCTCTCTGTCCATCCTTCCATCCATCCATCACCCTTGGCATGTGCCCACAGCTTTGCCTTCCCCGCGGTACTGGGCTGCCCGTGGGCATGGCAGCTTCGGGCGGGATTTTTGGTTTGGTTCTTTCCCGGGCTGGGAGAGTGACTGTTTGGGGCTGAGTTTGATTATTTAGAAAGCTCCACGCGGTGAGCCAGTGGGTTGTAATTGGTAAAATGTCTGAACCAAATACCATATTCCCCGCAGCGGCTGATTAAGGGATTATTACCATTGTGGAGAACAGTCTTTCAGAATTCAGGGTTATTTATTTTTTTTTAACCATTTAAAAAAAATTACTGTTTTGATTCTGTTTGGAGAGGGCTTCTGGCGAGCCTCCGGAGAGTGGCGTGTGTGTGTGTGTGTGTGTGTGAGCGCTCGCACACGTTGTGGTGGGGCAGGGCAGGCCATTCCCACTTCCCACAACGTGGGTGAGCGCGCACACACACACACACACACACACACACACACACAAGCCTGTGCTGGGACCACGTCATGTGGAGCATTCCTGGACATCCAGACCGGTAGCCTCCCCCTGTGTGGGCAGGCCTGGTCCGAGCGTCCCTTCCCCCGCCCAAAGTGTCCTCTCCACTGCCTGGAGAGTCCTCACGTCGCCGGGGACCAGCAGCATCTCCTACCCCCATGGAAAAAGGCAGGGGAAAGAAAGACAGGGAAGGAGGGAGGGAGGGTGCAGAACCAGCCCCTTGTTGGAGGGCCCTTAATTCCCTCCTTTAACAGAGCAGCAGCCCCTCCACTTGTTCGGGCTCTAATAAGATGAACGCCCCTTTCATCTCAGCATCGGGAAGGGCTTAACAGGCTCTAATTAAGCCTCGGGGAGACAGAGGCTGACAGGCCCCCTGCCCCCGCCGCAGACACGCATCTCAGCTTCCCTCTCTGCCCCCAGGAGGAGGGAAAACCCCTCCGGGCCGGCCTGGCCACACCCCAGGGCTGAGAACAGCTTTGCCAGGTCTAGGCAGGGAGGAAGCAGCACTCAACGGGCGTCCCTGACCTGGTACGCTATGCCCGGGGGGTCGCATGGACCTGGGGGGCCCCTGCGGGATGGGTCTCATCTTTTCATCACCCAGGTGTCGTCCTCCTTCTTGCAGCCGAGACCACAGGACCAGGAGTGGTCAGGAGCTGTCCACAGGCAGATGCTCGCATCTGGCCCGGCTATCAGCAGACTCCAGTCCCCCTGCTCTGTGCCCAGAGCAGCTCAGGGGAGGCTGAGGCCTCGGGTCTTGACCTTCCAAGCCCAGGGCAAGTGGGATGACTGTGCACGGCACCCCACCCCCACCCCCACCCCCCTCCCGGAGCCTGGCCTGGCCTGCGCCTCTCAGGCCCCCCCAAAGCTTCCCAGGTGCTGGGTGGAGGCCACTCCCCCAGTCCTCAGCTACCCCAAGCTAGTGGGTGGTGCTTTGGGCCCCCAGAGTCTAGCCGGGAGCTCTCAGAGCACCAGTTTCCTGAGTGAGGTGTGGCCCCGCAGGCAGCTCCTGGCCCCTGCTGGATAGGCTCTGCGCCGCTGTGCTCTCCTTTCCAGTGCTCCCCTTGGCAGTGCCCTGGACGAACGTCACCTTCACCCCTGCCTCATCCTTCTCACGTCTCTGAGTCAAGACCGTGTTTCAGAGGGCCGGAGAGCACGTGGCACCCGCCTCGCCCGCCCTGCATCCTGCCCTCCTCAACTGAGCTCTGGGCCTCGGAGCCCAGGAATGTCCGCAGCTGCTTGCAGGGAAACCAGCCCAAACTGCCCTCCCCTACTCAAGCAGGCTGGCCAAGAGGGGCCAGGGAACGGGCTTTGGGACCCGGTGGCCTTGTCCCCTGCCCAGATGCCGTGTGGCCTCACACAGGGCTGAGGGCGGGTCTCACCAGAGGATGGATGGAGCAGGCGTCTTCTGCGAATCACCTTGGGGGTTCGGGAGCTCAGGGTCCTGCACCTTCTAGAGGTTTCTGGGAACCACCTCCAACTCCCCCAGGTTCCCACAAGCCCCTCGGATGCAGGGGGTCCCCTCACTGCCCATCATGACTCTCCTCCCCCACCCTTGGAGCCCCCTTTCTTCATCAGAACCCCAGGCAGGCTCGCAGACCTGGGAAGTCGGGGTTTGGGCAGGGGGTGACCAGGTGAGGGAATTCTCCGTCCTCAGCACTTGCCATCTCGGGGGTGACCAGACCGCTCCGCTCACCCTGGGGGCTGTTTACAGGGGTGTCACGTTGGTGGCAGTTCCAGCTGACCTGCTGGCAGGCCCCTGTCCCATGTCTCGTTGCTGCTTCCAGACAGAGCACAGAAACCCCTCAGCACAGCCCCTGCAGGTGACACCGAGTCCTGCTCTCAGTGGGGTCTCCCCCCCCACCCCCGTCTCCCCTGGGAGAGCGTCCTGGCAACTGTCTGGCATGTTTGCAACCCAGGCAGCCCGTGAGACCTGGCTGGGGGCCAGCAGTGGGGCCAGCAGGGGAGGCTGCCTGGCAGGTAGCCCCCTCCCTCCCCCGCGCCCCCCAGAGCCCACCCAGCCGCAGCGCTGTCTTTGATGAGGAAATTCAGAGGTGCAGAGCGGCCTCCGCAGGGGAGCCGCGTGAAGGTGACCGAAGTCGCTTGCTTCTTTGTTTTGGAAGGAACTGAGGTGGGGATGGCGGACCTTTAAGGTGATCACCGCCCCCCCCTCCACCTCAGAACTTGTCCCCCAGAGCATGTGGGGTGGGGGTCACTCGGGTGTAAGGCCCTGAGGTATTGTGAGGTGGGAGGCCTGTCCAGCGTGGCGCTCCCGTTTCCTGCCTTGGCCCTCAGAGGCTGAGGAAGGTGATCGCTACCGCCTGGACCAAGGAGACTGCTGCAGCCAGGCTGGACCCCCTAGTTGGGTGGGGCTCAGTGCCCCCACCCCCAAGGAAGGTCTAATGGGCAGGGAGCAGGGCTGGGGGGCCCTGGGGATTCTGGGAGCTTGAGAGGCCCTTTCCCTAACACTTGCTTCTTCCAGGGTCTCCCACTGCCCATGCAGCGCCCCTCGCCCTCCCCCCAGGTCGGCATCCGCTGTCCAGAGGTCACTGGCCACTGACCTGGCTTAGAAAGCGGTCGTCCAGGGCTCCTCTTCTCCCACGCTGTTCCCCCCCCCCCCAATACACACATAGACACACACACACACACACACACACACACACACACACACACACACACACACACTGCCCCTGCATCCTTGCTCCCGGCCCTGGGGAATGCACCGGCTGTTGCGGAAGCTTCTTCACAGTCCAGCCAGCAGGCAAATGAGAAGGACTCACACTTCTGAGCGGGCCGCTCGGCGTGGCACAGGCCTGGGAAGGGCTGCATCTTAAACACCCTCCGTGTGACGTGCCCAAGCACACACCCCGCCTGAGTCCAGCCACGGTTGCTGCCAGCTGGGTGGGAAGCTGTGCTGCTCAGTAGGGCTCAGGCAGGCTGGCCACTCCCTGCTGCCCCAGAAGCCTGCAACCACGGGCTCAGGTGCCAGCTGGGCCCAGACAGCCAGGCCTTGGGGCTGGACAGATGGGGGAGGGCACCCAGCAGGCAGACCTGTGCCAGTCGGTGCCAGCTGCTGCCAGCCTGTGTCTGGACAGTGACCGCGTCCGTGTTCTCTAACGCTTCATTAGGAACATGAGTCGATGGCCACGTGGCCACTCGGGACTCTGGAGCTTGGCATTAGCCCCGTCTTCCCGGCGAGTCGAGTTCCGATGCAGTGATTGTACCGGAAGCGTCTGGCCGGCCTCTGTGCCCTGCTCAGGTCTCTCCCGGGCGGCTGGTGCTCGGACCTTCTGTCTCATGGGAGGCACCCCAGGATGTGCCCCTGGGGTCTAGATTCAGACATTGCCCTGTGCCAGCCGGTGTGAGGTCAGTGTGCCACCCCCATTGCTTAGACAGCTGCGGCTGAGGGCCAAGAGGGGACGAAGCGAGTGGGTAGAGGGTGGGAGGGGCCGGAGAGATGACTGAGGCTCAGGCTCCTGCCCTATCTGCCTCACCCCACTGAAAGCCTGAGCACCACTAAGCTCCCCGAACACCCCCAGGTGCAGCCCTGGAGGCCTCTGAGCACCACCGGGGTGGCCAGGGTCACCCCCAGGGCCGAGAAGCCCCTCATCCTCGGACCCTCACGCTGAACCCCCATCCAGGTGTCCAGAGTCACTGGGAGACTCCCCTCCCTCATCCCCCCCATAATTAGCCTCCTAGCCCTTTGGGGGGGTCTTCTGCTTAGCCCACCGCGGACCAGATACTCGTGGAGCTGGCACAGTCCCCAGACCGGTCGTGCCCCAGCCCTGGGCCAGCGGAAGCATTTGTGCAGGAGGGACGGGGATGGGTTTGCTTATTTACTCTCTGAGGTAAGATAAGTGAAGATTCAAAAGAAGCGACTTGCCTCGAGGAATTTCATCACTGAATTCCATCGATCTCTCTCTGCATCTGTTACGGGCCAGCCTCTGTCTTGCAGTTTGGGGCCTGGGGGGGGGGGGGGTGCGTAGCAAAATGAGATCACCAACGATGTACTCAGCTGTCCCAGCCTCGACATCCGGGGATATGTGAGGGGGAGCGAGAGAGTCTCGTCCCTGGTGGGAATGTGGGGCAGGGGGCGGTGCTGGGCATGGCCCTGTTCTGGGGTAGAGCTCACGCAGAAGGGCCGGGGTGGAGAGCTGGCATGCAGGAGGCTTTGCCACCCTCCCCCCACCCCCACCACACACACAGGCTTATGTAAATCTCCTCTCTCAGATATGTAAGTAAGAATCAAAGGGCCCGAGAAGCTCAGACTGACTCGGGAGCCTTAGCCGTGCACACCGGAACAGAACGCTTCCGGCAAAGACCGATGGGTTGGAAGTCACCTCCATAGCCCGGGGAAGTGAGCCTCTTGGAGGGGCGGGAGCCTGGCAGAAGCCTCACCGCCAGGAGCCCCGTTTCCACACTGTAGAACGAAAATGACGGCAGGGCTCCTGGGAGGGGGAGACCACACAGAGACGGGGGTGTCAGGCTGGGGAGTTTCAGCATCTCACACTGCACTGTCCTGAGAAGTGACCGAGACCAGGAGTTTGTCTGCCGAGCCCAGTTCCATCCAGGCCGCCCCTGGGGGCGGGGGGTGACAGAACCGAGACCAGGGCCTGTGTTAGCCATGCTGCCCCCGACCCCTGATTCTGCTTGTTGCTTGCTTGAGCCTGAGTCCACTGCTGCGTGTGCCAGTTTGCAGCTTATCTAATCCAGGGCTGATCTTCTGACCTACTAATGTGAGCTGTGTCCACCAGGCCCCCCGCCCAGGGGCTCACGGAGCTGAAGGCTTGAGCAGGGGCGTCTGTCCCCCAGGTTCAGTTGGGCAGCTACTGCGCCTGGCTCTCCCCGAGGGCTGGGTTTGAGCGCTCACCCCCGGGGTCTGCCTTGCCTTGCCATCCTCTCGTCCTGGGTTTTCCTTGTGCTTTGCTCTGGGGCTCGTGTCCTGTGCCGAGAGAATATCCTGTGGTTAAGAGACTTTCACGGCACAGGCTTGCCGGGAACAGACAGAGCAGCCAACCGGGGCGCCGCTGGCTGGCTTCCGTCCGCTCTCTCTGCCGGCAGGGTGCAAACACTCACCTTCACCCTCACCGCAATCCCTGTCCCCCCTGAGCTGGTGGGGGGGGCACAGGGAGAGAGAAGGGGCCGAGGGGAGCCGGACCACTGCTCTGTGCCCTCTGCCCGGCCAGCTCCTGGGGCGGGTGGGGGCTGTTTCCACAGCAGGGGGTCTGGCTGGAAGCAGAGCCAGGTGGGATTCCAGCTGTCTCCCAGGTCTGCTGCCTAAAGGGGTCTTTTTCCCAAGCACCTGGCTCGGACTGGCCCCTCCGCTGCACCCCACACACCTCATCTCTGCAGTTAGGGCCCCTCTAAGGGCTGCCAGGCCGCCATGCTGGCTCTGAGGCGTGTGGGGGGTAGGTGCTGGAGCTTGGGGTCTCAGGACCATGCCAGGTCCCAGGGGTGCTGGCTCAGGCTGGGGTCTGGCACCGGGTCGATCCCTGCTCGCCCTGGCATTGCTGCTATCAGTCCCAGCAGGAGTAGGGAGTGGGGACGGCCCCCCCCCCAGAGGAGGGGCATGGGGGAGGTGGTGAGGGGTGGCACCAGGAACTCTGCTGTGTCCCAGGCACCTGCCAGCGACTCCCCAAGGCCTATGTGCAGATGCGGCTTCCTAGCGGGAGACTGGGGGTCCAGCGCTCCCGGACCTGTCCTGTGGACAGCCTGTCCGGCCCCTCTCTGGGTTGTTAGCGGGGCCCGCAGGGTCTCCACCCCAGGGAGCAGCTGCAGAGGCAGAAGGTGCTGCCCTCCGGGGCACAGCCAATCTGGGTCTCCAGTCTGTGCCGCCCCCAGGCCCCCCTGAGCCTCCGTTTCCCCAGAAGCCAACAAGAAGCGCCCCGCCCCCCGTGATGCTCTGCCAGACTCTGGGGTGGGGGGAGGCGGGGGCTCTGCCTGGACTCATCAACCCTCCGAGAGGCCACGGGTGTGGACGGGCCACAGCAGGGCCCCCTGCTCCTGAGCCGTGGGCTGGGCTTCCTCTCTCCACGGGGCCCATTGCAGGGGTCTGGGGCTACTGCCCACACCCTGTGCCCACCAAGGCAGGGGAGCTGTGGGGGCTGGTCCTGGTGACTGTGCTCCAGTGGTCCTTGCTTGAGCCCCGCTCTCCATGCTCCATACGGGGGCCGAGAGGTGACCCGTGGCCCACGCCTCTCAGTAGCACCCCTCACCACTGGGCCGCCGCCATGGCCGAGGGTGAGCCCATGTCCTCATGGCCACTGGAACTTCCAGCAGACACCTGCAGTGCCCAGCCTGGCAAGCCAGAATCACGGGGCCTGCTTGACACTTGGGAGGAATATTCCAGAAGCCGTGGCGGGTGCCTGGCGATGCCCGGGCGAGGCAGATGCATCCACTGACCCATGTCCTGACCGCTGTCCGCATCTCCCCTGGCCTCCCGGCTCAAGCGCCCAGCCCTAGGGCCTGGGCAGGGGCTCCAGTTGGCAGAGAGGCGTTGGCATCACGCACACCCTCGTGCCCTGCTCCCCACCCCCACCCCTGCCCACTCCTCTCTCCTCGGTCCCCCCAGATCGGCCAGTGGCACGTGGCAGACGGCCTCAGCATGGACAGCCGCCTCTTCGCCTCCAACATCTCCGCCAGCCTCTTCAACACCACCCTGATCGTCACCACCATCCTGGTAAGTGGGGTGTGCCCGGGGCCCCACCCCCAGGAACAGTCCCAGCCCACTCCCCCCACTCCAGACACAGACCTGGGCTTCTGGGGAGCAAAGGGCCAGGGGTCTCCTCAGAGCTTGAGGCCCACCGAGGACCCTAATCCTGCACCAGTGGCAGATTCAGCCAGAAATGCCGTCTGACGCATTCCAGATCAGTCGCGGCGTGGGGAGTTGGGGGGGAGGGCAGGACCACCACCATGGTGGAGGCCACTCAGGGTCGCCCCAGCAGCAAGGGGAGCTGTATGTGGCCAGGGGGAAGCTCACGTCTCCGGTGGGTGAATTACAGCAGGACCCCCGACCCTTTCCCCAGCAGCGGCCTCGCTGGCCATGTCCAGGATGCCCTCTGCACAGGATGCCCTCTGCGCCTTCGTTTCGTGGGTTCTCGTGGGCTCTCTCTTCACGCCTGGATGGCAACGAGAGAGTTCTGGGTCCCCAGGACGGGGGCTGTTTGTCTCACTGGATCCTGCTCTCCCCGAGGGAGCCCGGAGCGAGCTTCGAGCTCCTTCCTGAGGCCCAAGATGCGCAGCCCCGGAAGGGTCGAAGGGCGGCCGTGGTTCCCCCCTTCCGCCCCCACCGCTCCCTCCTGTGCGGTAAAAGATTTTGTCAGTGAGACCAACAGCATGTTCTGAGCAATAATTAGTTTGTTCCTCTCCCCTGCCCTCCCCTGTAACTAATCAGAAGCATATTTCCCTGCCTGGCGCGGCACCTTATCAGCAGGAGGGGCCCCGGGCGGCTGCGCTCACAGAGCCAGGCTGAGGCTTGATGGATGGGCCCGTCGTGTGGCCTGGTCCCCAGAGGCCTGGGGAGATGATACTCAGCACACAGCACCGCCCCCCCCACACACACACAGACACACACGACCTTCTGGGCCCGCAGGGGCCCGGGCAGGCTAGAGGGGGTCCTGAGCGCTGAGAGAAGGGGTGCCCATCCCTGTCAGTGCTGGGAAACCAGCACTCGGGGAGGGAGAGCCTGAGCTGGTCCTTGGGGTCGGAAGCATGAGGGTCGAGCTGCTGCATCTCCCGTGTCTGGTCAAAGCTGGGGACAGCAGACACACTCTCCCTCACCCATCAGTGAGCACCCTGGGGGCACTGTTCAGGAGCTCGGAGCAGGAGGGGGTTGAGAACACAGTCCTGGCGTCTGAGTGGTTGTACCTGGGGGCCGTAGAGATAGTTGAGTGGGTAGGGCGCTTGCCTAGGGTGTCATCCCCAGCACCCCATATGGTCCCCTGAGCACCGCCAGGAGCCATCTCTGAGTGCAGAGCCAGGAGTCACCAGGTGTGGCCTATAAACTGTCACTGTCACTGTCCTCCCGTTGTTCGTCGATTTTCTCGAGCGAGCCCAGTAACATCTCCATTGTGAGACTTTGTTGTTATTGTGTTTGGCATATTGAATACATCACAGAGGGCTGGAGCGATAGCACAGGGAGTAGGGCGTTTGCCTTGCACACAGCCAGCCCGGCCAAGCCGGGTTCAATTCCTCCGCCCCTCTCGGAGAGCCCGACAAGCTACCGGGAGTATCTCGCCCTCATGGAAAAGGCCTATAAACAAGCCAAAAAAACAGTGTTGTGTCCACCCTCTCCCCCCCCCCTCCCAGCCCAGTTTGGCTCCTTCTGGAACCTTCCCCAGGCTGCTCATCAGCACCACCGAGGCCCACCTGTTCCTGCTGCCCGAGGGAGGGGCTGCCTTGGGGCGTCCCTCATTTGGGCCCCTCCCATCTTAGGTCTGGGGTCCCTGGGGCGGTGACCGTCAGGAAGGCCCAGGGAAGGGAGGGGGGCCTCCACCCGCCCCCCGCCCGGGCCTCAGATGTGCGTGACAGCTGCCCAGTCTTGCTGCAGGAGAACCCGTACTTGATGCTGAAGGGGAACCACCAGGAGATGGAGGGCAATGACCGCTACGAGGGCTTCTGCGTGGACATGCTGGAGGAGCTGGCCGAGATCCTGCGCTTCAACTACCAGATCCGCCTGGTGGGCGACGGCGTGTACGGCGTGCCCGAGGCCAACGGCTCCTGGACGGGCATGGTGGGCGAGCTCATCTCCAGGGTAAGGGGCCTGGGGCTGGCAGTGCTGGGGGCCGGGGCGTGAGCTCACTGAGGCTTCCCTCAGCCCCGCGCTCATTGCGTGGCCTGTCTCTGCCCACGAAACTAGCTCTGAGCTGGGCACAGGGGCCCCGAGGTCCATGAGACCACCACGGTGCCACCCCCAACCCTTTGTGCCGCACCTGCAGGCCTCACCCAGGGAACCCAGAGTGGGTGACACGGCTCCCTGGGGCATCATAGCTGGGAGGACGGCTGGCAGGGTTTCGGGGTTCAGGGCCTTCCCCGTTTTTGGCTTACGGGTGATTCCTGGGGTGGAGCACTGAGTGACGGGTTTTCTGGAAAAAGGGCCCTGACTTGTCAGGTCAGAGAATCCCAGGTGGGATAACTCAGCCGTCTGGACACGCCCTGGGCGGGCACTGACTGGGACACACTGGGGACTGAAGAACAGCATCTGGGACCAGGGCCACAGACCTGGCGTGCGGCTGGTGGTGGGTGTGTGCCTCTGGGGGCTGCAGGGCTGGGTGGGCATGCTGTGAGTCAGGCCGGAGCAGGGCTAGGGGAAGTTTCTGGGGGCCGCTCTGGGGTCCTCAGCGCACTGTTCAGTCATGGGGGTCTTTCCCAAGCCACGTTGGCACCACAGGGTTTGATGGTCAAGGCTGGGTGGGCCGCAGGCTGGGACCCCTCCTGTGTCCCCGCCTCAGTGCATTCCTGTGCCAGGCTCATACCCGTCATTTCTGACCCTCCAAACACCTGTCAACTGCTGGTTATCCCCGTTTGACAAATGAGCCGCCTGAAGTACCCGGGCGGTAGAGACCGGCCAGAGGGGAGAGCGGGGCTGGGATTCGAACCCTGGATGCCACACAGGCCCCAGACAGCACCCGCCTTGGGACCTCGGTGTCACGGGCACAGCGACACCCACCCAGGGCCGCTCATCCTGGCTCCACTCACCCTGCCCTGTCTTTCTCCTCTCTCCTTTCCTCTCATTCTTGGATGCATCTGGTGAGTCGCTTGATGCCTGTGTGTCCCCATGGTGGGGAGCGGAGACTCCAGAGAGGGACAGGACAGCAGCACAGCCCGCAGGGCGCTCGCCTTGCGTGTGGCCAACCCTGTTTGATCCCCAGCTGTCCCCAGCTGTCCCCAAGCCCTGCCAGGGATCAGCCTGCAAGGCCCCCAGGAAAACTGCCGGGGTAAGAATGTGAGCGGGGGCCAGAGGAGACAGTGGAGGGCACTTCCCACGTTTAACCCTGGCACCGCATGCCCCCCAGGGTGGCCACTAACATGGCTGGGCTGGACGACTGAATCGCTGGACCCTGATGGGGCACTCAACAGCACTCACGGGGTACCCAGCACCCAGCAGCACCTCACAGGGAACCCAGAACCCAGCACCTCCCGGGGAACCCAGAACCCAGCACCTCACAGGGCGCCCAGCATCCAGCACCTCATGGGCTCCCAGCACCCAGCAGCACTGGTGGGGCACCCAGTAGCACCTCACGAAGAACTCAGCACCCACTTATGGGACACTTAGCACCCAGCACCTCACGGGGAACCCAGTACCCATCAGCACTCATGGAGCACCCAGCACCACCTCACGGGGCATGGTGGGGAAGATTGCAGCCTGTGGGATCAGAGCTGAGGGGTCCGCAGCAGCTCCGTGGGACCCCACTCTAGTGATCGGCTAGGGTGGATGTAGACAGGGGTGCCTGGTCGTGAACAGCGCATGGCCACTTCCTGCTGGAAAGCCCCTGTGTGCCCCCGGCCCCTGTGGCCACTCCCTGGATTTTCTCTCAGGCCTCGTGGGTGCCCAGAGTGGGGGCCACAAGGGGGACTTCACCGACCAGGGGCACTCTGGTCCCGGGTATGCGGGAGACTCTCCTCTGCTGGGCCCCGCGCTCACATCCTGGAGCGGGGCGGGGGGCGGGGGGGGGGTGGAACTGCATTTCCCATCTGCAGGGCCTGCTGGGAGAGAGCGAGCATGCAGGGACAGAGAGGGAGCCCCTCCGCCTGCGTCCAGGCCCTGCCCAGGCGCCCCGTTGGCATCCAGGCCGTGCACGCACGCGGCCGAATGGCACATTGAAGTTCAAAGACAAAAGGGCTTTGGGCGGCTTAGATTCAAGGCTCATAAGCCTTGGACATCAAATAGCTCTTACCAGTGACATTTTGATGAATTAAGTGTAAATGAAGCTGAAATGCCTCTTTCTGCTCTGCCCCTCTGGGCCCCTTTGAGAAGGGATTGTGGGGAGTTTTCCGGAGGCCTGGGGGGGCAGGGGCAGGGCACGTGGTGCCCTCAGTGCCCGGGAAGGTTGTCCAGAGGCTTTCCTGCCAAACTGGAAAAATGCATCCGTCCGTCCCCTGGGATGACTTTTCACCTTGAAGCCAGAAACTATTTTAACTGCAAATAGGTCACAGGATGGTTTTCGCACATGAAGATCCGAATCCTGGGGCTGAGATGAGGGGCGGACGTATCTTCGCTGACAGCCGCGCGAGAGGGCTGGGCGCAGCCGCCCTTAACGCTGCAGATCCGGGAAAGTGGACGTGGGGGGCAGCCTCCCAACTTGCCCCCTCGCTCCCACTCCCCAGAGACTTGGACGTGTGCCCACACCCCCTCCTGATGCCCCACACCCCCTGGGCAGGAGGTGATCCCAGCAGGACAGAGGGGCTGGTTCTAGGTAGAAGCTCTGTGGTACAAAACCCAGGAGAAGTTCCCCGGCCAGGGGTGCCCAGCCCTGGTGGATGGGCACAGAGGGATGGGGGGGGGATGCAGCAGGGCTGCCTCCTGGGAGAGGGGGTGGCTTCCCTGTGCACTTTCGGCAGGGGCGCAGTAGTCCTGAGCCAGGCAGTGCCAACCTGTGCCAGCCAGTGCTAATCAGTGCCAGGTGGTGTTAACCAATACTGGGTGCTGCCAGCCTGTGTCAGATGGCACCAATCTGTGACAAGACAATACCAGAAGGGAACTGCCTTGCCAGTTGATGCCAGCTCATGCCAGTGTATGCCAGGCTATGCCAATGAGTGCCAGCCTTGCCTACATGTGCCAGCTTCTGGCTGTGACAGTCTTAGGCAACCCATGTCCATGTCAGTTCGTGCCAACCCCTACACTTGATACCAGTTGATGCCAGTGAGTGCCACCCCCTGCTGGTCAGTGCCGAGCTGTTGCAGGCACTGCTGTGTGTGCCATCCCAGATGGAGGGCACTTGTGTGTGGGTGACGGCCCGCGGCTCCGTGATGGTTTTCCCCACAGCCTGGTGAGACTCATTTCAGATGGGTCCCCTGTGTCGCTCAGTGCCTCTCTGTGTCGGTTTCTGCCAACCAATGCCAGGCGCTGTGTCTGTGCACTCAGAGGCAGGAGCGCGCCCTCAGCCGAGCAGTGCAGGCCCAGGGGGCCGGGAAGGGCTCCCCCTGGAGGCTCCTGGGGTAGCACAGGCCCCTGTGAGAGACAGGTGTAGGCACCAAGGGCATCAGTCCTGGGGTGAACCCTGCCACAGGGGCGGGCTCCCAGGAGGGGAAACTGAGGACGGGCTCTTTTCGCCGGTCTATGCCATGTGGTACCACCTGTACCAAGTGGTGCCGTCGCTAACCAGTGTCTTACCATGACAGCTGGTCCCAGCTTGTGCCAGCCATGGCCCACGTATACAGGCAGTGCCATCTGTGCCAGGAAGTGCCAGCCTTGGCAGAGTGTTAGCACTAGGCGATGCCAGTCGGTGCCAGCAGGTGCTGGATGGTGCTAAACCCATCCTAGGTGGTTCCAGTCAGTGCCAGGTGGTGCCAGCCAGTCAGAGCCAGCCCATTTCCAGAGGGGGCGGGGGCACCTTTCCTGTGTACTTCCAGTAGTCCTGCATGGTTTGGGCACGGAGGGATGGGTCTTTTTTTGTGCAGTCAGGGAGAGCTCGGCATAGCCCCTCCCTGGGAAGGAAGGTGGGTGATGTTCCTGGTGGGATGCATGCCGGGTGCTCTGCTATCGCCAGGCTCCTCCACCTCACGCTCAGAAGTGGAGTGAGCCCGCCGCACCCCACTGCCCTGGAGCTGCCCTCGACGGCACCCTCACTCCCCTTCTGGAGATGCGTGTGCCCCTCCCGCAGGACTGCACAGGGCCAGTGCCCCCACCCCCACTCCAGTTCCCTGGCCGTTGCAGAGGTTGGGAATGGGCATCTCCCTGCCCCAGCTGGACCCAGGGGAGAGCGGGATGCAGGGGCGGGCAGCTGGGTGGGGCCTCCTTCCTGCCTGAGAGCTTAGGGCTGCCAGTCTCCATGCTGCGGTCAGACCCGGGAGCTCTGCGGTTTGCCCAGACATGGGCACAGCTGGGGTAGCCCCTGACTGCCCAGACCCTGTCCTGCCCCTCACACAGCCCCAGGAGACCAGGGAACCGGCGGCCAGAGCAGGGAGTGACTCGGACCCATCCTATCCCCTCTGCTGGTGAGAAGGAAGGGCAGGAGCTCTGGGCTGGCCAGAGGCTGGGGAGAGGGTTCCCACCACACAGGTCCCATCTGGCACGGAACTGGGAGTCACCCAAATCCTGCTGCGGGTGGCCCAGGGTGTGACCAGGAGGGGGGCAGCTGTGAGTGTGCAGTCTGAGACAGACCCTCGGGAATCGCTTTCCTGCCGGTCCCACTGGCCTGGAAATGCGGGCCGCTGGTCCAGGTTCCTTTCCGCAGACTAAGAACAAGCCCCCTGGCATCCAGATGCCGGGGGTAGCCCCGGGATCTCTCCCCAAGCAGGGCAGCCTCTGCCCTGGAGGCTGGGCAGGAGGAACAGACACAGACAGGACTTATCGGGGCCCTGGGGTGGACCGCGTCATCCTGACACCCACCAGCACCCGGCCTCACACTCCACTCTCGACCCTCGCAGTCCTGTGGGAGTGCTCCCGCGATGGTCAGTTGCCGCCTTTGGCAACTGGTCAGCAGGGCCACCCACTGCGCTGCTGGTGTGCTCTGGGCAGGGTAAAAGGTCAGAGAAGATTGGGTTCTGTCTTTGGATGTCGGACTGAACCTAGGTGGGCAGGAGGCAACGTTTCCTGAGTGGACAGGTGAGCGTGGGGGGCGGGGGTGGGGCTGTGGGGGGAGCTCGGGCCCTGCATGCAGAAGGCCCTGGGTTCCACTTTCTCCAGGGGTACCTGGAGGAAGTCTGGGCAGGGATGAAGCAAGGATTCAAGAATTGTGCATCACCTGTATGTGGGTGTGGGGGGAGGGTCGCACCTGGGCTGGGGGAGGGTGCCATAGCTTCCTCCGCCCTTGTCTCCCAAAAAGCACCTGGGGTCTCTTCCCTCCCTGGGGGCACAGTGAGAGCCCAGGCAGCCCCTCCCCTGACTCAGGGAAGGACCCTGCCAGGGTCTGTCTGTCTGTCTGTCTGTCTGTCTGTCTGCCTGCCTGTCTGCCTGCTGTCCACGTGTGTGGCCCGTCTCGGGGCTCCAGTTGTGCTGTGTTCAGAGCTTCCTCGGCAGCCCCCATCGGGGTCTCCCCCAGCCCCCTGGGGGTTTGCAGCAGTCTGGGAAGTGCGTCAGGAGCTCGGCTTCGGGAGCTGCCTGCTGCCTTCCCAGCGAGGGCCCGCAGAGGAGCGGGAGATGGATCCATTAGGCCGCCTGAAAGCCCACTAGGAGCCGGCCTGCTGCTCGGCGGGAGACGGGCAGCGAGGACTTGATTGGGGCGAGGTGGGAGGAAGCATGGCATGGGGGTGCCCGCCACCCACCGCACACCGGCCGCTTCTCCCGGGCACTGTCTGCCCCACCCGTTTCAGCCCTGGGCTCTTGCTGCCTCTCGTGCCCAGTGGCTCTTCCCCCACTGTCCTGCACCCGGGCCCGGTGAATCCCGTGAGCCCTGCAGAGCTGTTTGCAGTCCTGCCCCTCCACGTCGCCTGTGGCCTGGGGTTCAGTTGGACACAAGATGTCCTCTCACCCAGTTCACTCAGGAGTCTGGGCATGGCCACGCTGGTCGTGTGCCACTCGGGAAAGGACGCACCCGCCCCTCCCCACCCTGCGCTCGCCTTGGGGCTGCCGCACCCGCCTGTCGCCCTCCTTCCTGCGAAGGTCCTTCCCCTGCCCAGCCCTGGGCCGGGCTCCTGGTGGAGGGACCTTCGTCACTCGCTCGGTCACCCCGGCTGTATTGGGAGCGAGGCCGCTGTGTAAAATAACGAGGCGCTGGCCTGCAGTCTGTGGGAGGACAGTCCTCACAGAATGTCACAGGGAACAGAGGGAGAAGGACAGCGTGGAGCCAGGCTTTAGCTCACGCCGAGCGGATGCTACTAATAGCTGTTGTTTACCAAGTACTACCTGCCAGGCATTTATCATGCACCATTTCCTCTCCAACAACCAACCGTCTTCCAAGATAAACATTATTACTCACGTTGTATAATGAAGAAGTCCAAGTTAGCTCTGGCTTTGGAGAGAGGCAAACTCAAGGTCACCCGGCTCAGGATGATCGAGCTGGGATCCGGGGCCCAGCCCTTGTGACCAGCGTCCCCGCTCATCCTGGCCCACCGTGGGGCCTCCAGGCTAGCGTCTGTGAAGAGAGCGGCAGGGCCGGGGTGGCCAGGCCTGGGGTGGTGGCTCTGTGCCTGCATCACGGGGCGAAGGTCCTGGTGGGAAGGGAAGAGGTGGCCATGTGGGAAAGACGCTGGAAGGGGCTCAGACTCTCTGGAAGGAAGCTGGAATCACTGAAGGTCTGAGGCGTGGAGAGGCGTGATGCCACTTGGTCAGGAAGAGCCCCCAGAACAGTGGGTCTCGGTGTATCGCTCCCACCGGCAGCCTCAGAGTTCGTCCCTTGTAGCTGGTCAGAAGTCCCAATGCCCACTCCACTCCTTTGCACCAGAAATTTCTGCACCCCCTTTCAGAAACTGTGAAGCCCTTTGCATTTCAGCAGGCCCTCTTGGGAACTCGAATGAGTGTTCAAGTTTGAAGTCCCGGGTTCTGTAGAATCTGCTGTCCGGGGCCCAGCATTATAGGATGCTCAGTAGCTGGACTCAGCGCCTTAACGGCTGGGTGATGAGTGGATGGGCGGGTGTGAGGATGGGTGCATGGATCTGTGGAGGGACGGGCAGAAGGATGGGGTGCATGGGTGGGTGGGCGGGTAGATAGGAGGGTGTGTGGTGGGTGGATGTGTAGGTGGATGGGTGCATGGTGGCGGGCAGGCAGATGGGTGGATGGACGGTGAGCAGGCAGATGGATGGATGGACAGTGGACAGACGGATGAATGGATGGATGGTGGGCGGGCAGATGGGGTGGATGGACAGTGGAGAGGCAGATGAATGGATGGACAGTGGACAGATGGATGGATGGATGGATGGATGGTGAGCGGGCAGATGGGTGGATGGACGGTGGGCGGGCAGATGGATGGACGGTGGGTGGGCAGATGGGTGGATGGACGGTGGGCAGGCAGATGGACAGTGGGTAGGCAGATGGGTGGATGGACAGTGGACAGACGGATGGATGGTGGGCAGGCAGATGGGGTGGATGGACGGTGGGTGGGCATATACGGATGTATGGGTCGATGCTGGGAAGCTCTCTGGAGTCATTTACTCATTAGGGAGCCTGATGAGGTAGGGTCGGACAACTGGGACCTGTTTGTGGATTAGTACATTGAAGCTCCCAGGTAGAGCTCATTTGTCCCAGTCTCCTGAGTGGGAGGACATGGCCGAATCTGGATCCAAACTCAGCTGGTCCCTGGGTATGTTTTCCATGCCCAGCAGTGTCCTGGAGGACCCTCACCACCCTTGTCGGGGCTCCTGCACTGCCCACTGGCACCTGCCCCTCCCCTGTCTTCCCAGGCACAGGGACCCTCTGGGTGCACCAGAATGCCTCCCTGCCCACCACGGGGCTGCCCTTCCCAAACTCCCAGACTGCTCTCCGGGCCGTCCTGCAGCTTGTCGAGAGCCACCAACACTGGCGTCCTGTCACCCAGGCGCCAAGCACAGCCATGCCAGGGAAAGTGCTGGCAGCCACGGGAGACCCTCCCCATTCCCCCTTCCTGGCCTTCCTGGGGCGAGTCCTCCTCCCCACTGCCCGGGGGCTGCTGGCGGGGTCTCCTGGCCAGCTGTCTCCAGCCATGGCACCCACCGCAGAGCGCAGGCCCGGGGCCTTCAACAGGACAGCGTGCGGTGTGGCCTCTCCAGTGTCCACGGGAGACCCTGGGCAGCTCACTGCGAGGCAGAGGGAGAGGCATGAGCAGGGGGGCACTGTGGCCCGTGGCATGGGGGCTCTGTGAGCTGGCGTTGGCCCAGCCCTGGTGACGTCTGCGCGGTAGAGCAGGGGACGCAGGCAGGTGCGGGAGTCTGACCGGCAGGCTGAGAGCAGAAAGTGCCTATTGGTTGGGGGATTCTATGCTGGCTCCACACGCAGCCACACCCTCACCGCCACTCCACAGAAGCTGTCACTGTTAATTCGTTCATCTGGAGGGCCCCCAAACTGCTCAGAAGGCCTGGGAGCCCCTTCTGGAGCTCGGCCAGTCTTGCTGTGGCTCAGTTCAGGGTGGAGGCCCGCAGCTGCCGTGCTGCCCAGATCCTGCAGTGCCCTGGGTTACCCAGATCTCTGCGTGGGGGTGCTGGGGGCCTCCAGGCCTGCACCCAGCAGTGCTCGGGGCCATGCGGTGCCAGGGAGTGAACTAGAGTTGCTGCATGCAAGATGGGCACCTCAGCCTGGCACTGCCCCTCAGGCCCACAGGCGGTGCTGTCTGTCCTCCAGGGAGGAGACCTTGAGTGACTCGAGTGAACTGCACACAGCACCTGCTGGCTGCTCTCATAGACGGGGCTCTCGGCCCAAACAGACTCACCTGTGTCCTCGAGTTGGGGACCGGAGTGTGGCAGGTGTGGGCTTGGGGATGGCAGCACCCAGCAGGCTAGGGTGGCTCCCTGGGGGTTTGGCCACCTGCTCCCCTGAGCCATTGCTCTGGGAGTTGGACAAGCTGTTGAGCTGGGCCCCAGGGAGCAGACAGCCGGGCCCCGGGGAGGAGAGAGCTGGGCCCAGGGGAGCAGATCCAGCCAGCCCCAGGGAGGAGAGAGCCGGCCCCAGGGAGCAGGTGGGAGCTAGTGTTTCCCCACCCGATTGCAATCTCAGATCCACTTGCAACATGCAGATATTCCCACTACCCCTCTTCAGTTTGTTTTTCGGGGGGTTGGGGGGACCATATCACGTTCCGGAATGTGAGGTCGCACATCACTCCTGTCCGTCGGTCTCTGCTGCGCTCCCCGCCCCGCTTCCTGGCTTCCTTCCTCTCGCCTGGGGCCCTTGTCCTCCGGTAGCTGCCAGTTTCCTCTGAGTCGGGATGGTGTTGTTTCCAACTGTTAGTTTCCTGTCATAATCGATGTACCTGGGGCCATACCACTGTTCAGCAGAGCAGATAGGGTGCTTGACTTGTACGCGGCCGACTGGGGTTCAATCCCCGGTACCTCATCGGGTCCCCCAAGCCCACCAAGATAGATCCCCTGAGCACAGAGCCAGAAGTAAGCCCTAGGCCCTGCCAGGTGTGGCCTGAAAACCAAGATAGGTAGATGAATGATTTCTGTTCCACATCAGGTCAGTATCGAATGATCATCTTCACGTCCTTCACGTCTCACAGGGCACAGTCCCATCTGTTGTGTCTGGAAGGGCGCGGTTTCATCTCTGGAACTGACCCGGCGGGGTTACTGGGTCCAGCAACCGCCCAGCTTTACCCAGGCACCTGTGGCTAGCCTCCGTGGATTCTGTCTGGACACGGCCATGCTCTGTCCTTCCCACAAGTTTGCACAGCCTCCAGCTAGATGCCGAGGAGTGATACTGAGAATTTCCCATGTGTGTAATTTTTCTTGGCAGGGCCCGGGATCGAACCCGTGCCTCATGCGTGCAAGGCATGTGCTTTACCCCTAGACTCCAGTCCCCGCCGCCCCTCACGTCTGTACCTGAAGGTCCCTGCAGGCCTTTTTCCGTGAGCGGACAGTCATTCCCACTCCCCCCAGGTGCCTGCTTCAGGGAGTCCCTTTCCCCCACACCCCTGCCAACACTTGCTTCGGCGCAGGCCTTTCTGTGAGGCTCACTGTGGCTCTGATCTGCGTCTCCCGACCACCGAGCAGGTATTTCATGTCTGGAGATGTGTTTATCCGGGTCTTCCGTGAGCTTTGGGGTTGTGCTGGTTGCTTTTCTGTGGCTGTTGGGGCGAGTGACTTCCTTCCTGATTTAGGATCGTAACTGCCGGTCACACGTGCGCCGTGACCGACGCTCTCTTCTCCGAGTTGTTCGCCGCTGTTTGGTTTTCACGGTCGCTTCCTTGCTGTGCAAAAAGCCTTTTCCTTTGCTGGAGCCGCCGAGTTGTTTATTCTGGCTTTGCTTCTCCCTGGCCGGTCGTTGGAGTGGAATCTCCAAATCCATCTCCGAGCTCGAGGTCTGCCGTGTCTCACCCCCGCTTCTCTCCCTGAATTTTATGGTTTCTGGCCTCACACCTCCGTCTGCAGGCCATGGTTGAGTTCATTTTTCAGCCGTGGTATTATGCGGTCATTTAATTCCTTCCAGCGCCGTTTGCTGAAGAGACTTCTGTTTCTCCGTGGTGTGCTGCTTTTGGCTCCGTGATCGTAGATTAGCTGCCCGTGGAGCTCTGGGTTTGCTTAGCCCTTCTGGAAGAAGCTCGCCCAGATGCCAGACAGCTCGGCGGTCGACTCCCCACGCCTGTGCCTCTCGAGCACGTGCATGGAATTAGGAGCTGGGGCCACAGCACAGCTGCCCAGAAGCTCCTCCGTGTCTGCCAGCCCCCGTGCCCCGGGAAACCACACGGGCACTTCCTGTCCAGTGTCTCCCAGTCCCTACACCCTATGAAACACAGGGCACTTCGTTTCTGGCCATTTTACCTTTCCCTTTGGTCCATCGTTGTCATGCCTACAGATCTTTAAACTGAAATTTGCATATGGAAAAGTCTGAAAAATCACGGGGGTCCACATACTTGTGGGAACAGGCCCAGTCACCCCCAGGTCGGGAGGCAGACCGTCTCCCTGAATCCCCCCTTGCCACCCTCTCCTCCCCCAAAGGACCCGTTCTCCCAGTTTCAGCACACAGGTTCAACGCACTGACTGCAGCCCCAAGGCTGGATGGGCCTGGACAGGCTCGGACAGTCTGGGAGGACGCTGGCAGGGTGTTACTCTTGGGGTGCGTGAGGTGTTAGCCAGATAGAAAGCATCTCTGAAGTGGATGCCGCCTGCCTCCTCCACCAGGAAGAGTGGTCGGAGGTTGGGGCGACGTCTCTGGCTCTCCCGTCCCACGCGAAGCTGCCCCCTGCCCCTTGAGGCGATTTTGACTTGAGTGTGGACAGCCAGTCCCTGAAGAGCCTGGAGGGGCGGGAGCCAAGCCATGTGCCCGGTCTGTGGGTTCACAACGGGGTGGCGGAGTGGGTAGGAAAAAGGCCACGAATCTGTGGGCCTGGCCGTCACCGCCGGTTTCAGGGGCCTCCTGACCATCTAGGAAATGAGGAAAAGGAGAGGTGGGGTATATGGCTGAGCCTCGCATGCAGGGGGCCCTGATTCCATCCTCGGTGCCAGAGCTCATTGGCTGGAATCCTTCCCCTTCCGGGCGGTGGACGGGAGCAAGACATAGCAGGGACCCCCTTCCATTCCGGCAGGGCTCTGGGGGTCGGGGGCGGTGGAGGAGCTCGCTGACCTGGGCGGAGAGGAGACAAGGGCCGCCTTGGCATGCCCTCTCCAACTCTCAGCCATGCCCCCTTGCTCCTGGCTGGGCCTTAGGTGGCCCACCCAGAGCAGCACAAATGACAGGGACCCATGGTCCCAGCGGCAGGGCCAGCGGGTGGGAAGCAGGGACAGAGGCTCAAGCCCGCAAGGCAGCGGGCATGTCCTCCAGCGCCCAAGGCTGAGAAGCTGCGGCTTGAGCCTCCACGGGCCGGGCATGGGCAGGGCACCCAGAGCTGCCCGCCGGCAGCCAGGTTCCAGATCAGCCCCCCACCGCCCCCCAGACCAGGTCCAACTTTGGGGATGGCCTGCAGCAAGAGGAGAGCCGCAGGAAAGGGGATTCATCCGTGGAAACCAGCACGCGGTTCTTTGTCTTTGGGGGGGTCTTGACCCCATTGTAGGGGCTCGAGGGCTGCTCACTTGACTGAGGTGGGGAGGGAGGCAGGGGAGAGAATGCATTTGGGCCAGAAATGGGCAAAGTCGTGTCCGACGGGCGTTGGTTCTCTGTCTTGTCCTCGCTGCCTGTG
The DNA here is from genome assembly GCF_029834395.1 of Sorex fumeus. Lineage (NCBI taxonomy): Eukaryota > Metazoa > Chordata > Mammalia > Eulipotyphla > Soricidae > Sorex > Sorex fumeus. The sequence continues at coordinate 1,124,154 of NW_026606255.1, read as the reverse complement.
GAAGCTGTGGGCTGCCCTTCAGGGTCAGCTGCGAGGGGGTGGGGGTGGTGGGGGCGTGGGTCTGCAGGGCAGACCCCAGCTTCTCGCCCCTGCTGCCTGCTGGGAACCTACCCACCCCAGGCTGCTGCCTCGTCACGCCTCACCGATTCTGACTCTCGGCTGGGCACGTCGCACAGGGAGGTCGGCTCTCGGCAGGTCTCGGCCTTCACTTCTGCAGTGACATTTTGAGACCGTTCTGTTGGCTTTTGTTGGTTTGGGGGCCACCCCCAGCAGTGCTTATTGGCTACTCCCAACTCAGTGTCCAGGGGCCAGTGGCACCAGTGCTGAGGGACCGTGCGGTGCTGGGCATCGAACCTGGCTCTCCCATATGGAAGTGAGAACTCATTCATTGAGCCCCTTTCGGCCCTGTGTATGTGTGCATGTGTGCATGCGTGTGTGTGTGCATGCGTGTGTGTGCGCGCGCGTGTGTGTGTGTGTGCGTGTGTGTGTGTGTGGTTGGGATGCTCAGGGGTGACTCCTGGCTCCGCACTCGGGCGGAGCTCAGGGCCCCATAAGGGACGCCGAGGATCGAGCCCAGGTTGACGGCGTGCAAGGCAAACGCCCTGCCGTCAGTATTACCACCCTGGCCCCCAATTCTGCCTGTTTCTAGAAACAAGGAAAAACTGACTTTGGGCATTTAGGTAGTAACGGCCGTATGGGGGGTCCACACCCATGTCTGCTGGCCACCAGAGGGCAGGAGGGCCCGTGGCCAAAGAGTAGGGGCCTCTAGCAAGTGGCCTTTGACGGAGGCCGCTCCCCACATCATCTCGGAACCCAACCCAGCCCCCGACCCCCTCCCCGCTTTCTTCCTAAAACCTGGTTCGTGCCTGACACTGGGTTCAGCCCCCTGGGACCCAAACACAGGCCTGAGCTGAGCCAACTTAATGTTTCACGGGGGTTTAATTCTACTCTGAAGAAATCAATCCAACCCTGAGGCAGACTGTCACCCTGCCTCAGGGTGAGAAATCGGGTGAGACAGTGCCGAGAAATAGCACCACAGAGCACTGGGACCCCAGGTGACCAGGTGACACAGTGGCTCCCCCAGCCCTGAATGCTCCTGGTCCTTGGGCCCGGGAGTGAGTGGGGGTGGGCTGCACCTCCCTGGAAGCAGGAGTAGGACTCCAGGAGGGGGTGGGGGTTATCCAGGTCCCCCCCTCCTTTTTTTAAATTTTTTTTGCTTTTTGGGTCACACCTGGCGATGCACAGGGATTACTCCTGGCTCTGCACTCAGGAATTACTCCTGGCAGTGCTCGTGGGACCATATGGGATGCTGGGAATCGAACCCGGGTCGGCTGCATGCAAGACAGACGCCCTACCCGCTGTGCTCTCTCTCCAGCCCCCTCCAGGTCCCTCCTTGCTCCCCTGTTCTGTCTGGAGGAAGGAGGAAGCCTTGGGCCTTGCACACACCCTCCCCTGCACGCGAGGCTGCCAGATTGTGCAGGTGCCGTGTGACCCCCTCCGAGTGTGGCTGGCCCCGGCCCATGGTGGGCGGCGTGGGCAGACAGCCTGCCTGGCGTGTTAGCAGGGCTGCGGGCGGGGTGTGTGTGGGGTGGCGCCCCCTCATCTCCTTCAAATGCAGGCGCCCCGTGACTCAGGCCCTTTCCCCGGGCATCTCGGAAGGAAGACGGGGCGGGCGCCCAGCAGGTAAACCCATCCAAGGCCATCAAGGGATCTCACAGGGTAGGGGCTGAGCCGCATGCGGACTCCAGGGCCGGGGAGAGTGTGGGGCGATTCCAGGCAGCACTGTGCCCCCTATTTCTGGCCCCCTGCCTCAGGCTGGGCTGGCCCATGTAGTCACCGGCATCACTTCCTCCCAGGCTGTAATTAGCTGACAGCAGCCTTAATCACAGGGAGGGGGGACCGTTTCTCTTCTGCTTGGGCTCCCGGGGGACAGTGAGGGGACAAGGGCCAGTGCCTGGTGTGTGTGTGTGGGAGATAGTACCCAGTGGGGGCCTGGGGCTCCAGGGATCCTTTGGCGGAGGATGAGCAGGTCTGCAGCCTCCAGTGAGCCGAGCGTCAGGGAAATGGGTTTCTGGGAGAATCCACCCCGCCTGAGGCCGGCCAGGTCAGCGGGTTTCTCAGGCCTGCACTGCCCACTGCCTCGGGGCTTCTCATTGGGGACTGGGGCGTCGACATGAAGTAAGAACATCCTATTTCTCAGTAAGATGCACAGTCGCTGCACCCGCCACCAAGAAAATGCCAGAGACCCTCTGCCGCTGTCCCCGTCCCTGCGTCCCCTAGAGCCCCTACACAGGACCCTGTGAGCTGTGGCCCCTGGCCCACGCTCAGTCGTCCCCTCGGGGGTTTTCTGCCTTGCACCCACCTGGCCTCTCTCCCTCCCGGGCTCCTCAGGGGGCCGCATACTGAGTACTGCCCCTCGGCCCCTGCCCCTGCCTCGCCACCCGGGAAGGCTCACCCAGTTTCAGGAAAGGAGGGAGGTTACGAGCATCCAAGAACTGGGGTGCTGGAGGAGAAGCTTCTGGTTCTGCAGGCCACTCTCCTTCACGGCAGGGCACAGCCCAGGGTCCACTCTGCGTCTTTGAGCTCAGGGGCCTCACGTCTGCCTCGGCCCAGAGGCTCTGCCCTAACCCCCTGAGCTTCCTGAGCCTTCCCCTGAGACAGGCCAGCAGGCCCCTGTTCACCAGTCCCAAGGTAATGCCAACCCTCTCCTTCCGGCCTTGACCTGGGAATTAAAATCCCACCTTTCCAATCCCGAGGCTCTTCAAAGACAATTCCCTGGGAATGAAGGAATCCAGGACTGCTGGGTTCGACCCCATGTGTGTGGCCGTTTCTCCTCCGTCTCTGCCTCCTGGACAGGGAGAAAGGGAGACCCGCGGTTGAGGCCAGAGCCGCACACTTGGGACCCCGCCAGGAGCAGAGCTTCAACCTGCAGCCCCCAGGAGATGGGGCTGGGCTGGCAGGTGGTGCCAGACCTGGAAGGGCTGAGGGAGAAGGCGGCAGATGGGAGGCGTGAGGGGCTGTGGGTGGGCCTGCTCCTCTCTCTCCGGGAGAATGGAGAGGGGCACCACAACAGTGATGTCAGGGTGCCTTGCCAAGCTGTCGGGGAGGGGAGGGCTTTTTCTGGAATCTTCCGAGCGATGGGACAGGCTGGGGCCCCCGAGGTCCTTACGTGGGTGTCACAGACAGGCTCAGAGCCAGGCAGGGACATTGTGTCCCGCCTCCCAGGAGGCCCAGCCAGCCGGGCCTGGATGCCCAGCCCTGGGAGGGGAGGGAGGATGGCCCTCCAGCCTGCTGGGGGAAGTGGGGGTCAGGGAGGGTGCTGTCTCAGGGCCTGCTGAAATGACCATCATCACCAGCCCCCAGCCAGCCCGTTGTCATCGTCCCAGCCGTGCCAAGGCATGGGCAGGGTGCTGGCTCCGAGCCAGACTGGTACGCTTGCCTTCACAGGCTGCTCCCCGTTCTAGCAGGCAGGTCTGGAACAGGGTTTGTCTGGGGGGACCGAGTGCCAGCTGGGGTCCCAGAAGTGCAAAGAAGCGAGGGGCAGAGTCCAGACAGGCACTCTGGCCTCCCCCTGGAACTATTTCTCCCTCCCAATTAAATTGACTTCTGTCACCGAAAATTTGGGTGTTTTTTTGGCTAACTGCACTGCTCTCCAGGTAAATGAGGTCATTCCATGGAGTTTCTTGTCATTGTGGCCTCTTCCTTTTTGGTAATCATGGGTGGTGGGCATGGTGCTGGGTATTACGGGGTAGGGCCCGGGGTCCAATCCAAGGCCCCGCACAGGCCAAGATTCAAGCCACACCCCAGCCACCCCTACCGTGATTCCCCTCCTGGGGATGGTGTCCAGGTTAACCCCTGGTGCTCCGTGTGCTGGTCGTTAGCCCCTTCCCCCCTTTTCTTTGCTTGGGGGTATTCCATTGGGGAAAGTCCCACAACTCATCCCTCATCCTACTGATGGACATTTAGCTTGTTTCCAGGCTTGGACAGTCACGATCAGTGGCGTTGCAGTAGGTGCCCTTGTCCCTGGACCGTGGCGGAAATGCTAGGCACTCCTCTGAGTGTGTGTTGACGAGTGGAGTGTCAGGACTCATCTCAGACTCCCCGTGCTGGGGGGTGGCTATTACTGGCTTTCTGTTCCTGCCCCGAACACTCCT